>NW_024031405.1:0-31267 GCF_002237135.1 Teleopsis dalmanni
CTATACATAGTGACAAATATTCCACATATATATCTATATAAATAAATTAATAAAACTATTTTGTGTTAATTATCAATTCACATCGCTTTTTAAAGAAATATGTAATATCTATCAAGTTAAGTTTTAAAAAATTGTATTTTGAAAACTATTACAAAATTATACGAAGTTCATATTTTTATAGGGCTCTACGAAAGTCAGTTCATACCAGCACCAATTGAATTAATCGGTAATATGTACAATCAACAGTTTCATTTGTTAAAATTAACTTTAAGCTTGTAATTATTGATAAAAGATATATGCTCAAACGAAAAAAAAAATAAAAATTGAGGAATCGTGTTGGCTTGACTGTCAATTTTTTCAGTTTTGGACAACATACAGACAGCACCGTTTTCGTACTCGTACAAGGCAAGTGCTGAAGATTTGCGGAAGTTCATCAAATGCATGCCTCGATAAAAACTTTGAAGATATTTTTTTTTGATAAAATCATTATTACTAATATTTGTAACTAAATTAAATTATGATGCTATATTAGAAAGTTTTAATCATTTATGAGTTTATAATTTTGTAAGATACTCGATTGGCAGTAGTACGAGTAAATGAAATTTATAATCAAACTTTTACTCTTAAGCCCTTCTTCGTGCTCGGTTCCAGCTGTAGTTACACAGATGAACGGATTTTTAACACTTTCTGCTGAAAACTAATTAAATTTATTTTTAAATTGTGTTTAAATATAACTTATCTTAATTTTACTTTCATTTAATTACCGCTTTAGTTTTGAGTATGTGTTATAGATATTTTTTTTACCAAGTTCAGATAATTGTTGAAAATTTTAATGATTGCTCGTATTTTGTGGAAATAATTATGAACGGCTGTTGTAAAAAATAGTCATTTTTAGTTGCAATCTGTATTTTTTCTATAGATATATTGGATTATTGCACTATAAACCAAAAATATCAATTTTACAACAAATAACTGTGCCCAAGTCGAGCATATTATCAGATTTAGTGAAATTTCAACAATTAAAGTATGTTTTTGGTAATTAAGAAGAATCTTAAATTTTTTACGTCTTGTTGCATATGAATTCCAGTAAAAATAAAGTAAAAATATTCATGCTCTGTTTCACTATCAGCACAGAAAAAAAATCATTAGAAGCAAGTCTAATTTGTCGTAATTAGCGCTCTATGATACTTTTTGAAAATTAGAGAGAGTTATTGAAATTGAAACTGAAAATTGTTCTGTGAAACTTCAAAATTCCTACGATAAGATCAAAAAACATGAGGTAATTTTGAATTCAGAGCACGTTTATTGTATAAAACCTTAGGTACGTATATATGTGTGCATGTATATGTAAAACAAAAAATAGATCTAAAATGTTTTAAATATACTCTAAAAAAAATTAAAGGTATTATTTAGTCTAATATCTGTCAAAACTACTAATTGACTTTAAAATTATTACGGTAAATCAAGGCTTTGTAACTTTTAGACATCTAAATTCTATTCGTAATTGATACGTAGGTCTATAGTGTCTCCCAATCTTTCTCTGTCTTAGTGTAGAATTTAAGGTAGACTTTTAAGAACACTATTCTGTGTATTCTTAGGTTAGGTTAGGTAATACCGGCTATCCCAGGGGGATCCAACAGGCCCATTGTGCTACCGTTTTATTAAAAACCCAAGGGCTTAAACCATCTAGAACCTTTGGCAAAGTTCATGATGCTTTTTAAAAGGAGGTCCTGAAGTTCGTCAAGATCCTCAAAAAAGAAAGCCCCTAAAATGTTAAGTGTATTCTTAAATATAATAAATTGAGTTTGTTTCTAACCGCAGAACAAAACCGGTCTTTTATGTTGTTCGAATATATATCAGTAATAGCATTAATAAAGAAAATGTTAGACACGAGTGGTAGTTAGTCTAACAAGAAAACGCAGCTGCATTGGGCCCTTTAAGTGGATCTATTGTGGTTCAATATTCATTGGTCCAGAGCTCTTCGGCGGGGTAACAAATAGCATCACAAATAAATTATTATGTAAACGAGAAAAACAAAGTCTACTAAAACATTGGCATGCGGCAGTCAAGATGATTCATTGATACTGAATACATTAAAGTTGACGCTATCCTTAACCTTAGCAGAAACGATATTAAAATCTACACTGAATTTCTTACAGGACGCTGTAGACTCAATCATCACATGAAGAATTTAGGTGTGATAGAAAGTGATACCTCTCCACTTTGTCATAAGGAGAAGGAAGCATCGGAATATATTGTATGTAACTGCCCATAGAATAGGAAGCGGGATTTTAGTCCCAAATGAATTAGGTAAAATCAAGCCCACAACAATTACGAGATTTATAACTATTTATAAATAAATAAATATTTATTTAGTCTAGAATTGTTTTAGTTGGGCCTTACGCGCACAATAGATCTTTCAGGTCGGGGTGCATTCATAGCCTAATATATAATAATAAATCTATTTTCAAGGGGGAATGCCTTCAAAATTGTGATAAAATTGAATGATTTATGTCTCGGATTGCTTTCCTAACCACAACACTCTCTCAAGCTAGTCTTTAATTATTTTTAACTTTTTGCAAACATCAATTTTCCTCAAATGTAGAATACTTGCTGAAAGTGAACCAAATTTTAAGAGGAAAGACAAATCATTATACCAAAAAGGATTAATAAAAAAGGATTAAAGTTGTAATAAAAATATCTATTAAGTTAAATTTTTATTTAGTATCTAGCTAAGTGATGTGTAACTTAAGTGATGTGTAATTATAATAAACCCTTTCACTTAAACCTATTGCTAATTAGGTAATAAATTAAGGGATAGATTTTTAGGTGACAGTTTGTTGTTGCAAAATTTTATTTAATTATTTCGAACTAGAAATTAAATTAAAACTGGTGAAAGTACATACTAAATCTTAAGTTCATAAAGCATGTATTTAGTTATATGTTGCATTTGTTTGTTAAATAATTTGTAATTGTTTTACTTTTTACAAAATTACCTATGTGTGACAATTGCTTTTAATTGAAGATTAAAATTGAGAGTATACTTTAATTACATATATTTTCAGTTTTGCTGCATTTAATTTAAATTATATTATATAGCTTAATTAGATCATTGAGTTTTAAGCAACATTAATGAAAATATGTTTATTTTCTTTTTATTTCAATTAAATTAGCTAAATATTAAAGTAAAATAATATATCAAAGTAAAATAATATTGGAACAGTTGTAGCTGATTGCTTTGTTGTTATTAAATTGATTAAATTAAATCAATTTAATTTTATTGAATTTATTTATTTTATTAATTAAAATAAACTTAAAGAGGACATTTTCAATGTCTGATCAAGATAGTGTTGTAAATAATTTTGACTTTTTTTTCTATTAAAAAATCTCTCAAATTTGATAAAGTATTAGATAAATGTGAATTAGCAACAAATCAGAATACAAAAAGAGGGTTGCCATCTAATAATCTCCCTTTAACAAGGAAAAAAATTGAGTCATTTTTTAAAGTATGTGGATCAGCCGATGAACGCAGGATCGTCTTTGATAATGTTTTAATAAAATGATCTTGGTCAAAGAAAGATTAAGCTCCATAACCGGTGGTAAAACCGACAATGATAACAAAGAAAGTTATGATATATGATAATAGGTCATGATATAAGTTACTATATCAAGACTATTAAGTTAAGTGTGTACTGTTAACAATTATTTCTGATATTGAGTTCAATATCAAAGGAATTGAAAAAAAGTGTTCAAAATTTGTAAGGAGGAATGGTGTTAATCATGGCACAGAAGACAGTTGAAGAAAGTGGGCAATATTTGGATTAACTAAATTTATTTAAATTAATTTATTAAATTAATTTATTTCACTAGTACATAATGCGATTGTATATATATTTTTATTCTTAATTACCAAGTATGAGCTTTGATGGTCATATATATATAACACCTTTCTTCTGAACTATTTGAGGTACATATAATGTTTAAATTTTGTGTGAAAGACATCAGAGACATAGTCATATGCGTTCTTACAGCACAATCACATATAAAAAAAGATCTCAAAATTTTAGGAATGATAACGCATATAGTAAAATATATTTTTATATAATGTTGACTTGAAAGTGTTGATACAATATTCTATAAAATGAAATCGGTTTAGGTCTAACACACATTCAGATGCACTCAAATAAAACAAGTCTGTTATTAAGTTGGACAAAAACTTACCTTATAGTGCAGAATACTTAATAGTTATTATTTATACTTTCAACTTACCTGAAAAAAAAAGAAAATGAATTTTATTATAAAAAATTAAAGAAAATTGAAAGTAAAGTTATAAAAATAAATTCCTTGATATTTAATTGATAAATAAAAAAAAAAAATTACATATGGAAACAAAGTTGTATATAGTAGTTATCAACTGTTAATGAGGAGCTGTTGTTATTATATACAATCTCTCAAGTCTAGTCATTTAAATAATAAATTACAACTACTTTTAAGGTATTAAGATAATACGTACGAGTATATATGACAACTGCAATGATAACACGATTTTTATATATGATAAATAAAATATGATAATAATAATACCAAATAGAATAGATCTTGATTGATAGAAATATGTAACCATTCAATAATAATGAAAGTTTTTTATTTATTATTTTATATTTTTATTTTTTTTATGAATTGAATAAATTTATTTAATTTATTTAAATTTTTTTTTTCTTTGTTAGAGATTAACCATAATTATTTAAGTCGTAACAGTACTACGATATACATACATTATACGTGGATAATTGCAATTTAATTATAACAAATTGTTCTTATTTTTAGAACCTTCACTTATTTCATATAAAGTTAGTAGGAATAGATAGATATATGTTCCAGTATAGGTATTCATTTTCTTAAAAGATGAAAAGGTAATTGTAGAAGAGAAGGAGGCAAACAGATTTGTAGCAACAATAACAAATAATAAGGTAAGTTCAGTTTTGGCTAATGGTGGGGTGGTACACTTTTTAGGGTGTGAGTGTCAAGTCACAAAAGAAAGTTTTCTGGGTACCAGTCTTATCTAACATTAACGAATTCTGATTTCACAAAAAATATTACCGTTTTTTTGACAAAGATTTTTCTAAAGAATTTAATTTGTGATATACGATGGCACTCCTACGAGTTATATGGTCCATTCGATCATTCCAATTTTTAACTATTTTTTTGCAATAAATGTGACCGTATGGCGTCAATGGTGGCAAGGAGATTATCTTACAATGCTTCAAGAGTTGCTGGTTTGTCAGGATAAATCAATGACTTAACATAGCCCCATAAATAGTTATTGGGAGCCGTTTAATCGCACGAATGAGGGAGCTAGGACTAGTTGACATGACCATTTTGGGCAATAAAGTTGTCACCAAATTGATTTCACAATTAATCTATTTTTAAGCTGTATGGCAAGTTGCGCCATACAGTTTTGTTGGAACGAAACGTCGTCGATGTTTAATTGATAAATTTTTAGAAACAGAAATTTAGTCAACATGGCTTGATAGTGCTCATCATTTACTGTAACGGCTGGTCCTTCATCATTTCGAAAAAAAAATAAGAACCGATGATGCCGCCATTGTGTAAACCGCACCAAATAGTCAATATTAATGGTTTTGAATCGAGAAGAGTAAAATTAGTGCGAAAACGATCAATAATTGTACGAATTGCTTGCTCACTTGTTCTTCGTAATATCTTTGGTCCTCTACGAGTTGGCGACGACTACCGCATTAGAATGAACCACGAGCTGTACGAGCTTTATCACAACATTGATATAATTCTGCGCATTAACATCCAGCGGCTTCGCTGGCTTGGTCATGTCGTGAGAATGGATGAAGACGCTCCGGCGAAAAAGGTGTTTGAAGCAGTAGTTGGCGGAAGAAGACGTAGAGGTAGACCGTGTCTCCGGTGGAGTGATCAAGTTGAGGGAGCACTAACTGGACTTAATATACCAGACTGGAGATGGCGCGCACGCAGCAGAGGCGCCTGGGGAGACATGCTGCGTCAGGCCGAAATTCGGTAACGGGTTGTTATGGCCACATAAGTAAGTAAGTAAGCTTGCTCGCTACGCCAATTATGTTTACCGTAAAATGGACGAAATGCTCTGTGAACTTCGCGAACAGATTTATTTTTTTCAAAGTAAATTTTTACAATTTGTAAGTGTTATAACGTTAAACGATTTATCCTAATGAACAAAAATGTTAACAGAGTTTGATATTGATATGTCTCATGCAGCTAAAAACACATTTGATATTATATGAAATTTGAGTCCAAGTCTTCTAAATCAGTATGCTCCTATATTGATATTGATACATTGTGTCATTTTAAACCATAAAACATTATTACAGTTTTGTAAATGAAATATATCAAATATAATATATGAAAAACAAGTCAAAAAAGAGGATATATGAGAAAACGTTGTTTTTAAAAACAAATTATAATTTTATTTCATATTATATCGTAATAAAGATAGTTCATTAACAAATTAATTAACCTTTATAATGTTTATAGGAAATATAGAAAATATTATTATTGAATACCTGCTGTTTCTTCAAAAGTTTTAATAAAAATTTAAACAATTTAAAAAAATGAAGTAATAAATAAATAGTTTCTCTGAAAAATACCTTCTAGGCATAAATTCATAGAATTCTTTAAATTAAGATATTGAAATATTTATAATATAAGTATGTTGCTCATTGAAAGACCATTAAATCTAACTTTTATTTTGAAGCTCACAGTTGGAAATATTTGAACATAAGAATAAGATTTGATTATTTATGCTAATTTCACAAGGTAAACTTTAATTGGTTCTAGAGGCTATGCAGAAACTATTCCAGTAGCTTAGGTAATCAACACCGTGTTGCTTATAATGTATATCTTCTTGAAAAGAATAAATTGATGATTAAAGAATTTCATTGAAAACTATTTGAAATCAAATCATTCTTTAAAATTTTACGTTATTGAAACAATTTATTAAATTTTAATAAGTTCACCAAAGAAAAATAATCCAAAAGTGTTTAACTTATATCTTACATATAAACCTTTCCCACATTTTTAATGCTGGTCTGACATTAAATTCATTCATTGCTGAAAATATTATATTGACATTATTTATTGGTCAATCGTTTAGTTTTTTCAGTAATTTAGCAAATGACTCAATTAGAAGGAATAATAAAATTTCAGCTAAATTTTTAGTAATTTTCATATAATTTCTGTGTAAATAAAGTTTCATATTCACATAAAATAATAATTGGATTTTTATTTGTTTGATATATAGAAGCTATATAAAAGGATGATAAAGTATATCGATGAAGTTGTTGAAGTTTTTTATTAAATATGTTAACACAAAATATTTCTTGGAATATTATTTTAAATTTAATAAGTAAGAATTTAATTTTATTAATGTATTTCTGTAATTTGCAAACATAAAATAATTAAAATTTTTTTTTTTTATATTTAATTAGTACAAAAATATGTTTATGATAATACACTCTGTGTCATTTGGAATAAAGATTTCGATTTCCAATTGGAATTGCAACAGACTGAAGTTAACGCAATTTATGCTCTAATAAGTTTAACTAGAAGTGAGGAGAGTGAATCTTTTGAGTATGATGTTGTGGATCATAATATAAAACGTAACGAACTTAAAGATAATGGTATTCATTTCGATAATTTTGTCGAAAAATTAACTATATCCATTGAATATTCACATTGCGAGGTAATGTGTTTTATATTATATATATTATATATATTGTTTTTTCGTATACATTTTGGATTTATTTATTTATATATATTTCTTCTAACTTTATTAGGATTTCGCTAAAGGTTTAGGATAGGTTAGGTCAGCTTGTACCGGTGATTCAAATGGATTCGCTTAGGGCTATTGGCCCATTGTGTTATCTTATAAGGGAAAAACTCAATAATATAATATTCTAGTACAATTTGCTGTGATATGTTATATTTTGGAGATAAAGGCTATCTCGAGATTCTATGTAATGGGGACAACAATGATATAAACTGAAAAAATCTGTATGTTGTAATAATATAATATACTAGTACAATAATTATTTGCTGTGATATGTTATACTTCGGAGATAAAGGCTATCTCTAGATTCTATTTAATGGATATAACGATGATATCCACTGAAAAATATCTATATGTCATCGTTGAAGATGGAGTTCTAATTTTGTATGAGAGAAACTAAAAAAACCTTGTAAAAAAACTCTCACTAATTGTAAATTTATAAATAACGTTCACTATTTTTCGAAACCTTTCTATCGTTCCGATAGTTCTGATATTACTTACAGTAATATTCATTTTCTCAAGAAAAATATTATGGACATGAATATTTTTTTTTTTCTAAATGGAATTAATGTGCTTGCTTAAATGGTCTTCATTAATTTTTATTTTTGAAGGTATTTTATTATTTAACATAAAAAATTCAAATATAGAACAATCAATATGATTAAATAATCATTTTATGATTATTATCATAATTTAAAAAATGATTATAAAATATTTTAGTATAACTCTTAGTGAAATCGTATATAAACCACTTATTGGATAACATTTTTTATTTATTTATTAATTGTTTAAAAATTAATCAATACATTACATATATACTCTATTATTATTTTTTTTGTAAATTTTCAGAATTTCTTAATATTTCAATCGGATATACCGATTTTTGTGGAAGCATTTACTAATGCCAGTAAATTCTCAATTTGGCATTCGATGAATAATAAATTTATATTTGCTTATAATAATGATTCTGAAAGTATGGAATATTTCATTCATAAATTTTTTGAAGGTACCAGTAAAAAATATTAAATTATTTAATTTTACATAAAATATATAAGTTGTTAATGAAGTTTACTAATAAAACGTCTTACTCGAAAATGTATTTTGTATAGCTACTATGACCTTAGTTAAGCTAATTGGTAGTAAATTAATATTGAAAAATATTTTTGAAAATATCTTCTTCGGTCACACTAAAGTGTATGTATAAACGCTTTAATATTATAATTAATTTAATTATCTGTAATTAAATAAGAAAAGTAAAAATATTAAGACCAAATCGACAGATGCCTACCCCATAGTCACGTTTGGTGAACATTGTGACCAATAATAACTACATTAATTAAGTTTTTATTACTTTTCGAGTAACATTGACGATAGCATCTTTTTAGTTTTAATATATTACGAACGACTTTGTTATATATCATTAATAATCTTAATTTTAGATCAACCCAATATTTTATTGATTGAGGGATCTGAAAATGATAGAAATAATTTTTATTTGAAAACAAATAAATATGTTGGAAAACGAGCTGATGGACCCAGTCAAATGTATATACTGGATTATTTCAATGCCGAAACTGAAGTTTTTAAATATAATATTGATCTATTTCCGAATAAAATAAAAGATTTACAGGGGCGTGAGATTAAATTATCTGCTTTAAGTTATGCTCCGTCCATAATTATTAAGCCACAACAGGTGAGTGTCAAAATAATATTTGGCAACAATGTAAATAATAAATTATGTACTATATTATTTTATTACATTATATTATTATTTATTATTATTATATTATTATTTATAATTTTTTAAAAACAGAAATGAGAGTTAAGGTATTTCTGCTCTTATGTTGAAAACTTTATTACTTCCATTGAATATGAGTAAAAGTATTTATTTCGCTTACTTATAGAGAAAGAAGTTGGTCACTGGTTGTTTTGTGGATGTAATAGCAGGGGCATTGTTCTACAGCCCCTGTTCTACAGCCAAATTTATTTTATTTTTAGTTTTTAGTGCCTTATTTAAATAATATAAATTTTATTTTTTTTTAGTAGAAAAAATTTAAGTACAATTTCAGAATATAATAAAATGAATTTCAATGGATTGGGTTTAGGAAACTCCCAAGCTTGCGCAAACATTATGTATTTTTTTAAGTGGTGAAAAGTATTTTTTAAGTATTCTGTACGAAAGTTCAGGTCCTATGAAAGGAATTACAGCAAAATAAATTAATAACAGAATATAAATAATGTATATTTTAATTAAATCCTTTAGAATTCAACAGACAGAATGGAAGAATTAATTTCCGAAGACAATGCCCCAACTTTGAGTTATTTAGATGGTACGGAAGGAAGAATTGTATCTGCATTTTGTGAAGTATATAATTGTACAATGGAGATTGATGATTGTAAGTCTTACTTTTCAAATATAATTTTATATAACTTTAAAATATCTCCCGCAGCCGAAGATGATTGGGGAATGTTATATCCAAATATGACTGGGTACGGTGCATTGGGTTTAATATCAAATAAAAATGCCGAGATTTCTGTTGGAGCAATGTATTCTTGGTATGTTATAAAAACATTTATATAAATTTAAATAACGTGCAGTAAAGATATCTAATAATTTTTTTTCGATAAATTGATAGCAATGTTTACAGTTCTTAGATTAATTTTTAGTATCACTTGTCAAGGAGTTCATTTACAACAATATTCAATCAATAAATAATGTGCTATAAGTTTTTAAGATATATTATTTGCATACTATATAAATTAAGAACTCCAGATATTTTGTTTCTATATATTACAAATTCACACAACTTAGTAGTTGTAAGAACTCTTTTTATAAATGCAGTTTAAGAACAAATTTTATAAAATATCCTACGAGTTTTACTCAGAGTTCTTAAATTAATATAGACGAAGTAACAACATATATAAGAAAATGTTTTGGTAAATATTTTAGGTATACAGCGTATAGATGTGCCGATATTTCTATGTATCTAGTACGTTCTGGCATTACTTGTGTAGTGCCTGCGCCTGTGTAAGTATTATATTTTTCAACTTACTGTTTTATTGACATATGTATTATATTCGATTATAATATACATATAATATACTAATTAGGCACGTAGCCAGGGGTGGGACTTGAGGAGCTAAAGCTCACCGAAATACATCGGTGGATTATAGTTATACATATGTATATTCAATATTAATACATTATGACTGTTTTAAAATAAAAAAATATTCTTTAAATTCAACTCAAAGTACCTCCTAAAGTAAATCTCTGGCTACAGGTCTGGTATTAATCCTCTATAATATATATAAAAAATATTTTCTATAGAAATTATTACATTTTATTATATTTTTAAGAAAGCGAAATAATATTGCATATATGATTACGTTATAATTTAATTTATATTTTATATATTGTATATCCACTTAGAAGATATATTTATTTTTTCGCTTTCGTATATAAAATAAATAAAACATTACTAGAGTAAGTAAAGGGTTCACAAGTATCATATATTACATATTACATATATGTTCGAATATTTCTGTGCTAATATGTTTTCTATTTTATTTGTTTAGTTTTTAAAAAATTTAATAACATTATTGCTCTATTTTTAGGCGTTTGGCCAGTTGGTTGTTACCAATTCAACCATTTCAGGCCAGTCTTTGGTTGGCTGTTTTTATATGTCTAAGCATTGAAACATTAGGACTATTAATGACACGTAGAATTGAACAATATCTTATTGATCAAAATAAGTCATGGATTCAAAGTTTAAAATTTAGTTATATTACTACGTTAAAACTATTTATATCTCAATCAGGTAGTTCTCAAGTAACAACTATATCAGTACGTGTACTTTTATTTGCGTGTTTTCTAAATGATCTTATCATAACAAGCATTTATGGAGGTGGTCTAGCAAGTATTTTGACTGTACCCAGGTAGAGGTTTTGACAAATTGACATTAAATTTAATATTTAGTTATCAACTATTATTATAATGCTATAACGAATAATAAATAATCAATTTTATCATCAGTTTTGGTGGTGCAGCAGATACATTGGAACGCTTACAGTCTATGCGTCTTAAATGGGCGGCCGATTCTGAAGCTTGGGTTTTATCGTTAAGAAACAGTGACGATGTAAGTATTAATGTTTAATCTTATATATCAGATCAACTAGAATTCAAGTTGGAAAATTAACACTGACTTTGAGCTTACAATTTTGCGTGAATAGAAGTTCAAACCTTGGTATTTTTAGTCTTAAAAAATTATTAATGAATATCAAAATGTAAGAAACATCTCTAAAATTAATACTGATTAAGGGTATTTGGCAATACTCAAAACAGCTGTATGGTCAGTCAAAAACTCAATTAATTAAAAATAATGAAATATTGTTGTTGCCATTCTCTTCTGTTCAAAAAATCTCCTTAATATATTTTTTTTAATTTTCATTTTAGGAAAGAGTCCGGGATATTTTAAAAAATTTTCATATTTATACAGATGAAGAGCTAACCCAATTTGCTTTGGAAGGTAAAATTGGAATAACTGTGGAACGTTTACCATTTGGTAAGTTAATCGTTTAATCATAGGAGATTTGTATATATAAAAGAGAATTTTATTATATATAATAATACTTTTCTAGGACATTATGCTGCAGGTGATTATTTATCATCATCAGCTATTGATCATCTTAAAATCATGCTAGATGATATTTATTTTGAATATACTGTTGCTTTTGTTACACGGGTCTGGCCTTTATTAGATAATTTTAATAAAGTTATTTATATGTGGCATTCATCTGGCTTAGATAAATTTTGGGAATGGCGTATCGTAGCTGATAATATGGATGATGATGTACAAAAGCGTATTAAGGCTTCGATGAATTCTTATTCGGAAGCAGATTTAGGTCCTTTAAAATTGGGTATGTCAAATTTTGCTGGTATATTATTAATATGGGTTTTGGGAATTTTAATTGCTATTTTGGCATTTATATGTGAAGTGATTAAATATCGTTCAGAGATGAAAAAGGATGTAGAAGAGAAGTTTGAATGCAATTAAAGATAAAAATTAACTACTACATCTTTTTCATAATTATAATTGTATAATTGTATAAGTTTTTTAAAATTAAATATTGCTTTTAATATAAACAAATAATTATATGTTATTAATATTATTATTACAGACCCTAAAAAAAGAAGTGAGGGTACTCCTTGTAATTATTGTTTAATTTTTTATTATTGGTGTATAAAAGCTTTAAAAATTAGCTTGGTTTTATATATGAAAAGACTACGCAGTATTATATACTAATGCGATAGCTTATAAAAGTTTTTTTTTTGCATTTAAGAAAGTAAATACAGTAAGACCCCGCTTAACGCCTGGGATGTTTCATCAAAGTAGAGCGTAATGCGAAACAGCGCTAAACGAGGCTGTGTTAACATGTAAATATTGGGGTTAGGGGAAGTTTGATAGAAAATTGCTTAGGTATTAAATTTAATATTTATGTTTTTTTAATAATAATAGAACCAAATATTTCTTACAAAAAAAAACAATGTTATTTAGTCTATTCTGTGTTTCCAATCTTCTGCCTTTTTGTCAAGAAGGCATCTAATGTAGTTTGCGATTTTTCTTTTACGTTCTGTTAGAAGTTGTTTATAAGTGGATAAAGCATCTATAATACCCCGTCTTGCTTTTGAACTTCTGCCAAAATTTGAATCAATTTCAACAGATTGGTCCATAATTTCAGTTGTAGTGGTCAAATTTTTTTTTAAAAACAATATCGAAAGTTCTTTTTGCTTTTCTTCGAAATCACTACAATAATTATTTTTGTTTTCTTCTTGCTCAATTAATTCCTATCTGCTGTTTCTTGAACTATTTCTTTGACGTCATCCACTTTTACCTCATCTTAACTCGTTTGCTTCGCTAATACCACTATTTCTATCAATATCGATAGAGGGTTTAATGTCTTCGCCTTTACTTAAATCTGGTCAAATGTTCTTCCATACTCTTTTCAAAGATCTTTCTGTTATCTCATTCCAAGAAAGGTTTATGTTTTCTACAATATTCATGATATTGTAGTTTTTCCAAAATTCTCTTATTGATTGCTTCTCTTCTCCGTCTGTTTTATTAAACATTTGCTGAAATGTTCGGGTTGAAATAAAAGAGCCCTAAACCGAAACAGCCTTAAGCGGGGTCTTACTGTATTGTATTATTAGAAAACACAGAATTTGTAACCAAATTTTTGAATATTAACGATATCTGCAGCAAAGTTATTATACGAAATTCTCTTTTTTGTTTTATATACTATATCGAACTCAATCTTTTATTTAAAATTTCTACTTAAAGTTGTATTGAAATTTATAATGTAAATTGTGTTGTTTAATCTCAAAATTAATGGGCTTGTTACAGAATACGTGTAAATATGTGAAATCTTGCTTATAAAAATAAAAAGTATAGTAATTTTGAAATTGATTATAAAGAGAATGTAAAGGTAAAGAATTGAAAAGTATCTGTAGATCCAATTAAAAGCAAAAATTAATTTTTTTTTGTATGTTGATCACAAATTAAATGAATAAAGCAATTTGTCTCATAAAATTATCAGTAAAAATACACTATAAAGTTTTACTAATTTTTTGTTCCATAAAAAAAAAAAATAATTACAAACACTTGAATAGATTTTAGTGCAAGATAATATGAAGAGAAATTTTGAGACAATTTTTAATGACAATTTCTAGAAGAAATAAACTTCAAACGATCAGTCAACCTAAATATAAATGCATGATGTTATGCCAATGATGCAAGATTACGTGAAACTGCGTAAAAAATAATTAAAAATTAAACTATAAAATCAACATTTAAATATAAAAAAAAATAAAGAATATTTAATATTTTGTTTTGGTTTGGTTTAAACCTACTTTGTTTAAATGCATTAAAAAAAGCAATCACCATAAAAATATATTAATATTTTTGAAACTATGATTATGTATTATAATATTATGTACAGGTATATTATACACATAACATAATATTGTGTTACAAGGCTTAAATTAGCCCTAGAGGTATAGCTTATCCTTTAATGTTAATATGATTGCATATTAACATTACATAATTGGGAAAAAAACTTCATAAATCTAGAGCGCTATCCATTAAACGTGACGTTAAAACGGGCAGTTTCTTTGAAGAATTATAGGCTAATGATTCCACCAACCTATAGAGCACCTGTATAATTTCTTTTTTGTTTTTATTAAACAACTGCTTTTAAAGTACTTTCAATTAGTCAAATTTTGGAGGTTATGAGAGCTTTCTCACATTATCTGTTGTTTAAGAAGTGCACTGCATATTTAAGCTTTTGTAGTTTAATTTTAATCTTTAATATTCTATTCGCTAATCAACTCCATTTGCGTTTTAGATCGTTTAGGTTAAAATTTCGCTAATGTATCCCTACTCAGCTATGTATTACTTTGATAATATTAAAGGAAGTAAGTTGGTAGTAGTATCAATATTTTGGTGAGTAGTGGTTGCGTCCAAGTTTCAGGTCTTGTTGTTTGCCTGTATTTAATTAGTTTCAAACACTTTTTGAAATCTTTAACAAATTGTTGTTTTTGGTTTTCTTATAATCAATTATTCGTGTGATAATAATATAAATACTATTTATATGTCTGATATCAGCTGCAAGTTTGAAGAAAAAATGGGACTCAGAGCCTTCTTTAAGGATTCACGTTTGAACTGTCTGGTCAACTACTTGACCAATGTAGTATTTAATAAGTAGAAATTTTAGTAATCAAAGAAAGTGCTACTTACTTAAATAGATATGCGATAAATAAAACCAGAAGAAATATGTACTTGTATACTCAGACGAACAGCAAATCGATGAAATTGGTGGTACTAAGATTTAAGGTTATTTAGGATTGCATATAGTAACTCTAAATAATATCATCATCTTTTTAGTGGTATGAATATATTATTAATGAATATGGATTACAAAGCACTGTGATATTGGAGTATTAAACTAAAGGTTATTTAGAATTGCCTCGTAACTCTTAATAATATCAACATCTTTTTAACGATATGTTGAATATGGATTATAAAGCACTATGAAATTGAAGAATTAGCTAGATGGGGTACTATTTTGGGTACAGACAGAAATACTATTAGTAGAAATTGTAGTAGAGTACAGACAAGAGTATAATGCGCTTTACAAAATAAAAGAAATGATACTTGTGCAACATCTAGAAATATCTAGGGACCTACTTAATGTACCAATTTGACTTTGGGTACAGAGCGAAACCATATGGGATTACTTATATTGGGAAAACATGATATTGTGTTTTATTGTGTATTAAAAGAAGTGGCTCTGAACCAAATGTAGATCATTATGGAAGAAATGTTATAAAAATTTGATTTGTATAATCGGAATGTTGCTACTTAAAAATGAAATGTGTCTTGGGTTTTCTCCTCAACTTTAGTGTGAAGTTAATACAGGATTTAATTTATGTTTTTTTGATATTCTGTAAATATTCTGTAAATGATTACTGCTTACTTGTCCCTTACTTAAACTGTTAAAATTCAGTGATTACTATTACGATATATGGCAACCTTAAAAGGATAGCATTTTTAATTTTAAAAAATGATGTGTATTTGCTGAAGGTGGCGTTGTGGAATAATTATTTTCAGGAAGAATCATTTCTTGACTTCATCATATAACTATTTTAATAACAATAAAAAACAAAGAATATGTAGATATGATTTAATTCAATTTTAAGCTAAAACATATTAACTCCACATAATTGCAACAAAACTTCTGAAGAAGATTTTAAGTAAAAAGTACTTTTTATATTAAAAAACAAAATATTTTCACAATACAAAAATTGCTCTAACCATAATTTTAGTTTATAGAAAAATATTGAGAAACTTTTACTTTTAATTATGTTTCTTCAATGGCTGCGTGTCTGGCGAAATTATTATTAGAAATGAGTTACTGACTGCCACAAATTTTTATGTCATGGCCATTTCCTTTTTTATAAAAAAATTTCGAAAAATATTTTAACAAATTTTTTATTGTAACTTGCTTTGAAGTAAATTTTTTGCCGTAATTATAATTGATTGAAAATTGAATTACAAATTGATTTAGTCTTTGAACTGTAATTACCCGGACAGTTTAATGTGTATACTGGCATATGATATAAGTAAAATAAATATTTTATTAATTATGATAAAAATTTCTTTATATTTTTAAATTTTTATCTATGCTTATCACGTAGATACGAGCATTGTATTGAAAGTTTTCATTACAAAATGATTTTCTTTTCTTTTTGACTTCACTGCAAAATATGCACATGTCGTAACCGAAAACTTACAAAAACTTACAAAAACCAAAAGATGGAAAAATATTTTTGATATGTCAAATAAATTATGGATAAACTATTGTTATAAAAATGCTTATGTCTTTATTATTTAAAAAATTTCTACATTTCACCTGGTAAGATACTATTATGCAGAATGTGTTGCATTCACACAATTAACATAAAAATTTTAGTAATAAAAATTTATTAAAACTGTATAAAAGAGTAAATAAGGTGCCTCATTAAAATTAATATTATTAAGAAATATATATGAAAAGATGATGGTTTTGAAGTATATCTCTCTTAGCCTGCAAGCTCTTCACACAACAAACTTAAGGCTTGTTACGGAACGAATCTTAAGTATACATTTATTCTGCAAAAAAACTGCTATAAAGCAAGGGCCCATAAAGGAGAAAAACGTAAGCGGCTTTCTTCTGCCTGCGTAAGCAGATTGTAAGATGATTTGGAAATTGTGAAATGCCCATTATTCTAAACTAAAAAGAAATAGCCATTCTAACTTTAATTACTGCAATGCATAACATTTAGTATAGGCTGTGAATACTCTTTCTAAATTGGATGAAGTTCATAAAGCACTTCGTGTTTAGTGCTGAAATTCATTTCTGGTTAAGTGGCTATGCCAATACACAAAGATGCCGTATATGAAGCGAAGATAATTCTCAAGCCGTTAACGAATCACCAACACATCCATTAAAATTGATTGTTTGGTGAGGTTTACACGATGGCCGCATCTTTGGTCATCATTTCTTTCCAAATAAGAAAAGAACTGCCGTTGTGGTGAATGATGAGCGCTATTGAGCCATGTTGACTGAATTTTTGTTTCTAAAAATTTATCAATTAAACAAGATGGTGCAACTTGCCATAGAGTGAACTTAATAATCGATTTATTGCGAAATCAATTTTGTAACAACTTTATTCCCACTAGTGGCACTGTTTACTGGCCCCCTCATTCGTGCCAGTAAACGTCTCCTGATTATTTTTTATGGGGTTCTGTTAAGCCATTGGTTCATGCCGCCAACCAAAAAACCAGCAACATTGGAAGCATTGTAAGACAATGTTCACGCCACCATTATTCATGCCACCATTGTTCATGTAGTCAAAAATTGGACTGATCGAATAAACCATTTAACATCTAGCCGCGGCGGATATTTGCCGGAAATCATATTCAAAAATAAATGCCATGAAATTATCTACCAGATTATAATAAAAACCATTTCATTTCAACAATATTTCTGTCTTGTATTATCATTTTTAGTTCTCAAGGAACGAAAAAAAAATGCCCAATATATCACTGATTTCATTTTTAATGATCTCATTTTTAAGTCAATATATGTATATACTCTTTATATATTTATTGACCAGTGAAACGTATTGGATTCATTAAGTGGGCAAAATAAGATAAGATAAAAATAGACGGAGTTTCAACTTCTCACGAAACGTAGTACTGCGATTGGGTGATCCTTTGTATTGCTAACCGATCCTCATTGTACAAAGTCAATCCGACTTTGAAGTGTAAATTAAAGTCAAGCTTTTGAGAATATACTAATATGTATTAGACAGAAAAACGAACTCTGGGCCCAATAATCTTCTGCATATTTACATCAAATTCATACAGTTACAAACAATGTGACTAATGAACTTATTTGTTTTCGAGGGGATCCGACATTCTATCAGTTCATTCAAACCCATTCTGTAATGTTGGTGGCGCAGACCATGCTGAAGCATTAGATAATCTATAATCAAGCTGAGTCCTACTGAAAAGGGACGCTCTATCATGGTTGTAGGAATGAACTAGCTCTTTGGCCTGAAGCTTTTGTGGTGCATTCAACCAATAGTGACTTATTTCGGTTACAAACCATTTATTCATCAAAGGTCTTGTTCTGGACATACTCATTTCAAAATATGTTTTAAGTAAACAAACATTTTTGATGATTATTGTTCAGTCATGGTAATTGTAAATATTCAAATGTAAGTATGTATGCTGTTATAAGATCAATTTTTTTTTAATAGTTATGGAAGTTGAGTACTTATTTTAAGAATATTAAGTTGGACTATAAATTTTAAAATCATGGATAAAAATAAATGATTTTTATGTTAAACAATTTTTGCAACTTTTCATACCTTTCTATTGCAAGTATTAAATTTTTTAGTCCCACAGCCAATAACATAAACTTAAAATGTTATATTTTTCAATTAAAAGAATTGCAAAATCTTAGTTTGCCACTTGAAAACCGCAGAAAACAACTCAAGCAGTTGGAAATTTTTAATTGTGGGAAAATGAAAAGTTGTGACGTATGTGCAGGTTGTAAATTTTCAATTAAGTTTCATGTAATTTGTTATGGAATCCATAGTCCCATAGTTCAGTTACTCACTAACCACAGCAGTTTCTCATTACACATATGCGTACAGGTTTTAATTTCTTAATCTAATGCAGTCGAAATGTGCAAATTTCAGACGATTACAAGTATCTTCTGTGTTGAGTAAATTTGATTTATTTAAGTATTGCCATAATTTTATTCTCATAAATATAATTATTAAACGTGGGTAGTTTATATGTAAGTAAATGTTGCAATACGCAGAAAATTAAATTTATATTAAATGTAATGTTTCATAATATTTTTTTAAAAATATTGCTCACTAATCTTTAGACAATTAACAAAATTTTTAAAGTTAATATTTTGTTGATTAACTATTAAAGTAAATAAAAAAATATTGATAAATGAAATAATTTTCTCGTTGTTGTAAGAATTGTGATCTCATATAGATCACAAAAAATATATGTATATTAATACATACATATAGAATTGAGATCATCTTATGCCACATGTGCCCCTTACACCCCTTACTTATCCAAATTTTAAGACCATAAGTTTAAACTTATTATAAAATTCGACAGAAAATGCTCTTACATTTTTATTATTAGTATTAATAAAGTACCTATGATCTTAGGCAAATAAACAAGTTCTTTAAGAAGTGTCTTTACAGTGAAATGTATGATTAAAGGGTAAGTGTAATCATATAAATGCAAAGAATCTACCATAAATCTACACTTAGATTTGTTTTTTTGAAAGTGTAATTTGTTGGGCAATCCATGAAGAACGTGGAAGACCCCCAAAAAGTTTGAAGACGCCGAATTGCAAACGATATTGGATGGAGATGACACTTTGGGTCAAAAGCAAATGGCAGAAATGTTAAATGTTTCACAACAAACAATTTCTGACCGTTTAAAAGCTATGAGAAAGATCCAAAAGTGTGGAAAATGGGTGCCACATGAATTGAATGAAAGACAGATGGAAAACCGAAAAAACTCTTGTGAAATTTTGCTTCAAAGACACGAAAGAAAATCGGTTTTGCATCGGATTGTTACTGGCGAAGAAAAATGGATTTATTTTAAGAATCCTAAACGGAAAAAATTATGGGTTAATCCGGGACAACCATCAACATCGACTGCAAAACCAGATCGATTCGGCAAGAAGACAATGCTGTGTGTTTGGTGGGACCAGAAAGGCGTGGTGCACCACGAGCTCCTAAAACCTGGTGAAACCGTCAATGCTGGTCGCTATGAACAACAAATGATAAATTTGAACCATGCATTGATCGAGAAACGACCAGAATGGGCCAGAAGACACGGCAAGGTAGTTCTGCTCCATGACAATGCACCTGCACACAAAGCAAAACGGGTTTAGGATGCAATCAAAACACTTGGCTGGGAGCTGCTACCCTACCCGCCGTATTCACTAGACTTGGCTTCTTCCGACTACCATTTGTTTTCATCGATGGGACACGCATTGGCTGAGCAGCACTTTGATTCCTACGAGGAAGTCGAAAATTGGGTGTCTGGTTGATTTGCTTTAAAAGACGAACAATTTTTTTGGCGTGGTATCCACAAATTGCCAGAAAGATGGTCAAAATGTGTAGAAAGCAATGGCCAACACTTTGAATAAAATGTTTTTTACTTTCCTTTTAATAATTAGTGTTTTATTTTAACCAAAAAACGCTCATTTCATACCAGTACACACAATATTTGAGTTAAGCTGAATCATAGAAATATAAAATATTTGATGGTCCAGTAGTTAAAGTAATGAAGAGCCAGATGAATACAAAGTAGGTATATAGGCTGGAGTGTTTGTCTTGTTTTCAAAAAGCCCATTTGAACTCAAATAATGGCTCATTGTGGTACTACAGGAATAGCACTGGTATGTACATAGATTGAAAGATCAGTATACAATCAACTCTGAAAAAGATCAACGACTCTACCATTAGGAAAACCAAACTGACAGTTCTATAAATTTGGCTAGAGCGTTATTTGTCCAAATTAGACAAAGTCAACCTAGATATCTGACAATATATTGTTTGACTATGCTCATGTATTTTGCTTAATTGCCAATTTAACGAAACAGAAAAGAACGTAATGACAGCTGGATGTACTATGCGACATGAAACATTGAAATCTTCAGGATGTTTGCCGATATAGTAGACCATAGATAGCGTGAAAAAGGACCAACAAATCAATGATATTTAAACGAATTAAAATTAATTAATGGTGTATACCAAAAATAATTTAAAATTCTATGTTAAACCCTTAGAAGTAAAAATAAAGTAATACAACATACGAAATAAATATATCTACATAATACCTAGTACATAATAACACTTGAAATCAATATTCAATCAAACTTAATACTTCAGAATTTGATTACTCTGACAGATATATTGCTTTTTTCTTCATATTACCATAATTGGATTATCTTTACAATGAAAGAATAAACAACGCTTATTTTAATGATATAAGCATTGTAAATTTAATTTTTTATGCTAATTATTAATTACTTAATAATGTCATTAGTTTAAAATTTAATTCAAAAATACTATAAGCACATTTATCTGATAGCGCGCGAGAAAGTTTTTGTTTTAAATTTTTTCTCATTTGCTATTTTAAAGTTTTTTTAAGTTTGTCTGCGAAATTTATTATATTTTAAAATGAAATTTTGCCTAAAGCAAAATTTAATTAATTATACGAAATAAAATTATATTACTCTTAAGTAAATATTATTCACATGATAAATCAAAAATTATAAGCAACCATTGCTTGCAATAAAAAACGAGTTAGTAAGCTTTAATAATTATTAAAGACAGTAAGTGTAAAATTAAATTTACACATGTATAAGTAAATTAAATTAATTTAAATTAATAAATTTATTAGCAAATAAATTAAATAATGAAGAATAAATAAAAGAAGATAATTCGGCAGAAAGAAAATAAAATAGATTCTAATTTAACTGATTAAAGTCAATTATGACGAAGTGATTATGTTTTTGAATAGAAAGAAGTATATACAAGGTGAGATGAAAAAACTGCAACAAAGTAAAACGCCATAATTTTTTCATTTTTTTTAAATTTTATTGAATGAAAGCAAAAAATGTCGGAAATAACATCAAATTTGAGAATCGGTTTAGATTTGTTCGAATTGGCCACCTTTGGCCCGAAAGTGGCTCTGCGGTATTTTGTCCCATTCTCGGCGAAGCGCTTGCTTGAGATGATCGACACTTTGGTATTTTTTAGTTCCAACCTTGCTTTCCAAAATACCCCAGGCACAATAGTCCAACGGATTGGCATCCGGAGATTTTGGTGGCCATTGTGCGGTGGAAATGAAGCGAGGAACCTCATTTCTTAACCATTCTTGGATGGCGCGTGCTGAGTGCGATGGTGCTGAGTCCTGTTGGAATGTCCAAGGTCTGCGGCCGAAATGTTTGCGTGCCCAGGGCTTCAGAACTCCCTCCAAAATATTTTCGCGATAGATTTGCGCATTTAATTTGACACCACGGTCGATGAATACGAGCGGCGAGCGACCATCGGCTGTTATGGCGGCCCACACCATCACCATGGCCGGCTTTTGAGTTGTGATGGCCAACCGAAGTTGCAAATTTTCAGCTGACCTCTCTGGCAAGTAAACACGATCATTTTGTTTGTTTACAAACTGCTGGATAACGAATGGTTTCTCATCGGAGAAAACCAAATTCGGCAGTTCACCACTTTCGGCCAAGCGAAACAACTCTTTAGCTTTTTCGAGTCTAACTTTTTTTTGCGCATCAGTAAGATCTTGCACTTTTTGGAACTTGAATGGCTTTAGTCCAAGCTCATTTTTCAATATTTGCCGAATGGCATATTGCGATATGTTCAGCTCACGAGCCATTTTTCGTCCACTGCGACGCGGATTTCGTTCAATTCGCTTTTTCACTTTTCGAACCATTTCTGCCGATGTTGCTGTTTTTTTTCGTCCACTTCCTTGACGTCGGGCTACGCTACCAGTATCATGGTAACGAGCGATGGTACGAGACACAAAACATTTATTCACTTCTAAATGCTGGAGGGCTCTAACGATAGCCACTTGTGGTTTTCCAGCCAAATGCAAAGCAATCACACTATCACGCTTGAATTCCATCACAAATAACTTTTTTTTTGAAAAATTCCCACCAAAATGCTTTTGTGCGCTTGTAAACAATATAATGAGCTGTCACTAGAATAAATCTGACAGCTGTGGGACGAGCGGTTTAGAAATGACAGCAGTCTGAAGTTGGTTGCAGTTTTTTCATCTCACCTTGTATGGTAAGAAAATTATTTTTTAATTAATTAAATATTTTGCCCGACTCTACATCTTTTTCAGATGTCTTCAATATTCCATGTCAGTGTTTTTTGACTTGTCCATATGATTTGTCGAGTACAACGGTTAGGTTTCGAACTTTCAAATTGTTAAGCACAATACACTGAATCTGCGTGGAGACTGCACAAGTTGTTGTGAGAGCCTTTGTTTATTTTTCCAAATAACAGCAAAGCACTTGCTATGCTAACATTGGAACGAACGCATAAATAACAGTTATATATAAATGAAATTAACTATTATCGACTATTGTTGCTGTCAGAATTTTTAATTTTATTAGAGGCATTATTTCATGCATACTGCTTATATTTTTCGTGTTTAGTTTAAAAAGTTATAAGTTTAAAATAAAAAGTCTTAGAGTTAAAAATTTAAGAGAAAATAAGCCGTCATCAGGATAGGATAGGTTACACCTTCACTCGGAGACATAGGTTGCCAATTGTTTCCATTTATATACCGGTCTGTTACCATTTGGTCTTCTGTATGAAACTAAAATATTTCAAAATTCTACATTCGTCATTTTTTGCAGAGCAGTGATAAAATTTTAGACCGCCTGATCTAATACCGATAAAACAATTTTCTGAATATACATATTAATATACTTATTCACTTAATTGACCCTGTTGATTCGTTTTAGGCTTTTCGCCTCACGTACTGCTTTACAGGTACCTCTGATTCACGTTTTCTTATCTAATATACTAAGTGCTTTTAGTGCTTCCATTACTTCATCACTTCATTAAAGACATGGTCCTTACCTAACATACTTTGTGTTTATTAGGCTGTCGCTTTTAACATTTTTTTACTGAAACAATTTTATTCTACCAAAGTTGTTGGATGTTAATTAACTGAACAATGCCAACGTTATAATAAAGCTCGTATAGCTCGCGGTTCATTCATATACGGTAACCTATAGAGAACTATAGAAATTGCGCAAAACTTTTCATTCGATTACCTCTATTACTGTTTTATCATTCTGTCATAGCTCATTGGGCAGCTACAGAAAAAAAAGTTTTTTATGGAGCGAGAGAGAGAAAATGAGAAAGAAAAAGAAAGAGTAAGAAAACTCTACATCTGAACGGTGTACTAAAAGAGAGAATGAGAAAGAGAGGGATAGAGAGGAAGAGAGAAAGACAGAGAGAAAGAGAACTGTAGATCTGTATTGCTTACTAAACTTACATCGGCACCTATTGGCAATTGAAATACTTCCTCTGGTCTGTAGGTTTACTAGGTCCAACGAAGTCCATGTTATTAGTGTGAGCAAGACGCAGAAAGCATTTGTAAAATATTACAATAATTTCTTAACAATATATATTAGCTTTGTATATGATCACTACATTGACAAATTATGGGATTACACTATATAGAATTCCATACGTGTTAAAACTTTTCGGGAGACTCGATAAAATCTTTATTGATGGAACTATTATATAAATGATAATGAAAACTAATATTAATCTACTTTGAAAAACAGATAAAACGAATAACTTAGCTTCATGGGACAAGCTGTCACCTAAAACTGTGTACTGCTTAAGTAAGAATTCTAATAATGTCTCAAATAATTTTAATAATTCAAATAATGCCTCTACGAAAAGAATAGTATTGAAATTTAACATTTAAAAATAAAAACAAAAAAAAAATATATATAATTAATTAATTAATTCAATTATTCTACAGCTGGTTTATGACACAGCAAGTAAAATTGTTAATAAAAACGTTCATAGCATAAAGTAACAAAACTCCACAAAAATATGGGAACAAAAAAGTCAAGTACGGCTTTCGATCAGTTGGTTAAGATGCACTGATTCTGAGCTTCACATTTGGCAGGACCCGAGTTCGATTCCTGGTACTTGCAGTCATAAAAATAATTATAACATATACGAATAATTAAATACAAGAATTATTTTCAAGACCACTGATGATGGTTATTTGGCAATACTCGAAACAGCTGTATGGTCAGCCAAAAATTCAATTAATTAAAATAATATAAAAAATAAATTTTTGTTGTTATAGTTCACTACTGTTCGAAAAAACCTCTGTAAGAATTCTATTTAATAAATGTAAATATAGAAATTTTTATAAATATTTAATAGTCAAGCACTTAAAATATATTTTAAATTGTTATAGTACAAATCAGCAGGAGACATATTCGACTTTTCTCCTTGAAATTTTTACAAATTAATTACACGATTTTATATGTTTTAAGACGTGTCTAACACTTGAAGCCACTTTTGTCGCTGGCCGTAATGTCAAGTGGCATTGTTCAAAACGAAATTTCACAGACAAAAACCTTCCATTTAAATAAAAACAGTTTCCGTTTACCAAATATAAAAATCTGGTGGTCATATACCTTAATTTATATAAAAGATATTAAAAAAATTTTGGCTATGAAACGCGTATTTAAGGTAACGAAAATTAATTTGTCGTTTAAGTGCGTCTTAAGCCCGTTTAATTAAATTCTTTTGGCCATGACTGATTTCAGTTAAATTGCGGTTTAATTATTTAATAAAAAAACAATGTTTAATATACGTATTATGCAAGTGGAGAAATTATGAAAAAATATTAAAAATAACGTAAAAACAGAAAAACAGAAAAACGCTTGAAATTGTACCGCATTTGGTTTTTACAGTAAAAACTGCAAACGCGGACTCTGGGCTCTACTTCCGAGATAACATTGGTTTTTCTGCAGATAATTGCAGTGGATCATGCCAATGGAGTGGAGTATGAGAAAACAAGGAAGGAAAGAAGAATTTTCATTTTTGAACTTGCAATTTTTCATTTCTTGCACGATTTCTAAACTTTTCAATATGATTTCATAATATTAACATATTTTTTGCGATTATTTTAGCATGTTTTTCTTAACCGTTGTACAATGTATCTATTTGCGGTAGTACGGATTTGAGGCAAAGTTCAATAATTTTAAAAATGCATGGCACATTTTGTATGGAAAGGGATACCGTAAATTCACTACATGTTACAGTTTTGAATATTAAGCAATTACAATTTATATGGAAATTATGGATCGAGTCGAAAAAAAAAAAATTAAAACATTTCCGCAAAACTTTATTAAAGAAAATATTAAACAAAAATATTTCATAGTCAGTAGCCTTTAATAAACAGTTTTTAACTGTTATCAATCAATTGTTTTTATATATTTAAAAATCTATTACAGAGTAAATACTGTGTTTTCTTAGATATGAAGTAAAAAGCAAACAGAAATGCATTTAAGCATGCAAAACCAATTTAAAACATATAAAGTTTGGTCTATTAAGTTTTAGTTCCTCTATGCAAACGTGCAAAATGAAGTTAATTAATTTTGTTTAACCTAACATTTATTTACAGTACTTCCTTACTTAAATGCATACTTTTTAAACATAAAAAATGGAGTGTAAAAATCTTGTCAAAACACAAGAAATAAAAAATGCATGCCAGTAAAGATACTTTTACTTGAATTTGTAGGATTTAAAAAGTTACAATACTGGGTTTACTTATTGTTTCATACAACCGTTAAAGACGACCAAAAATTTGGGGAATTTTAAATATATAAAAGTTTATAGATTATTTTTTATTTTTGTCTTTATTATTATATAGTAC
This sequence comes from Teleopsis dalmanni, assembly GCF_002237135.1. Lineage (NCBI taxonomy): Eukaryota > Metazoa > Arthropoda > Insecta > Diptera > Diopsidae > Teleopsis > Teleopsis dalmanni. The sequence continues at coordinate 27,430 of NW_024031405.1, forward strand.
TCTATATAAATATCGCTGACATTCGAAGTTTGGTTGGTTGTCACTCGCCCATAGGTACCTTACCCGGCTCCACGATCTGCCCCCTGAAGTCTTCATTCGGAACACCCTCCCTGATGACCTCATTCAAACTTTGCGCTTCAAACTCTTCTCAGTATCTGTCCCATTACTTTGATGAGTGGGATCATAATCCGCACGTCATTCCCCTGTATAACCGCGGCTTTCATTATTACAGAGGTTACCGCTAGTTTTACTTCTGTTGTAGTGAAGGGAGTGGGATTTTTTTGCTATAATCCCACTCCCTTCACTACAACCCTATCTCCCTATTTACGCTCATTCTTTTTGCCTTATCTCCTCTCTCCCCTGCTTACTGGAATGAAGTTTTGATATTGCTGTGGAAAATGTTCTTCATTCATTTCTAAGAGGTGCCCTTCGTGGGTAAAAGAACAAAAAAGAAGTTGACTTCTTTAGGTCAAATTTTTTCACCAATTTCAAATGTTTCAATAGTGATATAGTTAATAGGTTTGTAAGTACCTTGGAAATCGATGAGGATTATGAATTCATTAGTATAATGGTCTAATTTCGATAAATATAAATTGAAAATAAAACTTGAATTTTGCATTACTTTAATACCGCTTATATAGAGTTATTAAAAATTGGATAACAAATATGGTATATTTCAGATTAGTAAAGGTAGGCCAAATTGTTGGGTTGTCAGAAAGGTGATGACGTATGTTTGCATTAAATGTCGCTGGTACATTATCAGAGGTACTAAAGTCAATTTTATCATTATGAAATCCATATGTGGTTTCATTCAAGTGGTCAAAGTTGTGAGCAGAAATTATTTGGTTATAATATGAGGGTGTTATGATCTACACAATACATCTTGTTTTGGCTCTGTTGTTTGAAAAATCTCCCGGATGTGCAATCTCCAGTTTTAGGGATATGAAATTGTCACCAATATGATGTGTTTTAATAGCTTTTGTTTCATGTGACATTACGCAATGGATCATGTTTATGCTTAAAATCCTTTCATTTTTAAAGCTCTTAAAACGGACATCTGTCAAGTTAAAGGCAAGCGATTGCCAACTATGTGGCTGTAAGTCTTCAAAAATTACAACAAAATATAATTCAAATTACTTCTGTAATCCAAACAATATAAATGATATAAAAATTTTAGCTTTTTCTGCTTACGTTTACTTTAAGTTGTTCACAAAATGGATAACCCTGTATATATTTTATCGCACTGCAATAAAAATCTTTTAAGAGTGACATATAACAATATCACTATAAATTTCAAGTACATTACATTAAACATTTCTATAGTTTTTCCTAAAACCTACAAACTACTTTATTCGCTTTGTATTAGTCTCTTGATTAAGTTTTTTATACGTCAACAGCACACTTCCTTCACTTGTTTTAAAATTGTCATCAAAATTTTTGTGCAATATGTCGTTGACGGTTTTCTGTTGTTGGCGATGATTGATGCTCTTGTCGATTTGTACTGCAATTTTTGTAATTTGCAATTGCAATCATCGTTGGCAATCTTTGATGTGGCAACTTTCATGATTTATTTTTTCTCACATAAAGTTTTGTAAATATAAACAGTATGAGTTCTTGAAATAAAAATGCTGAACTCGAAACACCGATTTAACCTAAAGAACTACATTGGTTGTTCTTAATAAGTCCAGAGCACTTGCTCTTTGTACATGATTTGATGAAAACATCTCAACACTTTTCATGCTTTTTTGATTTAAATTAAAAATATAAAAAAGTGTATTTATATGCTTTCATATAAAATTGATGGCACGTATTCAGTAGTGTGTGGTATCTGACATACTAAGAACTAAAAACATATTTTACATATAATTTTTTATAGGAATTTTATGCTTAATGTTCTTTTATGAAGAATAAGACAAAATCAAGATCTGGAAATATTTTGATGTGTTTTTTATGGCATGTTTTAATTGGGCTAGTGAAAGCTATTAAAATTATGCCACAAAGGCTAAGTGTATTGTTGGGGTTTAGCATGTAAAATTACACCATAAATAAGTTTTTTTTATAAATATTTAAAATTATAGGACAACAAAACTAGTCAAAATTTGATATATTTATTTATTTAAATTATAGACAAGAATTTTGTTACTTTTTCTTTAATGGTAACTATGACTTTACAAGTTTTTGATATTATCATTAGAAAGAGTATTCTCAGTTATTACTAAAAATGTAGAAAACTTATAAATCCTAAATAAAATATTGTCTAACAGTTTTTACTCTAGTAAAAAGCCTACAAAATAGCCAAAAATAAACGAAAATATTTTTTTAAAATCTCTATATGATTTTAAAATAAATTGAATTGAACATCAATAATATATTGAATTAAAAAAAAAAAGTGCTGCTGCTTAACAGAAGGTCTTTAGAGTATGTAGAAAATATTTATTTTCCACAATATATTATATTTTATATGGTAGACGATGTAGTAGTAATATCTTGGCTGCATTACCAATATCAATAAATGAAAATTTTTTTGGTGTTATCACATTTTATACATTATACATATTAATTAAACTTTATAAATTAGAAGGGTCAGTCAGGCAACTCATAACCTTTCACTTGATTCAGAAGATACAAACTGAGCTGAATCTTAACAATATAATTTAAGCTATCTAGCTCTAGAATATTTAGAAATTTTAAAGCCGAATATTCTATAATCATTTATTGAGATAAACTAATTATTACTAAGCTTACAGTACTACATATATATATATATATATATATATATACATATATATATATATATATATATACATATACACACATATATACACTCTTATGACTATGAAATACTTTAAAATGAAGCACTATAAAAATATAATTTATAGTTTTATATACTGACCGCTTGCGTACGTAGGTCAAGTTAATCCGTAAAATTTGGGTCAACAAGAACAATAAAATTAACTAGAAATTATTTTAATTCAAGCAACCAGAGGAGTGCCTAATGGTTATGCTCTACTATGCATATGTACACGTCCATTTATATATTAAATAAAATGCGTAAAACTTTACAGTAAAAAAAAGTTCATTATTGATTAAGATTTGTTTTGAAATTTTCTTTACGAAAGCCTAAACTTTAAACTTAGAATATCTAGTTTACGTATCTCATGAAATTTGTATATTCAGCTTTTTATACATTTAAACCAGGCATTGATAGAATTTATTAAGTGGGCGTTGCCACACTGCGACCTATCAGATCAATTATTTAAATTTAAATTCAAACTAAATTTGGAACTTTTTTAAAAGAAATTATAAACTTTTGAAAGTTATTTACTTGATAATCGTTACACTTCATTTAAAAATTTGTTTATTATAATAATATAATATTACAATAATTTATTTAAGTATTGCAATAATATTCACTTTAACACTTACCTTATGTTTACGTCTTAGTAAATATGGTGCACCACCAGGTGGTTGTAGTGGTACTGCTGGTTCTGGAGTTACTGTTTGTACAGGGCGCGGTGGTTTCAATGCTAATTTTTTGAGACTTGCAATACGTTTATCACACATCAATGAGACATCGTCTATTCTTTGTAGTACCTAAAAATAAAAATGATAGAACATTAATACAAATTTCTTATTATACTTATATTAAGAGTTTATGAGTTTTAACAATGTAATAATCAGGCTCGTACATAATACTGTATAACGAAAAAATGGAAGTACTTATGATACCTGAAATCATTACGCAAAAAAGAAATTTCATTGGAACAGAAATCCTTTGCAATGCATACAATTACGCATCAATATATATAATACATACATATACATATATATATATATA
>NW_024031406.1:0-31171 GCF_002237135.1 Teleopsis dalmanni
TTCAGTCTTAATGTAAATGAAATAATAAGATTTTCTGCAGTTGCATTAGAAATTCAGGAGAATCTATAAAATTTTCTTGATTTTCAGTTTTTAAACATAGTGAAAAATAAAATTTCGTCGATTTTCAATTTGTCTACTTCCGAAGAAGTCACTTGACAATATTTGAAAACTATAATCTCTTTAGAGAAGCATTTGGGTACTTACGAGTTAATAGAATATTCATCTTTATAAATACTAACTTAAACTTTTACTATATCTTTGTATCCTTTATTTCGTTTATTTCGACATTCCATAAGAAAGTCCTTACGATCCAAAAGAAACAATGAATTATTGACACTATGTTTTTAAGTTAAATCTTGTGACTCTAATTTTTGTATAGCTATTGGAATAAAGGTAAAAATTTTTTAACTGAATAAGTTTACATCTTTAATTACTGGCACTGGAATCGCCCTAAATCAGTTGTTCAGTTCTCAAAATAGTCAAAATAAGATTTTTAAAAAAAGTAGCAATTTCAAATCTTAATATTATCGGTATCTTGACAGTAAAATACCGCTTATAATATATTTTATTTACCTTAATATGCAAAATACTTTTATTCTTTCGTTTATTCCCGCTCTAGTTGTAACATATGACTCATAAGCATACAAAATAGTAATTACTTCATTTCAGGAAAAGAAATATACTTTCTTAAAATTCAGAAAACACATTTTAAACGATATCTTAAAAATAGCATTAAAGATTTGCAAGGCACTGAAAGAATTGCGCCCATGTATAGAAATAAAAACTATGATCCAATACCAAGATAATTCGGTGTGGTCACTTTAAAAAGGTAGTAAGTTAATTCCAAAATAATCATGTCTCGGTATAACCAGAGTTCACAAGTCTTGTTAGGACAAAAAACTAACGCTTGATAGGCAAAGTTCTTTCATTCATTTCGGATATATAAACAACAACTATGCAGACTAGATTTCTGTAAGAAAGAATTGATAGTTATAGGTCAATCTTTCGTTATTTGGTAAGTTATGGTTAATAGTACAATATATTTAATACTGTTAAGATTTGGTTAAATATTTTACATTTCTCTTCTTCTTTTTCTCTTTGTTGCACTGATTTGAAGTTTAATTTATTTGCAGCTTATATGTTACCCTGGAGGCCATTAAGAGAAGCAGTTACCTCTAATTTCTTTATGTTGCTAATAACAAATGGAAGACAATATAACTGATCGCAGGAAGTTATCAAGAAGGATCGTGTGAACACTCTAAGGCTTTCTGGTTTTATTTTTGGTCACAAGTGCAAATGAACCCCCGCAAAGATACTGCGCCAGTGCCTGGCTTTGGGTCCAAAAGAAATAAATTTTTATCGAAGAACTTTTTTATCAGCTTATGAAACTCTGATGAACAGTTTCTTATTAAATAATCTATATTCGACGGGAGGGATTTAGTCTATATCTTACTATCTTAGGGCTTTTGCAAGGAATATGGTAGAAAAACAGCGAAAAATCGCTAATTGAGACCAATAGAAGGGTATCTGCTGGTGTGGCACTGCAACCAACATATTAAATTGTTATATAGGAAGATTGTTTTGAGATACCCATTGTCCACTCTTTATTGCAAAATTATATTCGTCTCTGTTTGGGATGTGTAAAACGCTTCGTTATAGATCAGTTGAAGCTCTTAAATATAAAAAGAGCTATTCACTTGCCTGAAAAACCTTGACTACATAGAGGAATTTGCTATACAAATGAATTCATTATAGAAACATCTAAATTTTTTTTATTAAATATAATTATTTATAAGAAAAAAATTGTTTTTGCATAAATTTATATGTTATATAATTTACAATAGATAATTAACTTTTTCCTATATATATAACATAACTATATATTAAATTATAATATTTATATAAATAGAATATTTATATATTATTGTAAATTTCATAACTTAAAACTTTAAATATTTAATCATTTATAAATATTCCATATATATAATTATACAAAGCTGAAACAAATATGTAAATAATTTTATTAAATAAGGTTAATATAATAATTGTTTGATATATAAATAAAAATTAATAAATTATTTATATATTTGGCAATATATAAAATATATAAAAAAAATTGACAAAATTGTAATTGCAGATGAGTGTTCGCTGTAGAGGGGTCCGGCTATGGTTGTATTATAGTTGTATTACTACACACTCTGAGTTAAATCGTTGATTTTAATATTTATTTTCCATTTGCAAGTGATTTTTAATTGTTATTTGCAGTGTGTTTCTAACTGGAGTATTCTTTATGTGACTTCTTTAGATGGTTCTTTTCCTTCTTGATGTTACCGTAATTCATAGATCATACAGTTTAAATATATGGAGTTATAAGTGAGGCAGGTACTACTGTTATATTCTATAGCCAGTGCTAAAGAGTAATGTCTTAATAATCTTATACTTATATTCAAAAATATTCAAAACGATGGCTGTTTTTAAACAGCCTTTTAAATTGTTGTTTTTTATTTTAACAGAAAATGTGTGATAAGACCTATCTCGTAATAATAACATAGTTCTTATAATAATCCATCAAATTTGTAAAAAGATTGTATTTCATAAGAATATAAAATGCTTATAGTGGATCACATTTTTTTCTGCAAAAATGTTTCCATAAAATATTCGAAATATTCGTGAGTCACATTAATATAATAGATCCATAAAAATTTCTTATAATATTTATGTTTTGAAATATGTATATTCAAATTATGAACTACTTGAAATTATATTAAGCAACTGACTACTCACAATTAACCTTCATTACGACATTATTTGACAGAAATGTTATTGCACATAATTTTACATAAGCCATGGAGTAAATATTTCGAACGAAACCAAAAATTGAATTACTCATTCCCAAAAAGTGATTGTGTGGGTTGTGTGCTGCACAATATTAGCAACACTAAGTGGGGGTTTACGCACAGGTAACACTTTCTTGCAGTGAGCAGAGATGATCATATAATTGTTGTCGTTGTTGTTGTTGTTGTTGGTGGTGTAAGTGGAATTATTTTTTAAATTTTAGGAATTTCGAAATATACATATATACTGGTACGTACGTACCAGTAAATATCACTCATTCATCCACTATATGTAGTATATAGTGTTTGTGTGCTCCAATTTGTTTTAAATCAGTCAAAAGATTTTTTGTTGAATGAGACGATCTTTTCAGCACTCTTTACTTTTGGTTTTGGGTTTTGCAGAGGACTACATATGTACGTACATATCTACATGAATACAATGCTCCATGTCGTATAGAAAAATTTCAATTTTTATTGCGTTTCGAATCAGCTTTTGGATTTTTTGCTTTTTAACGATTTTGATGACTTGACTTACTTGTTCGTTGCGGGACTGAGACTAAGGCTGAGATACAGGCTTATATAAATACACTATTTCATACATTCGGTTCCATACACTGAAATCGCTGATATTGTTGTTGTTGTTGCTTTTGCTGATGTTGTTGTTGTTGTTGTTGGTGTCGCGAGGAGTACATAGTCACTCACTTCACTGTCAATGAACGCTGTTACATTTCACTTTCGTTTCGTTATTAGCCAGCAAACAAATCAACAAATCAACAAATCACACATAACCAGAAAATAAGAAATAAGCAATAAGAAATAAGAAAATAAGCCGCAACATCGGCTTCAACGAAAGCTTCAAGTTTTTGTAAGTAAGCATGTAAGTTTTGTAAGTACGATCGCATGCACATATGACTGACGTGATAATGAATTTTTAGCGGCGCTTTTATTAACTATTTTACTGTTACCGATTGTTGATCGAAGTGCGGGAAGCGCGTTTGCTTTTTCGATATCTGTTTGTTTAGGCTAATTATTATAAATTTTGTAACATTTAACAAAGAAAACTCGTTTAATTGTCTCACAGTTTCAGTTTAGTATTTGTAGTATTTGAAAAAAGTTGAAAAGTTGAAAATGTAAATAAGTTGCCTGTGTTTGGTGTAAAAATATATTGCGAAACATTAATTAAACGCCATTTTTGTTTTTGAATTTTTTTTTTTTTTTTTTTAAGAGGACGGTGCTATAATTTTCAGCCGCGTTACCTATCGCTCGGTTTATGGTAATTTCACAAACAGTTACCTTCAATTAATTGTCGAACGAACGGAACTTTCGTCACTTCGTGAATGTGTCGGTCGGATTTATAGTATTAATTTAATTTAGGGAATTGCAGATTACGCTGCAATATGTCAAGCCCTTTGAATCATGTGAACATAATTGAATTAAACTTTTTGAAATTATTTTTTCTAACCTCTGTAGTATTTGTCCCAAATATCAGAGGTTACGACGCAGCGTCTAATTATAATGACGCCTATAATTATGTGATTACGCCAGATTTACAACAGGCAATTAAAGCGGGACTACCTCAAAAGGCTAAATTTTTTGATGAACTTGATTGTGAGTACCGATCTCGATATGTATTTAAGCAATATTATCAAAAATGGATTTGAGAGACAATATAAACAAATCAAAATAGTAACACAAAGTAAAACAAAGCGCTTAGTGCTTTACATATAAAAATTGTGTGAGATTATTATTAATATTATTATTTTAATTAATATAGCAATGTCTAACTAGAAAGTTTTGTAACTCATATACATAGGTCTCGAACCCGTTGGAATATTGTTAGAGTATTTTCTTTATCTCCATTTGGTTTTAATGAATGTCCACATGAGATTTATATAGTGACATGTCTCTATATCGTTTAGTAACTATGGCAAAGAGATCGAGATTTAACATTAATGTTGTCAAAACAAAAGTTATGTGCATTAATGCTAACAACTGTTGTCCTGAGGATATGCTATAGAGTCTTTCTGCTATCTTGAAAGCATCATATCAACAAATGTTGGATCCAGTGCTGATATCGAGAACCGTATTAAGAAGGCAAAACGAGCGTTTGGTCGTTTAATTAAACTCTGGAGATCATCTCAGTTATCGCGCCGAACTCAAATACGAATATTTAACTCCAACATAAAATCTTGCCTTCTATATGGATGTCAATCCTGAAATACTCCCGCCTTTAAGTCACCTAAGCACCTATAAGAACTGAAATCAAAAAACGCAAATGGGACTGGGTCGGTCCCATTTTTAACCATTTTCAGCTCTATCAATTACTAGAAAAAGAACGCATCTTGAAATTAATTCTATTTCAAGAGAGATAGATAGTGATAAAATAAGTTCTCATTCATTTCTTTTATATTCTTCAAAGCTTAATATAATTGCCAGGAAAAATATAAGTTTAAAAAAATTATCAAACTTTATGCTATATTTAGATTATTGTACTTAACTGGACAAATATTCAGCTATATGTGTCATTTTTTATACAAAATCTACACACAAAAAAGCACATAAAATATGCTTAACAGGTTCGATAAGTCTAAGTGTAAACATAGTTTAAATAATAAACATAAACTGAACATCATTGTTCAAAATTTGTGGTGATATATCTTTTTTAAGTGTTTCGCCGATGCAATTTCTTTTTCTTGATTTTTAGGATCCATTTATTTATTTTATAATACTATATATTTATTAATTGTGCTGTTTGAAGTTTCATGGTAACGATTTAAATCTATTGAACGAGAATCGTTTTGTAAAAATTTTGAAACGGTTTTCATCTATTTTTTAAGAGTTTATAACATATTAAAAAAATCATTAGAGTTCGAATTAAAAAACGTTAAACTAGATAATTGGTCTTCATTAATTTATTAAACTCTAGTGTTAAAATTATTGTGATTATCTAATGCAAAACAGTTTTAGAAGGTGCTCAACAATACTAAAACATAATACAGTATTGATGTGGTCGTAAATGGTTTATTGTAGAAATGACTCGTTTATTGTAGGAATTAGAACCATAATTCTGCTCCTAAGGCAGCTATATCTTAAATTCAAAACACAAATTTAAATAAAATAAATATAGCATTTTCAAGATTAATACTATAATTGGACCGAAGCATTGTCAACGGTTTTTTAATTGAGCGAAATCGATTAATTATGTCCTATTGAATCATATCCAAGATCTTTAGACTGTTTATAAAGGAATTTAATTACAATTAGTTTTGGATTAATACCGATTTAGAAGAACTATTTTGAGATCAAATAGTTTAATAAAAGTCGTATGTAGCATCATTTTTTATATGTCAAGGAACACGTCGCAAATTTTTCTTTTGCTATTTAATATTGTACATTTATGAAATGTAAAATGTTTGTTAATGAATTACAAATAGATGTGAATGGTGATTTCTTTTCTTTTTTCTTAATTATTAAAGTTTTATATGATAATAAAAGTGATATGATATGATAATATTAATTATATAATTTTAAAATAGTTGATTGTACTCATTAAAATTTTATACATACATAGTCACATAGTCGTAGTTCCATCCTAATAAACATAATAATAATATCCTATAATAATTGATATATGTAAAATTAACGTTATAAAATTAAAATAAATTAAAAAACTTAATTATTTTTGCCAAAAGCACCAAAAGACGCTTTACATATAGTACGTGAAAATGTGCATAACAGATGTCTCTGCAAAAAAATAGCTTTGAAATAAAAACAGGAAACCTCATGAATCAACTTTCAATTCTTTGAACTTGTATTTTCAAATAAAGCTATGGTTTAAAGCTCGTTCTAATAATAAAGCACGGCAAAGAAAAAGTGAAAAGTGACAAAAAACCTGGAACTTGAGCATTGAAAATTTGTGCAGCCTTGGCTACTTGTGGAAAAACACGATTACTTATCACGTTTTCTTGGTCAGCCAAATTTCAATAAATTAAATAAATTTTTGTCCTTGTCTTTCCTTTGCTATTCGAATCCTCCGAAAATAAATTAAGATCAACATAAGTTTAGTAAAACAGACTTAGAGGTTAAGGTTAGTACGCTACATATGGTAGTTACTATGTAGATGAAATAAATAAATGTCAGCTAATAATGCATCTTACGCTACTACAATTAGCCTTTATAAGTATTATCATAAAGAATTTCATCATAAATCATTATTTCGATATGTCCACAGTTTACCTTAAACAAAAAGAGAACTAAAAGATGAGACCCAAGTTAAAACAATTTAACTTGTTAAAATAATAGGATATAGTATTTTATTAAGTTCAATGATTATCGTTATAGGTGACTATAAAACATGTTGAAGTATAACATATAATAATATATATTATTAAATTATTTTTTTAAATTTTGTTACTCTAGAACAAATATCTATTTAAAATATTTTACTAATCGAATTAAATTTTAACATATAGACATCTAATCATGTGGTTATAATCTGAAAACCTTTCTATTATTTTCTACCGAAAAGAAATCTACCAATTTCTGGATTGTATAAAATCTGAAATTCATATAATTATTTCTTAAATATGTTTAACTGGCAATATTTTAATAACTTAGTTGCTATGTTATTATTTGGGGTTGTGACTAAAATTTTTGTTTAATATATCGGTTTAAATAACCGATTGTAGGTTTAAATAACCGATATATTAATCTCTGCAATCTCCGCAATAAAAACTATTAGGGTTATACAGCAAAACTAGAGGTTATGTGTTTCTGAGAGATAGTAATAACTGAGCATGGAAATGGAGAGAAAATGAGCTTTCTATAAATCGTTCGAATGCATTAAAAAATATACAATTTGTTAATTTTTAAAATGAGATTCAAAATTTAAATTTGCATGGAAATGTACGAAATCTGTAAGTACGCCTTCTCGGATAGTATTTTCTAGTTTTACTTTAACAAATGCTTTCATTAAATCAACAAAATAGGAGTGCTGAGTAATATACTAACTTAAATGATCGCATAGCAAAATCAAAATATATTCTAAAATATGTTTGGAACACCAGAATTTCGAAGGCAATAGGCACATGGCCGAGTGTTTTCCAAACTGAAATCCACGCAATCAATTCAAGCAAGATCCAATGTCCTCAAAAAACTGTCTGGCTTGAGAAATGTTATTTACTTTGTCAGCCACGCTGCTCTTAAAGCTTTGTTTTCTTAGACTTTCAATTCGAAGCAGGTCCTTGAATGTTATGAGCTCCTACAGTTACTTGCAGCTCAGAATAAGGTAAGCCTTTACTGGATTTTGAATCACAGGGGAGTTTTGGGAAACGAACAAGCTGATGAGTTAACCAGAACTGCATCAAATACTGCTTTCACAAGCCCTTAACCTTTTTGTGGGTTAAACTGGATCATTACAAGACAAATTGTCATTGAGAGGGATAATCATATGTGGTTGGAGTACTGGGAAGACTTCCCAGGACTAAGACAAAGCAAAGCACTGATAAAACCGTACTCCTACAAAAACATTCTAAAATTCTCAAAATGTAATTTAAGGTTGATAACGGATTTCATTACAGGTCACTATGCCCTGAAATATCACCTTCATAAACTACGATTATCAACTAATTCGGAATGCAGATTATGCCTCGAAGATGAGGAAACGACCATGCACATTCTTTGTGACTGTCCAGCTTTAATAACGCACAGAAGAAACTTATTTCATATGGAATTTCTGTCACTAGAACAGATTAAGAGCCCTTCTCTAGATTTAGTTCTGGACTTTGTTTACAAAGCTGATTACACAAAGCTTTCACTATTGGTTTTGTGTAATCAATAGTGAAATTAGTACAATAGGACTCTTCTGGCCGTAGTACCGACTGTTGGGCGATTTCACGTCAAAACTTTAATATGATTTACTGTCTCTAAAGAAAAACTTTGTTTTACCTTAACAACGCACCAGTTTAATGTATCAATAAAATTAATCGAACACGTTATGAGATACTACCACATTTAACATATTCAATAAATTTGGCTTCGAATCTTTCCAAGTTTGAAAAAATGGCTTCTAGGAATAAATATTAATCTGACTTAGATGTCATCTCTATAATAATGCATAAATGAGCTCTCCAAGAATATTATTTTTCCGGAGGTACAAAAAATTTCAATATCGTTGGTATTTAACTATTGGTTAAATACAGCTCAAATGGGACTTTATCAAAAAAAAAAAAACGAAGGAAGCAAAACCTTTTTTATTGCATTTATTTCTGACTACTTACACAGTACTAGTATATTTATAGAGTAGATTTAATTTATAGGTTGCTGAGTTTTGGATCCAATATCTATGTAGAATACCCATTTACCTAACCATGGCAACTACTAGTAAGGAGTCGTCGAGCGTTGAAGGAGAGATTTCTATAGATTTCAGATAGAAATATATTTTAATAATATATGTATATTCTATAATGCTACTATGTAAGCATAAATCTTTTTTCTCAGTGTTTAGTTGATCATTTTAGTGGATCATTTGCATTGCAGACTAAGCCTTGCGAATTTAAGAAGGAAAAGCAGAAGACAAATATACATAAATGAAAACAAAAAATAAAAATGTGTAAAAGCGACTTTACAAGAAAATTAAGCAATTAACAATATGGCGAAAACAGTGATAGCGAGTTTTTCTACTTTTTTTTTTGTAAAAGCAGCAGCGTTTTTCATTTACCGTCTTTCGGTACACAAAATTTGGATACGAAATTAATTTTTAGTTCTGAAACGGCTTTTAAGCAACGTAGATCGGCGTAATGTGCCAGCCATAGTTTTTCGTGAAACTTTCATTTTTCATTTCAAATAATTTCATACTTTTTTTAACTTCTTTTTAACTTTAATTTTTGAATATTAAAAGAAAATCAGGATGTTAGATATATATTAACTTTCGACTGTACGCCGTAAAAATGCTATCAGATAACTGTTGGGTATGAATCGGTTGTGAAGTGTGCAAAAAAATGCAATATGTGATCATCAAACAAATGAGAGTAATATAATATAAGTTTACGATTGGAGTGAGCTGTGAAGGAAAGTGAAAGCGCCCGATGAAGGAATTCAGAGCTCTTTTCACTCCATTAGTAATTCATCAGTAATTCATCAGTTTAATAAATTTATATTGTGGAATTAATAATAAAGAAAATAAAAATAATTTTTAATAGTGAAATTCAAATTCGGTTCGGTAAATAAAAAATGTCGAATATTACAAGAAAACGTTTACTTAAAAAAGACACCTGGCTCAGAATAAGTCATATTATTTTTCTATTTCTAATTAATATTAGTTGTAGTTACTCGTATCGGTATCCCACACCTCAGCAGGAACACGACATGCTCATACTGAAGACACTTTCACGGCGAGGAAGCACAGGATTTTACAATGAAAACTCCGTGATGGATATGCTCTCAAGAAGTACAAAATATAATTTTAATAAGCATTTTGTATGGCATTTTGTATTAACACTTAAGTTATTTTAATGTAAACCATCACTAATCAATCTAGATAATTTTGGATTTTTAGAAAATTATTTACAAAACTTTTTAGTTTTTTATTCAATTAAATATTGACGAGAATATAATAGAATTATTGAACACTATTAAAAAGAGTTTTAAATAAGTTAAAGCCATTTTTTAAATATATAAACCGAAAATTTTCTACCAAAAGTTAGAGTTCTAACAAGAAATTGTTTTCAGTTAAATTATACTATACTATTACATTTAATTAGTAAGCTTTTTATTTAAATTAATTACATTTGTTTCCATTAACAGATACTAAGTAATATACTTTCTCCTAAAGATACTTTCGACTCCTAAAGAGTCGATATGGTTCAAAACTAGTCCCTTTAATATAAAATGACTTTTCATTAAATTTGTTTGAACCAGTTAGTAAACAGTCAGTTTTTTAAAAAAAATTCAATTTAACACTAAAAAAAGCGAGGAATAAGAATAATAACAATAATAAGAATAATAATTTATTTTATGTAATAAAAACATATTAAATTTATTTAAAATTATTTAAATATTTTATTTAAAATATTAATTGTTGACTGCTTGTTGAAGAATTTGTGATTGTGTTTTAATGTATTTAAAAAATTAAATATAATTTCCAAAGTCAGTAACTCGATAATAATAAAAAGCAAGAATCTTAATGTGAAAATAAAAATTTTTACTTGTGCTCTGCGCAGAATGAAACTATAAAAAATCAAAGCTGCCACAGTGGTAGCCGCAAAAGTTTTGCTGACTGAACTTTCGTATTGTTGGAGAACTACTCGTTAAACTTTTTGATTTTCTTCTACACGTGTAGAAAAGTTTTCTTTTCGTTCTACATGTATTCGCAAGAAAATGTCTTCTACAAAGTGTTTCTGTTCCTTTCAGAGATATATTTAGGATATCATTCTTTTGTATGAGTGATAATGTATATAAACATAATATTTAATTGATTTGCTTTAATTTGATTTCATTTTCAAGAAGAGAAATTATATAAAAACAAAAAGAATCGATATAATAAAATAAAAAATTATAGAAAATTGAAATAAAATGAAATATTAATCGCTTAGAATTTAGTTAAATTATATTAAAATAAAAAGTGCAAACAAATATTAATTGAGAAATTTATATTTAAAGTCATTAGTGCAAATATGAGATATTATGAGTGTCCTTTAATCTATTCACCATAAATGGAGTGCATTATTCATTATTCAAAGTATGTGTTCTCTTCATACTTCTAAAATTTGTGCGAAAATCGAATATAGTTCGAATAATTGAATTTTTTTTTAAACTTTGAAAATTACAACAGTTTGACTTGCATTGTATAATTGTTTAAACGAAGCGAAGCGACTTAAAAAGAAACTATTTTGTGAAAGGAGCGTTATAAAAATATTGGTGTCGCATATCGCAACCTTGTGCTCAATAGACGAAAACGCTGTTGTCGGATATTGTCCAATAGTGCGTAATAAATTCGTTGGTACTATGCGTAAAATAAACATTACTTAACTTAGCGTCTACGTAACCTACACTTTAACAAGATTATTTCATACACTTTCACTTTTTCACTCACTCATTAAAATTTTAGTATGAAGACAAAATTCGAAAATAATTCGAAAATAATACGTACTTGCATTTGACATGAAAATCTTCTTAAGATTTTTAAAACTATGATTTGTGTATGGATTTCATTGAAGTATTGTGAAGAAAATGAATAGCAAAGAACGAGCGGGTAGCCCAATGATTAAACTGGCTAGTTTTTGGAGTGAATTGTGCATACGCAGGGCAAAGGACCTAGCAGTCTAGTTCCTTATCCTTAGTTAACTTTAAAATTAATTTTAATGTTAAATCACAAATAATAATAAATGCATTCACTCTCACTCTTCAATTTAAGACATACAAAATTCGCAGTTTAAGCAATAGATATTTGTATTCGAACATAACAATCTTCGCAAAGCCTATACAGAGGTTTTGAATCAATTTAACTCCTTGGAGCAGATTTATACACTTAAACAAACATGTTTAAAAACTTGTTTAAGCTGAAATAATTGTTAATGTTAAAATATTAATAAACATGTTCGCGAACATGTTTAATCATAAACTGCACAGGGTTGCATCGAGTCAATTCATAAAACGACTACATTGTCTGCTATTGAACATACCCAATAATCACAAGTCCAATATATGTTAATTTGAATTAGAATTTAAAAAATTTTTTCAAAACGAAAAAAAATTGAAATTTCGCATTAAAGTAAACAAATAATTGTAGAATTGTGGTTATTCAAGAATTGTGCTCAGCAAAAATAAATTCAAGTATTTACGCAAAGATGTTGCAAGAACTGCGAAATCAATCTTATCCTTTTAATTTTTATAAAATCACAATAGCTGATTGCAACAATAGGCCTTTTCTTTTGTAAGCATATCACAAAAGAATAACCGCATATTTAAAAAATAACTAATGAAACAACAACACTGCTGGCTTATTTAGTCCTCTTTTTTTGAAACCACTTAACTAATAAGCAGCTAAAATCTTATGGTTGCCAAGTGTTGTCCACTGTGAACAATTTTTGGAAATAAAGTACAAGTATGTAACTATCAACAAATATTTGACAAATAATACTTAATTCTTTTTAATATACTGATATTAAAAAATTATACTCAATTCTTAAAACTTTATTCACAACCGAAAAATAAAATATTTAGTTTTAAATTTTATTACGTGTTTTACGTATATAACCATATATTTCCAGTTCTTCCGGAGTTGCCATCAAAAGTAGTGATTATCTTATGTTGTTCTTTTGCGATATGCTTGCAAAAGAAAAGACCTAATGTAAATAAAATGAAACGTCAAAGTTAACATGTGTAGTCTTTTTAAAACGAAAAGTTTTCACAAAGAGTTTGTACATAAAACATGTTTAGCCAAGATCTATTTAAAAAGACCTTTGGAGTGTTAAGTGTGGATGACATAAATAATTATTCGAGATGTCAAACAATATCATATCATATATAATATGTATGTTATATATATTTGCATGTTACAGTGATCTTATTAAAATGTGTTGCACTCTATTCTTTCTTTTTTGCATTTTTTATATGATATACAATAGGGGTATTCAGGCAACTGATTAGTTGCTTAGTAGTTGATTACAACAAAAATTTGGACACAAAAATAAAACTAAGCAGGGATTCAACTATTTCGGTGATTCTCAGATTAGTACAAATTTGATTAATAGTGCTGCCAGTCCCAAGTGTCGTAATAATAACTTAAAATGAACTTAAATCAGATTACGCATTTTGGGTCGTTCAAGCAACTGATTAACATCAAAATACTAAATTTTTTTTATATGAAGTTTTTGAATCAACTAAACAACTAATCAGTTGCCTGAATACCCCTAATATGTTTGTGAGAGAATGAATTTACTATTCCCTATGTTAGAATTAAAATTAGAATTCGAATTCTTACAAAATTTATTACTATTTAATATTCCTCATTCCCCAGCTGCATAAAAGAGATTAACATTTTTGTATTCATGGCATGCGTGGTATACTGTTACGTGTGACTTAAAACGTAATTAATTGCAATTAATTTAATTAACAACAATTTATGGAAAAATTTAAAAACTTTTTATTGGTTGTTTGTTGTTGGTTGTTGTACTTATATAATATTTAATATATTGGCAATATATATGAAACCATTTCATTTTTTTAATAAAAAGTAATTTGAAAATACTATAGTTTTCAAATAAAATTAACGTTTCATATACTTGGGATGATAAAGAAACTTGTATCATTTGATTTAGTTTCACTATTTTACAAGTAAACCGGTCGATTCTGCACTAAAAATAAAAAATAGTGTAATGCCTTATATTAAAAGCGAAACTATTTTAGAGGTTTTGAGTTTCCTCTTGAATAAAATTCACAACTTCTATTTCAAATTGGATAATAAATCTTACAGCTAAACAAACGATATGTTGATGGGTTCACCGATTTCGCCTATAGTTACCGATATTAATATGGAAAAATGTTAGAAAAAATTATAGATAAAGTAGCTAAAAAGTTTAAGTTATTAACAAAATATGTAGACGGAATATTTACTGTAATAGAGATGAAAGGTATGAGGGTACGCCAAATAAATTAAATTAGAAAAGAAAACTAAGGAGAATTTAGCAAACTACCGTATCTTGATCCAATAGTGATTAGGTAGAGCAATAAATTGAAAATAAATTGGATCAAAAAGATACCAAAGCGGGATAATATACAATTCTGTACATTCTTTTCATAAAAGCCGGACTTGATTGAAGATATATTTTCAATTTTTTACGTTGAAAATTAAAAAAGAAGATATATACTATTCAAATTACTTTTTCAGAAAGACTATTTCTTAGTAAAAAAAGTGAAGAGAGTAGGTAAAACTAAATGTAAATGTTCCTGGGATATACACATTCGGTCTCTTCAAAAACTTAAACAAACTAAAATGTTACATTGCAGATATATACAAAACCATTTCTTTTATAAAAAAAAAAAATAGCAATTGACGAAATGGATGAGATTATGGCGGTGACGAACGCAACGTATGACGATGGTAATATATTAGCTAAACAAACACTAAATTAAGAACCCCAATCGGTGGTTATAACCATGCAACAATGAAGAAATTAATACCTAATACTCGGAAAATATTCGGAGCTACTCGATGACCCACTGGTGTAAATTTACAGATTTCGAATTCAATACATAAAATAAAATTTATTTATTTAAATTTTTATAAAAAATTTGTTAAATTATTAAATAACATAAATGACAACATCAGTTGTTATTAGTGTTAGTTTGTATGTGAATAAAGCTTACTTTGTTTAGTCTACACCCTGAACATGTGTAGCCCATCTTCAGGTATTCAAATTTTAATAGAATTTTATAAAATGAACTGAAGAAATGCTTTTAAGTGATCAATTTTTATATAAATTATAACCTAAAGTTTGCTATTTGCTATTAATCTTAATATTGTCAATTCTTTCGAATTAGAATTTTTTAATTTCACGCTAATAAATTAGTGTTGAAAATGTTGAGTATTGGTGCAATGTTGAGGCCTTATATTTGATATATTCAAATTTCTAAATCAAGATCTTACAATTTTTGACGTCTCACGTAAGATGTGTGTTATTCAATGTTTTTCCAACTTATTTTTTCAATTTTCTGGCTTAGCTGTATTAATTGCTGAAAATAGAGATTTGAATCGATTAATATTGTGCATGTAATTCCATCAAACATATAGCATTATTTCCCTATTGTTAATATGTCCGATACCGTTTGTGGAGTTCCATTTCTTTGACCGACAACTTTTTTGTACAGCATCATTGTGTGGGATCCAATTATAATATACGTTTTAGGAACGGATCGAATTTATTTCGTTATAGCAATGATAGATATTCTTTAATTACATATGATTAAAGAATTATGATAGTTAATATACTTCATAACGGCACAAGCTGTTTGACACATTTATGCTGCCAAAACTTAGAACGGGGTAAGAATTAATCCTGCTTTACTCTTCACTTTAAGGTTGAATGGCATATAACTCTGGATCTAGACTATACACACCAACATCGCATATGTAATGTGTAGGACATATAAAAATAAATATATAAAAATATATGTAATACTAAGTATAAACAAGATGGAGAATAAAACATCGCTAATAAGAAAACATCGCTATCCTTTTTATATACTGCATATTACATATTAAATATTACATAATATAATATAATCTTTACTATATTATGGCCATTGTTATAAACATTATTTTATATAACTCAATATTCCAGTGATTCCACAATCTTGCCGATTTCGTGGCCATAAATTTGAATGTGGACTTTCGATATCGTGTGTACTTGGTGGCGGCAAACCACTAGATCTTTGTTCTGGAGGAATGATATGGTCGTGCTGTGTTGATAAAGAGCTCAATTCAGAAGATACATACAGTGGTCAAGTAAACACAACAAGTGAGTATAAAAACAAAACAAAACAAAATAAATAAAAATCTCTAAAAATTAGATCTTAATATCTTAAGAGATATGTTATATGAATATAAAATAAAAAAAGTTTGTAAAAATGTTCGATAAATCTCGGTAACCATGGATTATATTGTCTGTATTGTATTTTAGTAAAACTACTAAACTACTAAGTAGTTTATTTGAGTCTACATGTTAATCTTTGTGGTCTAGGATAGCATTTGAGTCGTGGAGGACAAACAACAAGAAATTACTTAATTAATTATACTATGGGAAACTTCCGTTTCCGGAAGTTTGCAATTCGCAAATATGGTACATCAAATGATAACACGGGTATTTAAAATATTTTTATTTAGTTTAGAGTAATATATGTAAACTAAAATGGTTTAAGTCTTGACTGAACTTTTGAAACAACATCCGATTAGTTTTTAACAATAATTTTTTTAAAATTGCATTGAATTTAGTAATGCACTTTGAACACTGGAAACATCAAATTAATAAGTCCTACGGTGACAGCTAATGAATTTTTCTTATAATTAAATATCAAAAACAAACAGGACCCGCTCATGCAGAACAATTTCAGGGCGCCATTTTGACTGTAAAAGTTAGGCAAATATAAATATGGTGAATGCTTAATTAAGTGTTGCAAAACTACAGGGTTGACCGCTCAAAAAACTATTAATGTTGAACCAGATTAGTGGCATTAGGTGGTTCTAACAATCGCAATTATCACCAAAATAGTTGAGCCTTATATGAGGGGCAACAAAGCATAAATGTATTCTAGAATTCACCTATATAATTTACAAGGATTCTATGTTCCATATTGTTGCTACTCTCTATCTTGTTGATACTGATAAAACAAAAGCCGCTAATGTCTTCAACATATTATTTTTTGAACATCTACTTCTTGATGGGAAATACTTTTAAAACATACATATTAAGGTTCAATGTTGAAGGCGTTGGGTGATATTGGATAGGAAACTGGGATAGAAGATTTAAAGCGTTTAAGAATTCATTTCGGAGACATATATGAAGACTAGCTAAGCATAGATAAAAAACAAAATATTTATCACCAATTAAAAATCATTATCATTTTATTAAAATTATATAAAAAAAAAATAAATAAAATTTTTGTTGCTGTAGTTCACTACTGTTCGAAAAACCTCATCATCATTTTAATAAATTTTAATAAATTACATTAAACATGTAAATTTTCTTCGTTGATTAATTATTTAGGATAAAACAGTAAATTCCATTATTTCATTAAAACAAGTTAATTTAAACAAATGGCTTTGATTTAGTAGATTTTGATTTAGAATTTTTTTTTAGGAATCTTTAATCAGATTTTTGCTTCTATGAAACTATTACCGGTGCAAGAAAACATGATACCGAGACTACAATAGAGGCTAATTTTAGATTCATAATAACACGACGTAGCGTTAGAAGCAAAAAAAGAACCTCTCATACAAGTTGAACCCATCAAAAATATAATAAATAATAACCCAACATATAACATATATAATGTATAACAATACACTTAAATACCATGCCTTAATAAATACTATTAAAATACTATAAGAATTTGAAATGTATTTTATCCAATGGTGATTCTGTTGACATAAATTTGGTAGATAAATAATATGGATCTTAAAAAGAAAGTTAAGTTTTACTCCAGACCTAAATGTTACTCCAAAAATGTTGCTAATATTGCTAATTAATAGCAAATTAGTTTAA
The DNA here is from genome assembly GCF_002237135.1 of Teleopsis dalmanni. NCBI lineage: Eukaryota > Metazoa > Arthropoda > Insecta > Diptera > Diopsidae > Teleopsis > Teleopsis dalmanni. Next base: position 18,095 of record NW_024031406.1, read on the forward strand.
CAAATAATGAATAGGTTATATATATAATGGATAGGTTCCAACTATATTACCGTCTGTTGAGTTTGAAATCAAATTGTCTAAAATTCACGTGCCAGCGTGATGAACGCAGAATTATCCATACCCCTAGAAGTTAATTTATTTACTCAAAGGAACGTTTTATTCCTTGTTAATTTCCAAGCTCTTCACTAAGTTCAGCCCATGGTTTTTAATATGTGGCACATGAAGCCAAAGGTGTTAGGTAGAGATCAGTGTAATGCGAGAATTAGTCTCTTCGCAACTATACAGCATAGATGACTTTAGGACTAAAGTAATATCTCGGTCTTCTACCTACATCATGAGGTTAGTTGAAGATATTTTTTAAATCATTTTTACTATTATATACTACAGTGTCATGTGATGCAGTGTCACTTAGAAAATATTGAAAATAAAATATATTTATCTTTATTTGAAAGATTTTTGTATATTGTATGTTTAAGAGGTGGTAGATTGCCTTTTTTCGGGTGACGTTAAAGAGTGCTAGTGTGGGCGCTGGAACAATTTCTGTGAGCAACGTTGTTCGTCCGAAAGAAATTTTTGAACCGTTCAATAATTGTATTTGGGTATTGTGGGTGTCTCTATCAAAGTGGATAAAATTATATGTCAAATACTTTGAACGCAAATAAAAGTGTTAAATTAAAGATCATACCTTTAAGTGGCAATGATATTTGAACTCACAATATAACTAGTATTATTTCTACTCACAACTAGACCCTCGTACTATCGCATAGCATCAGATGGATCATACATTTGTATTTCTTCTTCCACAATTTTCTTAATTTTAACAATTTTAGTTATAAACTCTTTTGTGATGATATAAAGTCAGATTAAAAATGATGGATTTTTTAATAAAAGAAAGTAGAATTCGTCTTGACAGAGTGAATAATTCTCTGAATATACAAGTTATATATGTAATTACAAAATCATATACATATATTTCATGTGTACATAATATACATTAAGGTTCATCCGTAAGTAATAAGTTAACCTTTATATAATAAAATCTTCTCTATTTCGACGAATTTCAACCACAAAGAGTTATGTAATTTTATATAATTTAAGCTACGGCGCTGGGTATTGCTTCTGCGTTGTTGGTGTTCGCTGTGAATTATAAAACGTATTACAGTTTTGCTCTAATAATTCTTTTTAAAATTTTCACAACCTTTGTTATTTAGTATTTCTTTAAGGAAATTAAATATGTACAAATAAATTTAAAAAGATTGTTTACCTTTGAATGTGTCCGCGAGTGTGTGAATAATGAATAAAATGTGGAAATGTGAAAATGTGGAAATGTGGAAATGTAAGTGTAAAGAAACTGCTTAGCAGCGGAAGTCGTTTGGGTTTTCTGTAAAAAGTTTATGGTTTTACTTTCTTTTGCGACTTTTGTATTCAAGTGTAAACGCTGCACTTCATTTTCCGCATCCGAACAACCGAACAAACGAACAACCGAACAAACCAACAACCACACGAAGTAATCAGACTTATGGTGTTAATAATAATAAACTTGGATGAGTTAGTTCCAAAGGTGAAATTTTGTGGCTTTTTTATGTGAAAAGCTTCTCCATTCAAAAAGTCACATAAAACAAACGCTGCTGAGATACTGTTATAAAAGTCTCACACTTTATTTTGCAATTAAAAGATTTTTTAAGCGTAACTATAAAAGTATGCGCATTAGCAGTACAAACGGATTGAAAAATGAACTGACATTTAAAACAAAAATAGCTACTTTGTGGCTCAGTGCGGGTATACTAAGTAGATTTTTAATTCTTCATACTTTAATGAAAGTGCACAACTACAGCTTATGAAAAATCTTAAACAAAACCCTATAAGTAGTTTCTCTTATATTTTCTAACTTTTTGCGAATTTCTTCGTTGAACTGCTAACTTAAATAACATATTGAACTCTGGTATATACACAGAAAGCTGTCTTAAACTGACAATCTAACTAACAAACATCTGTCTTAACTGTGCAATGTTGTTAGTCCCCACTTTTCATTTTTTACTTCATTTCATAACCATAACCATCATTTCACTTCATAACCAGTTCTCTTCACCGAACAGAATATCGACAGAGTCCTGGCGCTGCCGCTCAAACTTACACTTTATATAAACAGTTTCACATAAATGTTCAGTTATTTGTTAGCTTAAGCACGACTTAAACGACTTATAAATTATAATGACAATAGACATTTTCGAATTAGAACCATTTTCTAATTCGGAAATGTTCGGATCTGTTCTAATTTCTGAACGTTATTTTGCTTATATAAATATAAAGAAATACGTTTATTTTCATATACATAGATTAGATGGATTTTGAAAGGGTTGAGAACTATGTCACCATGTCCCTGCATCCCCTGAGAATTACTGTGACAAACCCACTTTAGTTCTATAGGCGCATAGCAGTTAAAAATGTCATTATGTCCCTTGGAGAGATGTTGTCTGTTTCTGTTATAAATGGATAGGTTGATAAATACTGAAGTCTGAGTCTGGTAAAACTATTACAGATCACAGTGACACAGAATATGTTCTGCTGTTTTCTAATTTTCTTGACAAAGTCTGCAGCTATCGTCCCTTGTAATATCTAGATTCGATAGATGTTTTCGGTGAATTTCGATAAATGTGCAGAGAGAATCCCTGTGACAAGTCGGATGCCTTTTCTGTACAGCATTAATAGCTCCCTAGTTCTGGCTTTTAATCTATTCGATATAAATTCTTTAGCTTGTCTGCAGGCAATTACATTTTCCCAATCAATCTAAACTGCTTTTTCTAGTCATTCATTAATTTTAAGTTTGAAAAAGTTCCATGAAGGATCGCAGATCCGCGTATAAGGCAGCCCCTATTATTAGTTTCATATAATTATAATAAATCTTTATAGTTGTTTTGTTTGTAGAAACCCCTGATAATTGTTGGTTTAGATTGATTGTTGAAAAAACAATATCAGTACGTAGGTTGATAGTGTTCTTAGGGAGAAAGAATTGAGTTCTTTTAGTACTGTCTTAGGTAGTCGCAAAAGAAGAGATACGAGTTTAGTGACTCCCCTTTACACTTTTATTTTGTTGCTAAGCAATATACTACAAAACACAAAAAAAAAATTAAACTTGAAATTGTAATTTGAAATCATTGACTGCACGACAAAATAAAATTCCAGTTTCCAGTTCATACAGCATCTGCTTTATATCCAAATCCACAAAGATTTCAACCTTGATCTATTAGGTGCTGTTCTTTAAATATAGCCCAGTTTAAGTAAGGGATGTCCTCTTCCACATTGCTTGAGGTTTTCAATCATATTTTATACCTCGTGGGCTTTCAACCAGCCCAACAAAAGGAATATTATTATAGGTTTAATGTAGGGTATGACCAGTCATATCACACTTCTGTTTTTTACTTCAATATCAATATTTTGCTAGTAGGTAACTTTTAATAATTCTTCATTCGAAATTGTGTTAAGCCATTCTATTCGGAGAATACGTTAACAGATATTGGCTTTGTCTAGATGTTGTAGTCTCGGGTACCACTTTAACAATACATGTGTGTGTGTCATAACGATTGTTATTAGTTTGGTAAAAAGGTTTTATATAGGACTTCAAATGTCCTTTTTTGAGGTATTGTGGATTGAAAGGAAAATATATGAATATACATCAAATGTATAAAATAATAATAAAATGATCGGCATTAAAACAGGTCGACAACTTTTATGACTTATTAACTTATTTAGTGTGTTCGGCTTCTCCATTCTCATATATCAAATTCGGTTAGTGCTCCCACAACTTGATCACTCCACCAGAAACACGGTCCACCCCAAATACCTTTCTCTCTGATACATCTTCATCCATTCTCACGACATGACCAAGCCAGCGAAGCCGATGTTAATTCGCTGAATTGTATCAATATCGTGATAAATCTCGTAAGCTCGTGGTTATTCAGATGCGGTAGTCGTCGCCAACTCGTAGAGGATCAAAGATCTTACGAAAAGTTTTCACTCGAAAATTACTAATGCTGCTTCATCATTTTGTGATAACGTCCAAGCTTGTGCGAACTATTATGACCAGAGCAGCAAAATATTATATAGATATATATATGAGAATATAATATAAATCCACCTTCAATTATATATACTTTTTCTTAAATGATTAATTTTAAAATAATTTATTCATTTATACAAAACTTGTATTTATATTTGTTTAATATGTAAGACCTTTTTAGACGGAAATGGTCTGATAAAAAGGCAACTTCTCATTATGGGGCACCGATTCTTAAGAATCTATAACATTTAATCTGTCAATTACCTTAAAATAATATTAAGTAATATTAAAGATAGTTGGGAATTAAATATTCTGTATTAATAAGGTAATACAATTTTATAGCTATAATGATTCCCGTGAGTTGAATATATTACATCGTCTTATCTAGTACACTAACAATTAAAAGAAACTATACTTTAAATTTGCAGTGAAGTGTATATGCTCTCTGTGGACTTACACCTATATTTCATTCAATATTATAAAAGTCTAAGCATTTTAATACGTGACATTAATATAAAAGAAAACAAAATCGATAATAAACAATAAAACATGTTTCTTCGTATAAGACGAGGTATTGGTTCAAGTGTGTACTTGACATAACGACTTAAAAATGAGAATAATGTATATTGGTGTTTTGTGCAGTAGAACTTTAACCTCTTCCAGAAAAGATTATTAAATCACGCTTCCTTTTGGCAGTTTTATCTAGTTTATGCTATAAGCCATTAATTGAATTGCTGCGGAAACGATAAAGTTTACACTTCACTGCAAAATCACTCAAATGAAATTAATTGTCAAATCAAACTGTTTTGTTCAAATTTGTATCGGAGCATTTTAGAGATATTGGTATTACACAAGGGAAATGTTGTTTCCATCAAATAAAATTATAACTCTCAAACTGTAGGTGTAAATTTAACATTCTGTCTCCATACACACGAAATTCGAAAATTATATGTACATATTCGCATTCGAATATAAAAATATTGTCGAATTTTGACGTGTTGACATATAGTTAGAAATCTACAATTTAGAAATTAAAGCTGAATCAGAAACACCTATTTTTACCTCTAATTGTACCTAGTGGGCCCGAAAAAGATATATATCAAACTTTCTATGAGACCACTTTTGCAACCGCTGAGATATATGTTTATTCATGAATGAATAAATAAAACTAAATTGCAGGTTAAGCATTATTTAATGTCGAAATATCACCTATTATAATTAATTCTTAAGTGTAATAATGTGAATTTAAAATTATGATAATAATATTTTTAGAGATAAATTCCCAACAAACTGCTTAGCGCGATCTATTATATTTTCATTTCCTCAGGTGACATTATCCATTTGCACGACATATATCCTGAATTAGCGAATCACAACAAATATAACAGCAATGGTAATCTCGTCAATGCAGGCATTAGTCATGCTACGCTTAATTCTGCTTCAACACAAAATCATGCTCATATGTACTCATCACAAAATACGCCTTTAGTGTCGCCACAAACGGTGTTAGATGCTATAAGTAATCATCCTTACCAAATAACACCATCCCAACACTCCACAAATCGCCCTCATACCCATCTTATTCCCTACAAACCAAATAATTATCGCCCCGCATCTTATGTGAATGATTGGGAGCATGAAACAAATCAATTGGGAATCGGTACCGTTTCTAACAATGGCATAACAAGTCAAGTCGACACTTTCGTAGATACTGACCGACCCAATCATGTGGCCAATGATAATCCTGCCATATTGTTGCCACATCCACAACCTTTTGCAACTGGAAATGTTCTCGATTTAAATGCTGGTGAAGCTGCAGAAGATTATAATAATGGCGGACTATACAAAGATGGAATCTACCGTCCTGTTCCGGGTACAAAAATTGATAAACTATCTACTTTCTTTGATTTCTTTGATTTTCATGCTTTATTGCACATTCACTTTTTAAGCTTCCGCATATTATATCACTTGTTTTAAATTTTTCCTTTTTACCTGCACTGCATGTGATTTGGTCAGCACTTATCTATATTCTGAGTTTATTACTACTTGATCAATTCTTTATATTTTATTTCAAGAATAATTTTATTTATTTTCGAAAGGTTGCGGCGAGGTGTTTACACGTTCTAATCGAATTGTAGGAGGACATTCCACTGGGTTTGGCTCACATCCTTGGCAAGTAGCCCTAATAAAAAGTGGGTTCCTATCCCGTAAGCTCAGTTGTGGAGGCGCTTTGATATCTAATCGATGGGTAGTGACAGCAGCGCATTGTGTAGCGACGTGAGTTATTAACCTTTATATGACTTTTTTATTTAACTCAATTTTATTTATTGTACAAATATTTCGTAATATTAAATAAATATATGGTAATCCATTATTAATTGCAATATTAAATTTCAGCACGACTAATTCAAATATGAAAATACGCCTTGGTGAATGGGATGTTCGCGGTCAAGAGGAACGCCTTAATCATGAAGAGTACGGAATTGAGCGAAAAGAAGTTCATCCCAACTACAATCCTGCTGATTTCAAAAATGATTTGGCACTAATACGATTAGATCGATCTGTGGTTTATAAACAACACATAATACCGGTTTGCTTACCGCCCGCAGCTACAAAGCTGGTTGGTAAAATGGCTACTGTTGCAGGTAATGACAAAGTTGTGATACATTTTTGTAATACTGAACTAAATTTACTTTAAAATTGATGGATGAACAGGCTGGGGACGTACAAGACACGGGCAAAGCACAGTACCGTCAGTACTTCAGGTTTGTCCTACTATCCTCTTGTTTGTGTCTATCTTGGAATACATTTTTTTTACTCTAATATTAGGAAGTTGATGTGGAGGTGCTCTCTAATGATCGTTGTCAGCGATGGTTTCGTGCTGCTGGACGCAGAGAAGCAATACATGATGTGTTTTTATGCGCAGGCTATAAAGAAGGAGGTCGCGACTCATGCCAAGGTGACTCGGGTGGGCCGCTTACTCTAACACTGGATGGAAGAAAAACTCTTATAGGTCTTGTGTCCTGGGGAATAGGTTGTGGCCGTGAACATCTTCCTGGTGTTTACACTAACATACAAAAATTTGTTCCATGGATAAACAAAGTTATGTCAAATGACAGCTTTTGATGTTTATCCCTTCTCGTATGTTGCATCCACAAACGTACAATGTACAAGAATTTATATTCGACCCAAATGCATCCAAGTTGAAAATAGGTTTATGAGACTTTGGATCTCGAACTTTTGACCAATGAAGTGCAGTGAAAGTGCAAATATTATTGTATTTGAATATTTTATACCACATTAAGTATTTTATTTATTTTTTATAATTAATTAGTTTGTTATTAAGTTATTTTATATTGTTAAGAAAGAGTGTGAAAGTCATTAAATAAATACATATAAACAAGAAGTAATTATTATTATTAATATTTTATACTACTTTTAACAGACTACAGCATTAAGTATTACTCAATGTCTCAATGACGATTTATTTGTACCATCTGCTGGGGTATTTATAAAATATTGACTAGTTCAGACCGGAGGCAGTTTAGACCAGAGCTATTTAGAACACTTTACTCACTACTAGCTACGTGTCATATTAAATTGATAAATAGGTAAGATTTTTATTTATTTAACTTCAATATCACATTTGTGATAATGGACATCATTGAAAATCAGCTTTTTAGGAATCATATATGTAAAGAAAACAACCATTATCTTGATTCGATTAAAGAAAGAAAAAGAAAATAAATAGTGAATATACTTTTTTAAATCAATTACGAAACTATAGCGTTCTTTACTGAATTCCGGGCACAAATTTAATTTTTAATTTGATCAAGATAATGATCCAAAGTAGTAAGCAATTATAGTGCGGGCCCCTCTTCTTTAGAACTGCGAAAAAGTTATTGAAGTACCACAATTCCTACCTACGAGCCTTAAGTCTCGACTTAATTTTCATTAAAATATTATGGATTTTTTTAAAGGAAAAAGTAGCTTAAAGGTGAAAAATAGAAAAATAGAACTTGCAGAAGCGGATTTTGGTGTTTGAGTTTTAGAAGATGAGAATGTAAGTACGGATGTTTTAAATTTAAATAAATTGATATTAAAAAACCGTTGGTGTTTTCTATTAAAAATTATTTATTTATTATTTATTTGAATTAAAAAAATAACTTTTATTAACTTTATTTAGAAGGAGTTATAACGCTTCTATGTAAAAAGCTATTTTTAACTGCTTGGATTCAAATAAATGACAATATAATATATATAAATATTGAAGATGATCCAATTTAATTAAATTCTGCATCAGAAGCGCATCGCTTTTATCTATTCACGATTAATTGCGAAGTGCGCGCATACGTACGACTTTCAAGCATTTACTTCAAAGCACTTAAAACAAAATTTTGGGAAGAAATATTAGCATTGCCTTTTTTAATGAAAACCTCACAATATGTTTCTGCTCTCACTCTTTTCGCAATATATTTATTTATTTTATATTAGATGTTATTTTGGTATTTCTGTGCATTTCGTTTTATAAATCGCACTCACGCTCTGAAAGTTCTTATCTGTTTAGACTGTTAAACTCTGTAGGTTTACAATTATTTGAAATTATGTTATTTTTATATTTTTTATATATATATAAATTTTTCAATTTGTAAATAAATAATAAATGAGTAATGATTATAAAAAATTGTTTACTATTACTTCTTATCGCGTACATATGTAAGTAAATTTTCAGCTTAATTTTTGTACTAAAAAATTATTTAAAATGAATTTATTTAATAAGTTCTGTAATTGCTATTATTTTTCAAATTTTTTTTCTTTAAAATGTAAACAATAAACATATGATGGCCTGCCTAATTCACAGTAAGAAAAATGCTATTTCAATGTACTTCAAACTGTACGCGATGCAGCGCTGCCACTGCGTGCAGAATTTTTGTCCGCTTCAAGCAATGGATTTTAAATCGATGTACATAGAATATTTGCATATGAAATTTGCCTTATGTGAACTTTTCATTTAATAAGTAAATTGGTTTCTAAAACTTAGATTTTTATACAAATAGTGTAGCTTAACGGTATATTTATATCAACAAGGAAAAGTAATTAAACAGGTAATTGGTCATTATTCGCGACTTTTGCCTGAATTTAGTAATTATAATATTCTGTTTAAAATATAAATGTATATATATGTATGTGGGATTTTTAGTTATTTTTGTTTAAAGTAATGTGAATTTATTACAATTAAAGTTATTAGTTATTACTACTAATATTATTACTATTAATTATTTAGAACAGTAATAAATTAAAATTAAAGTGAATTTAAGTTATATTATTCTACAACTCTCACATCTTTTTACCCTCATCTACCGTCAAATAACTTCCTCGCTGTACTACCTATTCTACCTCAATTTACTAATGCTGTCACCTTAACCCTAAGATTATTAGTTTTATCAAGAAGTATAAATGAAAAAAAAAACACCAATTGTGTAAAACACAAAGAAATAAATAAATAACTTGTTGTCGGTTGTTTTCATGTAAAAATTTCTGAATTTAAAGATCGATATCTCGAAAACTAGACTATATTGTTTAAAATAGCTGCATTCACTAATATCCGTTATAAAATGGATATACCAGAAAAAACAGACCGTTTTAAAAATTCATTATCGGCCAAAGAAATATCTTAAAGTTAGAAAAGGAATTTTAATCATGATTTTAAACAAAACAGAATTATAAGAATATTCTTAACATTGAAATTATTTATATAGAAGTTTTCAGCAAAAATTTCCAAGCGTAACTTATTTTATACTCCCGACATTGGCACTACTGTTTGAAAATTTTATCCTCAATGCTCAAAGCAAGTGTTTAGTGCACTGATTTTGGGCACTTAATATTTGTATACGTAATTTACACGAAAAAAAAAAATCATAAAGAATATAACAAGTGAAACTTGTTGACATTCTTCACGTACTCCTAAAATTTTTTGTATATATTTATATGTACTATATACATATATTTAAAATATAACATTTTCAACAATTTTGCATATTTTTAAAATATTTAATTTCCACAATTTTCAAATTTGTGAAATTTTTTAATTTTGCTTGGATTTTTGTTTCCAATCTTTCGACAGTTGACTGGAATATTCATTGAAATTTCCAACTAAGGTTCACAATAAATCACTTAATGTTTTGGTAACATTTTTTTCTGGAGTCGCTAAAATATTTGGCCACTTCACCCTTAGGTACTTAGATAGAAAAAGTAGTGTTGTTGTTTTGCATACAAATTAGCAACTTTAAGCAAGCAACTTGTTGTTTTTTTGTAACACTAAAAGTTGCCGAAAGTACCTATTAGTTATGTTAAATGTTATATTATCTATAACATTAGTTATTGTTTGCTTGAGTGTTTATTTATTATTTACAAACTGTTACTTTTATTTATAGGAACGCATAAGTTAGTTTTTTGTGGTGCAATGCATACTTAATATTTTTTATTTTTATAGCTCTGGTTAACCAATAAACCTGCGCTTTTTAATATATTAAATTTTCTTTCTGCAAAATAATACACTAGGTGTGACACTCACACACAAATTTTTAAAATATTTTTTGTATCAGTGTCACATCCAGTGTGTAATTGTCACATCCAGTGAGTAAGTGTCATATCCAATAATTAAATATCAATGATGTAATTAACAACTATTAACAAAAACAAAAGACAGATATCATATATACACATATCAATTAATCATTTGATGAAGATGTTTCAAAAATGTGTTAATAGCGACATCAATACTCGCCAAACCTATAATAATAATATAACATTTGATATCATAAATATATAATAGTATGATAGTATGTGTAATATTAGCGGAATTTTCAAATATTAGGATGTTACACAGACTTTGTAAAGAGTTTTCATATTACTTTATAAAGAGCATTACGAAGGTTTCAGACAATCAACATTTAAAGTGAAGTTAAACTTGCATTTTTTCTAATTATTATAGGTACATTACGATCTTATAAATTTTTTGTTTTTAGAAGAACTTACCTCAAACTTCAGACGTGGTATGGAATTGAGAACAATTTAGAAATCTGAAGATGGGGGTTTAGCAATAATGTTGTTCTTCTAATTGCAATAACAGAGCAACCAAGATTAATAAATTTATTAAATTTTTATGGCTTGTTGCTGTTAAAAAATAAGTAAAAACCTATTAGTTCTAAGAGGACTGAATAGCAATGCTTTTGATGTGTTGATTTTATAATTGCAAATTATGGGAAAATGTGCAAAATATTCTAATCCAGATCGAGTGTGATATTAAAGATATGTATCTGAAGACGATACTTCTAATACATCAAACCTACCAAAATAAATTCAAACATAGCATATTCCTTCAACTTTCTTGGTTGATTCTTAGTTCATGCACTCGTTAGCATCAATTAAGTTCTTATAAACTAGCATATAACTTTTCTTTCTAACTTTAATATTAGTAAGCGTTAAAGATAAAATTATTTAATCATGAAATAGACTAAAAGTAATATTTCGTTTAATAAAAAATTATGTCAAGTTAAATGTTATTACAACTATGCATCTTGCCAATTTATTTATGTTAAAAACATATATGTGTGAAAAATGTTTAAAATATTTATTTTCTACAACTTTTGTCTCAAATAGTTTTTTAATTCCTCTCATGGAGCAGATGTTCAATCCACAAGATCGAAAACTTTTATTTTTTATTAGCGCAACTGCTTCGACAATTATTCCCAACTTATTAAACTATCATTTCCAAAATAACGATATTTTTAACTTCCATTTACTAGACTATTACTAGACATAGAAAATTTAGATTATTATTTAATGAAACTTTAAGACATACGCATAATTATTTCGTCCAGTTATGTAAATTTAAATACGATAGGAAGCAATGTTTTCAACTCAGTGGAAATTGTGAAAAAATCAAAACTACATATATCAGCATTGAAGGAAGTTTCCCCTAACATTACTGTACTAATGGACCAGTATACTGTACTGACATGGGTAGAAAAAGGGATTTAATTTTGAAGTTATTAAATATTATAAAATTTTAGTGTTAACATTCTAGTATATAATAATATTGCTCTAAAATAAATCTAAGAAGATACTGTGGACAAATTAAATCAAGTGCAACATTTCGAGGGAAAGTTGTTCCGTAGATTTATTAAAGCTATGAAAGAGAAGAAACTCTGGCAAAATAGGTAACCAAAAAATATAAAGGCCATACAAACACAAGAAAACTGCTCTCCAAAACGAAACATACTCGTATTAAGAAAGTATGCTGAAATGCGAAGTAAACTATAATAGGCAGAAACCCAACCAGTGTTATGATGAAGATGATTACTTTACTACATGTGTTTCACATAAAAACGATATAAATTCATTCCATATAATGCGAGAGACTATTAAAAACAGTAACTGTTATGAACTAGACTAATTAAATGTTAAGGGTAAACTGTAATAAATGAACATTTATTATATATTTGTAATATGCCGATATTGATTTCTATTATTTATTTTCGACTTTTTATATATTCGGTAAACTGCTTTCGGTGGATTGAGGAAAAAAGCTTCTCAAGAGTTATTAACAGCTTTAATTATTTCAATCAATGGCTTGGTTTGAAAATAACAGCTATTTATACTTATATGGCGTTAGATATAAAGTCTAGAAGACAAAGATGGTCCATAATCACAACAAAATCAAAACAGCAACATTAAACTTTTGCTGGCAAATTAAAGAGATGTACTTACCCTTTTCTTACCGTAAGCTCTTTATAGGAGTGACAGGCATTATTTTTATTGATACCAGTAATTTTGTATAGCACTGTATAAGATAGGCAAACGTCAATGGAAACTAATATAAGTTTAACGTTTTTACTTAACGTTAATGTAAATTTTTATCAACCTTTTAATAGTTGGCTCATCCCGATATCTCTAACCATACACGTACATTGTTAAGAAATTGATGTACGCTACGAGTACATGCTGCTCTTCTGAAT
>NW_024031407.1:0-31112 GCF_002237135.1 Teleopsis dalmanni
TCATCAAATTATGACAAAAATTATAACTGAATAGTTATTTACATTGCACTAAACAGTTCCCAAGAGGGAATGGTTTTATATCTAATATATTAGCATTACAGTCATTTCCAATTTAAACTATAAGTCAGTAATTCGGATAGTTAAATTATTTGTATAATTGGTTAATTTTAACAATGAATTGATTATGTTTATATATTGTAATGCGTTTATGGACTCAGTCATCTAACTTTTCCATATCATATGAAATATGTAATATTTAGCAATTACCTATAGCTTAGAATTTACTTCGCATATTCAAAGAATGTTTAGTTAGATCTGCTATTGATAAGAAAAATTGTAGCATATTCTATAAAATAGAAAAAAGTGAACCATATATACAACAGTATTCCTTACTATATAAAAATGATTGTTTTTGAGTCTAATCAAAATATGAGGGCTCGTAAAATAGCGTTTTTAATTTATATTATAAGTTTATTTTTTGTTCATATACTATGTCTTATTTTATATAAATTAAAGATTTACTTTTTGTCATTTAAACCATCTAAATAAATACTAATAATATATTTGGAACATTCAACTGAAAATATAAAACGAATTTAGTTTTTGTGAAATTACAAAGATACAATATTATACTTTCTTACAGCATAGGTCGTTAATAAATAATAATTAATTGTTTAAGTTCCTTTTAAATATACTAACTATATATAAACGTCATTGTCAACAATTTTGCTTATAAATATTTTTCGATAATATAAATAAATTATCAGGATTTATCAGCTACAAGTATACGAATAAATTTTATTTTTTATTACCATTTAAATTAATTTGTTAATTAATTGCTATTTTAACAAATATGCTAAAAATAATATATGTGCTGCATATTATATATTTACATAGGTATTTATTAACTAAATAATGCATTGTTATTGTGATTAGACATATATAACAATAAGGCTTTTAATTCTCCATAACATATTGGAGCGAATACTTACTTTTGATTAATATTTTTATACATTAATAATTAGCTTACGTATTACCGTTTAAGTATACAAAATATGTGATAATATTAAATGATTAAAATTTGATCTGATAATTAAAAATATATTTACGTCAATAAAATGATATGTTGATACTGAAAAAGTTTTGATGGTTTCCCAATGTCTGCCTATCTGAACTCGAATAGTTAAATAATTATTATGTAAAGCACGGATTGTATGTAGTTTGGATGATCAATCTTATTAATTGAGAAAATGAGGGTAATAGGAATGGATAATCAGTGGATTTAGCTGGAAGTGTGAGAAACTACTCAGCATGAGGTAAAATGTGAACAGAGTGAATAGAAATTATTAAAGTGTACTATAGTGCAGGAACCCTCATATTTCAATTAAACAGTTCCTTAATTTAATTTGGGTAGTGGGACAATTTAGAATATATGTGACGTCATACAGTGTTAGAGCTATGTATGAGTTATGTTAAAAAAGATGAAATTGGTATCTGATTAATCGTTAAGGATACACTGTTTGAATAAGTTAAACCAAAACAGGTCCTCAGCATTAATAATAAATATATATTTATTATAAATATACTTGTTAGATTTTAATTTGGTCTTACCTCGCTTTTTTTGTATTAAAAAGTAGAGACAGTATTGAAATATTTAACAAAGTCCATTACTGGACTTCCATTGCTGGATCTACGACATCCTTCTATATAAACGTTGTATTAGGATCCTGATAAATTAAGTAATTTAATACATACCATTGAGCTTTAACCTCTAAGGTTTCAAATTGTAACATTTAAAGAATCTTAATAACAAATATTCTTAACTAATGTTCTTAGATATAAACAGATATGTATGTATTAGAATACCAAAAAATTCTTTTGTTGCCTTATAAGTTTGACAGTCATATATACTCGTTTAATCAAGTAGTTCTTAACTTTTGTTCTACTTTTCAAACTCGCGCAAGACTGGCCTGAATTGTAGTATTTCTTAAAACACCCACAGTACTCGTTATGGGAATAAGATATCAATTTGTAGCAGATAATATTGCAGACATTCTGCGCTATGCCTTATTATGAAGAAGCAATTAAAACCGAATACTTTTAAACTGATTTGCATTGATTTCTGTCTAGTATTTCTTAGTTTAGCTTAAAAAAATATAATATTCTAGAACAAAAGATGTAGTTGAAGTTTCCCAGATTAAAGATATTACATATATATCCATCAATTTAATAATGTAAATATTAAGATTTACAGACTCTATATAGCCTACCCAAAATCATGTGGTTGAAAACTTGACCGATTTACTGTAGACCTGTTCTTTGACACTATAGTTCAGAGTTAGTTTTAGCTTTTCTAATTAATTTTGTTTTATTATTATTTTGTATTCTACATTTCGTGTTGATGTATTGAAACCTTCCATTAAATTATTTTTTTAAAGTACCCGATAGGTGTGTAGCGCCTAATGACGTCTTGATTTCTTCGTTTAGGAATGCGTAAAAGGTATTACTGAATTCATTTTCTTGATATGTGATTCGAAAAATAATTTCAAAGCAAATAAATAATAATATTAGAAAATAACTCAGTTTATAAATCACGATTTTGAAAGTTATCTTATCTTATCGGAAAAAGAGACCCAAAGCCTTTAAAAATATACAATCAAAAAATCATTCAAACCAATGTGATGATTAATGTAATTTTAACTAAACTATTTTTGAGTTATGGATTTATTTCAGTTCATTTAAATATATTTTTAATGAGTAATTAAGTACTATAAACACCTAAATAGTTATTCTTGTAAAAGGTTTGTTTAAGGGAAATACTCAAACTTAAATCTTTTGTTTAGTTAAGAGTTTGTAGTGACAAAAATTAATAATATAACAATCTAATTGATTGTAAAAAAGTTATATTTATGCAGTTGATTTATTAGAGTTGCATGCCCAATGGCAACGATTGTCCGCCTTGACCTAACTAAATATAACAGCGGAAAATGATGACAGATGTACAAATCCTTAGTAGGTAAATACAATAACATAATTTCATGTAAATTATGTATTATTTATATTTGTCAATACATTTTTATTAGTTCTGAAAAAATATTTCCAAGTAAAATTTATTTTCGTTTTCACATACCAATAAACAACTTTGTTGTTCGGAACAGAAGGTAGTTAAAAAAGTCTAATATAGTCACAAAAATGATTTAGCGATAATTGATAAACAACAACAGAAACTTCTGCTGAAAATGAATCAAATATTTCCTAATGAATAGTTTTAGTAGTAATACACCTGAGTTCTAGAGACTTATCACTTAAACCCTTTTAACGACATAAGTCGAAAATTTATGCTATTAAAAAACGGCAACCCTATAATATATATGTAGCCCGTCTGATAAATCAATAATAGATGTATGTAGATATCTGGGTCAAGTGAGAAGACGCGAGAGTCCTTCTCCATAATCTAGAAGACTATTTTAATTCCATATTCTTCGCAGTTTTGAAGAGAGAATTTGTTGAACAACTGAAGTTTAAATTACAATTTTCCCTCCATTTGTTAAAGTCATTTTGCATAACGATAGCGAGAGTTGTACGACAATAAATAGTTACAAAGACATCAACTCTAGACACATCAACGCTCCAGTGCTCCAAGCCTTAGAATTGCATAATTTTCTTCTAGCGTTTATGGATTTTTGGGCTCATTTAAATGATTTATAGAAAATTTCAACAGACCTTTTGAATCTCAAACCTTCATTTCGGGTACATGGATATAATAATTTTTACTGATGAATTCAAGTATACAATACTTGAAACACTTATGTTAAGTTAATCCGCACAGTTTTTTTTCATTTAAAAGTGTTGCGTTTTTCATGCTAACTCGTAATAAAAATTATAGTATACTTTCGTTACTATTGTAGGGCACAAGTCAGTAACGAATTGCCGGTTAAAAACTTAGCGCCATTGAAATGATTCAATTTTTTTGAGGTTTCAGTCAAAGCGTTTAGTTGTAATTTTGTGCTTCAATCGTGCACTAGTTTTTAATTGAAAATAAAATAATAAATTATAGAAATGATAACTTATTAAAATATTATTAATAGTATTTTTCAATTAACATTAGAGAACCGCATAGTAAATTATTTAAATCAATTAAAATAAAATATTTATTTAAAACGATGGAGTACAAATTTTTAATAGCCTTTTTATTCGTTGCGACGTTTAACTTAAATTTTTCCCATGGCTATGAGGAAAATAATCGCTTTTGCATACATACGGAACCCATGCTTCTGGCTGATATAGAAAAACATGTAAATCCGATAGAAGGTGATCCGCATTGTGAGATCCTAGCAACCACAATGACTGCTAAAGAAAAGGTAAATGGTATATCAAACTTTATAGGACTTAAAAGTGATATGAGAGAACTTTACTATTTAAAAGACTTTAAATCACTAACAATTGCTAATAAAATATGTGTACATAGATACTTTTAATGTTATATAAAAATTTTTGTTAATTATTTGCAAAATTATATTCTATGAATTTTTATGCAATTACTTACAAAATGTGTGACCGCATAGATAAGACCAATAATGTGTTCTAATGAATTTTTTTTTATTTCAATTTACATTTAAAGAAATATTTAAGTCTTCAGATAAACTGAATATTAATTATTATTTATAAAAAAATATTTTTTTTTATATATTTTTGTCGCAATGATTAATGGTAGATCATTTATTTTCTCTCATCATTTTCAAGTCTCTCTTAATTTAAGAGTTCGATAAATTATGTTCACTAATTCGTTATTAAATTTTATTTAACATATGATTGAAACTCATATAACCTGAGTTTTTCCTACATATACGGTAACATAATGGGCCAATAGGCCTAAGTGGATCCACCAATGATCGCCGGTATAACCTAACCTAACTTAAACTTATATAAACACTTCCTTTTGGTTTGATTTTAAAGTTGATTATGGAGCTCTTTTAATTTCTTAATACAATACAGATATGAGATGAGTTAAAAACTCAGATTTAAAATTTATAAAATAATTTCAGTAAAGAAACCCTGTGACGGTTTTTCAATATACACGATTTTGGAATTCGTAATTTTATATCTCCTAAAAACATCTATCTATCGACTTTTTAGTCTTCAACTTGTTCTAAAGGGATTTGATTTTCTTTTAAGAGCGCCGTTTGTGTTATAATTCGAATTTTGAAAATTATGACTAAAATTTTTTATTGGCTTCGTATTTAGGTGCTTCTTTTCAACTTACTTCCTTATTTACCCAAAACAACCCATTACCGGATTTCGGCCTGACGCAGCAACTCTCTCTAGTTGCCTCTGCTGCGTGTACGCCTTCTCCAGTCTCATACATCAAGTCCGCTTAGTGCTCAAAACAAAACAACCCATTACCGGATTTCGGCCTGACGCAGCAACTCTCTCTAGTTGCCTCTGCTGCGTGTACGCCTTCTCCAGTCTCATACATCAAGTCCGCTTAGTGCTCCAACAGCTCCATTTCAACGTTATAGCGAATACTGAAGATATCATCTTCGATATTCCAGGAGGCCATAGATTTTCCAAGGCACAAACGCATGTCGAGTAAATAGTTTACATATTATAAAGTTTATAGCTCTTAGTAGAAGCTTCTATTTGGTCTAGTGTCTAGTACACTTTATTAACTGTGATTAGTTATACGATCTTTACTTGCTAATCAAGTGTCAAAGAACTTAACCCTGAAATATTTCAAATCTTGCACTTGTTAAAAGTAGTAATATTAGAGATCTCTAATAGTTTTCCACTTTGTGTAAGAATATGGTACTAGAGTTTTTCACATTTTTAATTTCGCTATTTTATTTTTATTAAGAAAAAAATTTATTTTTTCACATATTAGGCAAGAGAGTTCAATCGAAGCAGTTCACCTTAAACTTCCATGAAATGCACAGAATATTGAGTACAAGACAAAATCGTGTCAAACGAAATGAATCTAATTCCAATTATGGTAAGGCAAATTACAAGTAGAACCACTTGAAACAAGTTGTGCTTGAAATAATCCTTAAATGATATATATCAACTCATCGATACTATTTTCATTTAAAGAAAATTAGTTTTTTGATTGGCTAAATTAAACACTTCAACATCAACATAAAGTTTCATGCACAAAAATGACGTAAAACCACTTGAACTTCTAGGTTTTTTTTCCGTTTAAGTATTGATCCACTTTCGTCATTACATAAACTATATAGACTGGATTTGCGATACTAGAACGATTGAAACTGATAAGGCAAATAATTATCATACGCTGATAAATTAAAATATGAAACTAGACGAAGTACTCAATTCGCTACAGATTTCACTTGTATATTATTTATCTATCTACACATATGTATATTTTATAGTAAACCACATTAATTAGTATAGATAGATTGTTTTAGACATATGTAGAAATACAACGCAAAGACCTCTGTTTATATGTTATATAGACAAGGTAGCTTCTCTTAAATTAAAAAAAAAGAATGACCTCATTAAAGTTCTCTTTAATGATCTCTAAAATGTTCTCTAAAATATTAGTGTTATAGTAGGATTGCTAATTACTCAATATAAGAAAATATTATTAGGCATTTAAATCTTTCCACCAACAACTTTTGCCGTAACTATGATAAGGATCATAGAATTGTTTTGCATCTGCCTAATGTAGGGTAGGGCAACGCTCAAAGGCGAGTGAAATGAAGAGGTTCCATGTGTGCCCTTACTGCAGCTCTTCTCCACATGACGTCGCCCATCTGTTCATCTGTCCTTCTGCACACACAATCCTCCCATTGTAGTGGTCAGGTTTCTCCACCTAGATTCGGGATGACGTTCAATATAAACCTCATACCGAATTCCTCCACAAAAATGTAGCTAATATTCCAAAAATATGATAGATGAAGTACAAAACAAACTCTGTTATAAATTATTAAAAAAATATATAAATTCCCAAAAATAGTTCCGAATGAATCATATATGTAAACGTATAAAAGCAGAAAAAATTAGTTATCAGCATAGTTAAATAGTTATAAGTAAAGCATGGATCGATAAAATATTTCCCCCATTACTTTTACTACTTTAAAACACTTTAGTTTATTTTGTTTTGTATTTAGTTTATTTCGGTAATGTTGAAATGTTTGCTAACCTATTGTGTTATTCCTTTTTTAGGAATCGTTCTTCAATACAATGTGTAAGGATCACGGCACCACACACAAGGATGATTATTCCTTCCTCAAATTAAAAAATGGAGACTTATCAAAACGCGGCTCATATCACGAAATATGCAGCGGAAAAACAAACCCACTTTTAGCTTGGGTACCTTATGCAATGATACAACAAAACTACGCACAAGAGTTGAATCCTTTAGAGGTAAGTCGAAGCATTTGAGTTTATTTCAATTAAATAATCAATTAAATTATGAATTATCTGTGTTACGGATAATCAATAGTTTGAATAGATCAACATATTTTTTCTACTTCAATAGATTTTATAGTTCCTACAAGTAAAATATTGTAGTTATTACTATATGTTAAACAGACCCGTAGCCAGAAATTTGATTCTGGAAGGTTGACAGGCAATATTAATATTTCAAAAAACAAAATTTATGTTATTAAATGTTCATGGTGCAATAATAATGTATATACCATATATATAAATTTAAACCTTCTATTCCTTTCGGGGGAACTTCAGGCCCTCAACCCCTGTTAATAAAGTACTACATTTTATCTAATATACTATATAATATTTATAATACATATATCTAATCATCACTTAAAATTGTGAATAGTTTATTATATATTGATTAGTATAAAATGAAAAAAGGATCGAAAATACAATTTAAGAGGATAGATATGCTAAAGGGATGATTAAGTAGTAAGAATTGAATTACGAGATGGGGAAACAGAATTTATTCAATTTCGGATGCATTAGTATTTTGGAGCGGACAAGGACAAGTCAATAGGGACCCAATGTTATAAAAAGAATAAAATTATACGGGGTTATGTGGAGTGAAGTTATAGTTAGGATATACAGTTGGAAATTATATGTATATTAGAAATAAGTAATTGTATAAAATCTGATTATAAACTAATTTAAAATACTTGAAGCAGCAAGCTAAGCCAGAGTAGTATAGAATAGCCAGCTATGCAATACAATACAGTAAAGTATGGTACAGTTGTGGGATTGTCTGTCGATGCAAGCATATTGACAAAATTCTAAGAAGTTACAATTGTGTATTTCATTCTATTGTAAAAATATTTTTATAGTCCTACAAAAATCTTTTGCAATTTTTTGTTTAGCATATTTTTGTTGGAACATTTGTATTACAGAAGTCTTCTAATAAGTAATATGCTTTATTATTTTATTTTCTATATATTTATCAATTTTACTAACCTTTCTGAAAGGGATCAACTTTCATTATATACATTTCAAAATGTTGATTTACAATAAAAATTGGAATATAGTACATATGCTTATCATTTATTTAAAATATATATGTTTGTATTATTTGATTTTAGCGAAGAAATTATATTGCCAAAGCTACTGATGTAGATCGTGAAAAAACCGAGCTCTGCTACTTCAGACAATCCGATCTGGTAACGAATATCACAGCAAATCTATTTACTTGTGTTGTTATGATTTTTGAGGACAATTTTGTAAGTAAGAATTATACTATGTGTTAACATTACTATTCTAAAGTTCTAAATAATATTTTAGTATGGACTGGATTCTCACATTAATGTCCTTGTGGAAATTCAACCAATTATGTATGAAGTTCGTAATATTACCTATATGCCCTGGTTCAATTCCTCGCCAAGCTATAAGACAATGCTAGGTAAAACTACATTAAAGAATCCTAGTCGGGAAACTAAGCAAATATATGGAAGTATAAGCTATGCTTATGTGGAAAAAATAACAGTGAATGTCAGCACAATATATGGTGATAAATTAGAACCTTTGCCGATTTTATATGAACATAAGAACGCTGTTTTGGAATTGGATGGAGCTGGTAATGGTGGCTTAAATATTAAAGATGTAATAATCAATAATTCTATATAAATAAATTAAATTACTTAATTTTTTTTTTAAGTAGAAATCATTCTTTGGTCGTACCATGGATCCAAAATCCAGTGTTAAAGTAGATGTAACTGGACAGTGGGCAGAGCATCAACGACAGTTCACAGCTGATATTTATGAATACTTTGGTTATAACATTAAACGGTTCTATGACGATATAACACATGGCAAAGCCAATTTTGTCAAAATAGAGAGCACAGAACCAGTTTTTGAAACAATTGAGTCGAGTAATATGGCCAGCATTACAGTACACAATGAACAGAATGAAAAAAAACCAGCGAAAACGTCAGAACGTCTTACAGAACAGCATCAGCATAAACACTCTGAAGTAGAATCTTTAACAGATGTACCAACAGGAAGTGGACATCCCTATCCTGGATTTTATCCCTATGCTGTCGCCGGTGCAATAATTATTGGCGCGGTGTTGTTGGTTTCAGTCATTAACATGATACGCATTTGCAGCAAAGAAGCAGAAAATAAAAAATATAAGCTGGCAAGAACATAGTATTTGTGCATTTGTTTTTTCATAATGCAATTTATTATTTTGTTGATTTGTTTTAAATTTTATATAGAAAACTTTTAATAAAAACTTCTTTCTTAATACACAACAAAGTTGTTTTGTTTACAAATTAATGGGAAACTACATGTAAGGTGTTGCCAACTACTTTTAATGCATTCAAAATAATTAAACTAAAAGAGCCCACACTACTAGCATTCACAAAATAAATCAACTGATGAGTTTCGTTTCTTTCTAGTTCTGCACGCTAAAAAAAAATCAAACAATCAAACTTTCAGTATCGTGGGTTGTTTTTTGACGCTCGCTTGAAAAGTTGCATGTATGTTTTGTTTGAAGGATTTGTGTTAAGTGCAAGTACATACTCATTATTTTTAAAACTTATACAAATTTCATTTAACTTGTATTTAATTATTACCAATTAAATAAACTTTTGTTTCCTAACTTCAGTGAGAATAATATTGAATTAAAAACAAACGAGCACGCAATAGTAATCAAATCTGTATTAACGTTATTTCGACTCTCTCCTTTACTTTCTTTCATATGTTCTGTGAAGCAATTTGTATGATTGTGTTTATGAAATAAAAATAATATTACCATACCAAAATTCTTAAATAATTTACAGCTGCACACAAGTAAGTAAAACAATTAACAGTTTATTTTAAATTTATTTTATAGAAGTATAAATTACGTGGCCAAAATAATTTATAACAGCGTTTATACAAAGAGATAAACGAAAGTATTATGATTTATAAGTATTGATTTATATGTTTTATATACAAGATGTTTTAACGATATATGCTGTTCCTTTACATTTCAAATTAATAGAAATGTAGAAGCACATTATTTCTTTGGTTTTAAATATGCATATAATTTTGCTGAAGTCTTCACTCTCCGGCTTAATTTACATATAAATATTTGAATACGAGTATGGAAAATATAAAAATATTTATGGTATTCAGAATCTCTGGTAATGAGAAACTCGATAACCGAGTAATATAAAACAAGTAATTGTAATTTAGCTTGTTCACACCCTTAATTTTAAAATCATCTTAATTCTGTTTTTTGTATTTGTTGTACACGCAAATGAAAGTATTGAACGATTAAATAATAGGTCTGTTCCACGTACTACACGTAGTAAAACTCAAGTAAAAAACACAAGTACAAACTGAAAGCGTAATACAAATAAAGTGCCAAATTACGCTCTTTACACAGGTTTTGGTGAGAACACCAGTACTGCGCAAATTAACAACACAAAAATTTAAATTCAAATCAAATCAGCTGATTCACACATCAACAAAAATTTTACTTGAAATAAAATGCACGAGTGAAGTTGTGTAGCATTTTCAAATTTCGACAGGGATGTTACGTTCTCTCAAATGCACTCACTTACTAAAACATTTGCTGGTGGAACGTACTTGTGTATACACAGTGTTACTCAAAGTTACGACGGGTAGCTCGAGGAACAGATCTAATATGTTATCGTATCGCTATAAGAATTTTTCTTAATATCGGTATTGTACTATTGTGAATTACGATATTGATTTTAACGTGATTTTATACAAATTACAAAACAGTTGTAATTTTGCTCATTGGATCGGATTATAATTTCACCTTAATTTCTATTTTTATATTACGTTTACTTGCGCTGAGGAAACAGCTTGTAATACTATAACAGTGCAAATTGGTAGCAATAATATACACTTTGAGTATTGTTTCATCACTATTATCTTCTGATTTTTTTTTAACATATATGAAAGTTATGAATTTGTGTAAAATTATAGATAATAATAAATATAAACATTAAAAACAAAATATTAATAAAATATGATATTAAATAAATTTTTTAGTGTGTGTATAAATATTATTACATATATATATAATGTGTAATTAAAACTGCATTAAAAATGTATACATATAACTATAAATAAAATATTAAATATATTAAAATAATATAATTATATATTATATTCAATATTAAAATATATAACTATAAATAAACTTTAATACTGGTAACATCTATTCTATTCATTATATTTTGATGAATTCTTATATGAAAGTAGAAAAGAGATACACGAAGCAACACCAAAAGAAAAGACAATGCAAATCGTTTTATTAACACTAGTTTGCTAGTCTCTTTAACGAAGTGAAACGAACGAAGCGTTTCTGTTTAGCCATCCGCCATTGCAAGTTGTCGAAAGACGTCAGAAGAAGACAAAAGGACTTTGTACATTGTTTTAAAAAGTTGAATAGATTTTTGTTACAATAAAATCTCTAGTTATTTCACTTTTTTCCGAATAAACAATTCGTAACGGTTTTTACAAGTTTGTTTTTTTTTTATTTATATAAATGCATTTTTATAAAAAATTTAACTTATGTTGTAAAATTCGGTGTTCATAATTAAGTGCTTTAAAAAGTGAATTAACTAAAAACTGAACGATATCGACGCATCAATATTGGAGGCGCACACGACAAACTATAAACGCAGTAGTTTGCCTTATAAAGAGGAAAGCTAATATATATAAATTAATAATTAATATACGTATTGGAAATGTAATAGAACAACTGCTTTAAACATTATAATCAATTTTAGTTCATTTTGCGCTATTTTTGTATGTGCTTCATTCAGTGGTTCTACAGCAAAATTATAATAAATTATGTGATGTTGAATTTTGTTTCTCGCTTTTACTTATGTTAATTGTATTGTCGCGTTTCATTTCTGTTTTACACTTTGTCTCATTTTCATTTTCTGGTTGAAGCTCTTATTGTAATTTTATTTATTGCATTTAGATTACGTTGGCACTAGTTTGTACCCGTTTTCCTCAACCCCCGTGCTATATGTTCATCTCATTTCATTTTATTTATGCCAACAAAAAATTGTCCGGCTGCTTTTAAAGGAATTTATTGTTTTGTTTTGTGTTAAATTCTGCTTTTAATATTGATTTTTGTTTTAAAATTTTATGTGAAATATCGTGTGTACAAGCATATACATAACTGTGCAGTTAGTCATAAATATACTGAAAATATTTTGAAAAAAAAATAATGTCAAAGTTCGCAATAATGTACAAGCGGCGAGTAGAAATACATTTGTTTTGTTTACAAAATAGCACCAGACTTGACCATAAACAAGTTCTCCACTTGTTTGCGTATTGCTCCAAAAGGCATTCATTCAATATGGTGAGCTCCTTAATCTAGTGGAATAAAATTGCCTTACAACATCCAATATTGCAATTCAATTAAATGTTAGTATTAGGAATGAATGAATAGCATTATTATCTTCATTGCCATACGTACGACAAGCCAATAATCGTCTTTAATTAGTAAAATTTTATTTGTTATTTATAAATAAATGTTTTTTTTTTATTTAAATACGTTCTACACGTGGAAGAGTCACTTAAAATGAAACGTGATTAATTTAAATACTCAATAAACGTGCAGTATGAAGAAAATGAACGTTTGCATAGACAGCAAATGTTAATCTTTTAATTTGGTTTTGCTTAAAACGAAATAAACGAATGTTTTGCTGAAGATTAATACGATAAGCGCATTGATTACCAGCTAATTCGGCTGAGTTCTTTCATATGAGATACTTTCATACTCGCACAAGTATTTATGCTAGCGAAAAGTTCCTATTGTTTATGCTCTTTGTTCTATTACGTTTCCTTCAGAGTTTCTTTAAGTACAAGTATTTAATAATATGTATATTTATATATATATTCCCATTAAACAGATTGTAAAAAATGGAACGTAAAAAGGTTCTAGATTTGGATAAAATATGTCGCGTTTGCTTAAGCGAACGCAAGGACATGCGCCCGTTGTTTTCAGAGAAAATTGCTGAAATGCTTATGGAGTGCACTGCGATAAGCGTTAAACACATTGAAGGTTGGCCAGATAAAATCTGTGTGCAATGTGTGCATGCGGTATCGCGCTGTCATGCCTTTAAGAGTCTAGTGGAACGCAGTGATCGAGAATTGCGCAACTACATTAAAAGTTTAACAGTACGTGTGGTAATAGAGGAGCCACAAGATGTAAAACCAAATCAAAATAAAGTTAAACAACAACAGTTTTTACTCCAACAAGAGCAACAACGATTACAACAACAAGTTCAACAACAACAGCAGCAGCAGCAACAGAAAAATGCACAAAAAGCAAAACAAGCGTTACAACAACAACAACAGCAACAATTACTGCAACAGCAAACTTTACAACAGCAACAACAGTTGGAACAGCAGGAATTAGAAGAGAAGCAACTACGTCAACTGTTGGAAAAACAACAAGAACAAGAGCAGCAGCAGCAGCAACAACAACAACAGCAGCAACAGCAACAACAACAGTTACAAAAGAAGAAAACACCTGCAGCACGTAAAGGACAAAGGAATAAAAAATTAACTCAAGCACAACAACAAGAATTGTTATTGCAATCTCAACAAATAAATGATTCAACTACGGTTCAAGCGAATAATGTTAGCGGTAACACGTCTCGACAACAAACGCATCAACAGCAGCAACAACAACATGAGCAAAATCAAAGTTTGCAACAGCATCAATTGCTGTCGACATCGAATGGTTTGAGCCAACCGATTGTGTTGTCCAATGGTCAGATTATCACAGCGGCACAAATAGTCACACATGCTGGTCCACCTCAACTTACCCAAATAATCAATACGAGTAATGCCAATAATTCACATACCAACCAATTAGCAACTCAGCAGTTTACACCGCAACTATTGCAAACTACTGGAGGTCAAGCATTACAATTAATACAACAACCAAATGGACAACAAACGTTACAATTAATACAGATTGTACCACAACGAACTATTAGTAATGGAAACATCGTAGCTGATGAAATAAATATAGTTGACGAAGATGAACTAATTGAGCAGAGTGAACAACATCTAATTGATGATGGCACTGAAGAAGATGAAGATGAACAAGTATGTGAAACTATTGTGGTGGAAGATGATCATGGGCAGCATTTGCTTGCTAGACACGGTACCATAACAATTGAAGATGATAACTTATCACATAATGAAATGGAGTATTTAGAAGATATAACGGTAACGACAACAAACTCACAGCATTTAAACAATGATGACGATGATAATGTAGAACACCACATGATGCATGCAGATGATATTATAGAAGAAATACACATGGAGGAAGAAATGCTCGAAGATGATGGTACCGGTACTGTTATGCATGTAATAAAGCAAGATGGTGAATTTCTGTGTGAAGACGATGGCAATCACCAACATTTAGTTGAGGATTGTGTAGATGATAATGATAGTGAATTGCAATATACTGTCTTTGAAGATGACGATGAAGTAACTGAAGTGCTGCAGATTGCTGGCGAACTAAATGATACAAGTGTTACCACTAATGATATGAATGAAGGTATAACAATAGTTAATAATCATTGCTCACCTTCCAAGAAACCTCGTAAGTTAGTACCAAAAAACGCAATTGCAAATAGTCGTCAAGTAGCTGCGACTGCCTCTTCAATTGTTGCTGCGGCTGCAAATGATGACTATGAGTTAGATCCAAAAATACTTACTGAGTTTATAACACAACAAACTACACTAGTAGGTACAGGGCGTTATGTGTGCAATTTGTGTCGACAGGAATTTAAGCAATTTAAAGGTGTGCAAAACCATATGAATTCACATTCAAATTGGATACGTGCGAATTGTAAAAAACAGCCGCAGTGTGAGATTTGTCTGAAAAGCTTCAAAGGTCCGGGAATGCTGAAAATGCATATGAAAACACATCAGTCCGCATCGCGCACACCTACTTGCAACATATGCCATAAGGAATTTAAAACAAAAGCAATACTCTATCGTCATCGGCAAACACATCAGCAGCGTTCGTACTGTTGTGGCGTCGATAGTTGTCGCAAAACATTCTCCTCTATTCAGACACTGCGTACACATGTCGAACGTAAGCATCCTAATTTAGATCAACCCAAATATAAATGCGGAGAATGCAATACACTTTTCGATAATGTGGACGTGCTGCAAGCCCATATACAAATGACTGGACATGGGGACGTGTTAAACACAACTGATAATGCAGACTCAACAGACAGTGTTATTGTTGTCACACAAGCGTAGAAAACTACAAATTATAATTCATTCAATAATTATTATAATTAAATAATAATTACATTATTACATATGTATATTTGTTAGAGATTTATTCAACATTAATTGTAATCTTTCATTTTCATATTATTTATAAATTTGGCTTTTATTTATCAAGAAGCCAATTAATCTTACTTTATTGCGATATTAATGAACATCTGATTTAAAATCAATTAGTTATATATTGAATTGTTCAGAATTTGAAATGAATATTTTTTAATTATATTCTTTTAAAGCATACAACAAAACAGTTTCTATTATAAAATATAATTCAATGTAAAATATATATCATCTACAGATTGTTTGTTAAATAAATTATAATAACATTTCTCACTAAACATTGATATCTGTAATGCAGTTTTTAATATATCGTGTACATATACATTTATCTAAATAGAGACTAAATTAAACATATAGTTTGTTTATATTAAAAAGTGTAACATTCGAGATAAAATAGAAAATGTAAGTTATATATATAACGAATTAGATAATTAACTTGTTTTATGAGCACAGCATATATACGCATTTTGTATTTGGTAAATGACTTTTTGAAAAATACAAATGCTAAAAAACCATTATACATATAAACATTTGTTTATGCGTAAAAAATAACAAATTATTTGTACTAAAATAAGGAAAAAATTTAATTTTTTCTATTAAAGAAATTATCGTCAAAGTTTTGTTTTTTGTTTTCGAGTTATAAACTTGACAAAATTTTAATAGTTCAACAAAATTAATAATGTTTAGTAGTAAATTTAATAATTGTATATAATTGAAAAGATTTGTTATATATAAAATATTTTTTCACTGAAAAATGTTTTGTGTAAATTAGTTTATTCGTAGGACACTCAGTCGATCTAAATGAATGTTTTTAATACTAAGTATTAAATGTACAGATTTCCTGATATTTACCTAATAAATAAATTAATATTTATTTTGTTATTTCATGTAAATATTTTTATATAAAGTAATAAATAATTATTTAATAAACTGTGAAAGAACACAAGTTTAGTTTATATATTGTTTCTATATAAGCGGAGAAATTCATAATTGCAATAAAAAATTATTTAAAGATGCGTAACTAGTATATGTTATGTCTTGAATTGTATCGTCATATCTAAATATATTCCTAGAGATTTTGGCAGTGCAAACATGGAACTAAACAAAGCAATGCCTGGGTATAAAAGGCGTTTGATCATCATCGCCATTAGTTATTGATGTAGTTATGATACAAAAAAGAGGTCGACATGGAAGCTGAGTTGTACTCACTGCATTGATGGGAAGGTATAGTGATTATAAAAATGATTTTGGTGATGATTACAATATTAGGAGTATATAACATGTAGTTATATCGCGGCCTATAATTCTTCTTATATATTCACAAATATATTATGATTTTTAGGAAATTTGGAATTCAATATTTGTCTAGTGATTTTATTGTACGGTTTTCATATCCAATAAAATTTTAAATTCGTAGTCTTTCCTCATATTTGCTTGAATCCAAGAGATGTTGGTTGGTTAATGATTAAAAACACGTCTAGCCTACGTAATGAATAATCCGATTTTTTTTATTAAATTATTATGTTATTGTAACTGTATAAATAATTAACGCTAATTATTAATAATTACGTAGATTTCATACCGCGAAATAAGCATATTCTCTGTTGTTTTCTCTAAATGTATTACGCACTTTTCACTTTATAGGCATTCAAATTAAAATCTTACTGAATTACCTTAAAACTCATATAGTATGCTCTTCCATAAAAATTTGTTAGACTAAATATAAAATATTTTCGAAGTATAATGTAAGAGATTTTGTTTTCAGCGCTGCTGTTTATAATTACAAAGTGAAAATAAGTCGTAAATAGATTTACAAATAGGTCAGTTGTGTTTCATAAAGGTGAACCAGCATATCAGTTATATGATAGAAAATTATAAAAAAATGTTAAAAGGACGTAACATTTCAGGTTCATTAATTCATTAATTCATTAATTAAACCTCAATTGGTTCGGTTGAGATGTTGGGTGTAAGTTTTTTGAAACAAAGTATTTTTGAGTCTAATAATATTGGTGCCTATATTATTACAACCTTTTATTAACTCATAATAAAAACTTAAGAGTTTTGAATATCTCTCTGTGTGTATATCACAATTAGCACAATTTATGTGTAAATAGTCCTTTATGGACCTTACTGTAATATATGTATGTATCAGGTCTGTATCAGGTTCTTTTTTGTAATAAGTCTAAAAGACCGATTGTAAATACTTATCTATAATTGAAGTAAAAAATTTGCGCATTTCTGATATCCTTTGTATCTATGTACGCAGTACTTATTTTTAATTCAGTCACACCCTCCATAGGCTATTACAGAATAATAACGCAATTGGGTCATTGTGCACATCAAATATCTTTTTGCACTACTTCATTGTTCGAATTTCAGATACATTCAATTTTAAGTAAATTTAAATGCGTAGAATAATTTTTTTCGCATGCAAAAGAAAAATGGATTCTTTTAATGAAAAGAATATTTTTTTTTTAATAAAATATAGATAAATATTTCTTTATATATCATTAACATGGTTTATGATAAATATTTATCTATATTTTATTGCTCAAGCTGTTGATATAAAATAATACAAAATATATAATATAAATTCATCTATACAAATGAAATAAGATGGGTAGTGTATGTCTTTATTTAGAGGGTTTCTTGTAATTTTTAACAAAGAAATAACTGTTTTTTGATATATTTAACATTTTGTTAAAAGTTTGTTTATCTTGGCATTACTACGGAATTGCTTACAAAATCCTTTCGACAAATACCAGATAAGATTCCATATAGAATAGATTTTTCTACTTCTTTACAAGTAATGCTTACAATACACCAGCAATAATATTTGTTAGTATTAAATCTCGTTATTATATTACTATTATTGTTGTTTCTTAAACATTGCTTGACTAAATGCCTTCGAGACAGTCTATGCTAGCGGTTAATCCCTGCAAAAATAGAAGAGAAAGCGATATACTAATCGCTGTTGATTAATCAAAGAATGAACGAACCATCAAATACGGGTTAATATCTCCAAATGTGCATGTGACAGGCAATATGCCAAACAACAACTATGAGGAAGCTTTGGGTAACGAAATTAAATTTACATCGTAGATAGTGGCATAGATAAATATTCCAATATCTAGACATAAACATAGACAGAGCCACTTAGAAGCTGGCTATATCATAATTATATGCCACATACTCTGAGGTATCAGTGATATGAATAGCAGAGATAAGTCTACAATCGTAGACTTATTCATATTTTTTATATAAGCAATTCAATAACGAAAAAGGGTCTTTTCGAACCGCTGTCGAAGACGCATTGCTGTTAACTCAGAAATTGAAGCTTCACGGCCTTTTTACGAATCCTGAAAATACTAACTGCATACAATTTTTAAAATGGGCGAACTGAAAGGCTTACTCAAAAGACTGATTTGTCCAATGAAGTGTCAAATCGCTGCATTTTATAACTCGAGGGTATCGAGATAAATATAACCCTCTTTGTAAAAATGATGAGCTAGGGCAACTGAGAACTGATAGAAAGCGACCTTTCCATAGGCCAAAATGTAGCTAACAAGAGAGCACTGCAATATTTAAGGAGTTCACAATAGACTAGGTGACTACGACTGGGTGGTCGTACCGACTCAGAGATAAATTCATGTTAAAGTCTTTTAGTATGTTGTGATAGCACTCTTTCCATAACATACTGCACTGACTTGATGAACGTGAAATCTTGACGTTACAGTTATTTATAATAAGAAAAAATTTGATGAGTTTGAATAAATTTAAACCTGCCCTGATGCAGCACTCTCTTCAAAGCTTGGGTAAACATTGAATAAGCACTTTTCAAAATGCTTGACTAATGTGTATATATCCTAGCGTGGTCAGTTGATGACACAATGTCAGGATTGTTTTCATTTGAAAAGATAGGTAAATATCTGTCATGGTGTGACCTCTTGACGAAATTTTCGGGTAGACTAACCGTAATGACTTAGAAATTAACATTTTAAGCCATGCTAACACAAAGTTTGTTTTGTTCAGTAGAAAAACCAATATACCGAAATTCACTTTATCCAGATTAGTTATAGTGGCACTGGATCTCTCCTCAAATGCTAAATAATTTGACGCTGTCTTTGTATTTAAACAAATTTAAGGTAGAAATATTAAGGAGGAAACTAAAATGGGACTTGTCGCCTTTATTGCTTATGTAAATGCATCTTTGGGAAATGATGGAAATATCAATATATATAGTATGTATCCAACCATCATCTATAATATAATATATATAATACAATATATACATAATATAATATAATATTTCAACTCATCGATATGAATATGCCAGCATATTTTATAATATAATATTATGTACAACTTTGTGTGTACAATAAAATCTTAGCACATTATTAATTAATATTATGTATATATATTTTTTCAGATATATATATCTACTATACATCATATGGCATAAATAATCATTTGTAAGCATTACATAGCTAATAATAAATTTGCTTTGATATTGGGAATTATATAAAATGTATCGCCAAACTGTCTCCTTCTGCATACACGACAATTAAAATTAATTAATTACTTAATCTAACTTAATTTGATTAAAATTAAGTTTCTAAAAAGAAATTCGAAGGAAAATTTTTAATGCAAAAAATACCACAAATAAATAACAAATTTATATTAATTAATCATTTTCTCGAAGTTAAGTAATAGGAAGTAAAAATAATACATCATGGAACGACTTAACAATAATTGTTCGATGGAAAACACTCAATTACTGAAGGGATTTTCTCGTGCAATCAATATTAACATATTTCAATGATTTATGGCATAATTTAGTAAATATTGTGCTAAATTTGTCAAAGTCGTGTAGAAAACATTTAATAACTCATTGGAATTAATTACTTTTATAGATAAGATTTCAGCACACAATTCCACATCGCTAAAAAAAAAATCAATCCATAGAAATGCATAGTTGATTACTATATAAACAATAACAAAATATAATTTTAGCAAAACAAGAGTTCGACGACTTTTTATTCGGTTGTGTGGAAAGCTGAGTGGATGAAAATGTTTAATATCTACGCAAAAAAACTTAATTAAATCTATAAATATATAGTGTACATATATACTTTTATACATATGTGGGTTATGATCACTCTTAACGCAATATATTTTTTATAATTCTTCAAGTTTTCATATATCAATATTACAGAGTTTGAAGGAAAGATAATTAGGACTCACAGTAAGGATTATGTTTGGAAAAAAATAATACATATGCGAAATTGGAAAAAAATTTCTCCAAATTTTGATCATTATTGATTCTTAAAATCTATCACGAAAAAATTTTTTTCATTATTTTATTTTATTGATATACAATTAAATATAATTATAAGTTTTAATATCTTGAAACTATGTTAATTGCTGGTCACTTCTTTGGCATCGAAATCAAGGATACTATTCGGTATACAATGTGTAAATATGATAAACTCAAAAATATGCTTCGCAAGAGCAGTTAGCTTTGTTAACCCACTTTTTCTTATACCATATAATCGGAAATAATTCCTGTTAGATTGAATTAGTTAGGGTCTTTAAACAAAGAGTACTCTTAATTGTATTAATTATCTTTTAACTATACAGTTTTAATAGGTAATATTAGTCGCCTTAATCAGGACTGCAGAACTGTGAACCACTATAATTTCTAAAGTGTACTTTAGTGCAGTACTTCGATACTCTGATACTCCATTAATTTAGTTCAAAACCTGTTTTATGTTATTCTTCACACATACCATATTCATATTCTTCATTTAATACCACTATGGTCTGGTTAAATTATACTTAAATTTCGAAGGTTCGGGTTCAATACCTGTTTATAGCATTGAAAAAGTTTCCAAATCAGAAATTGAAAAAACTTCAGCCAATTGATTACTGCGATAACATATTTTTTGTAACATTTTTTAAGAACTACATTAAGTGCAGCGGAAATAAACAGAAATAGTGGAAAATAGACAGAAGTTAATTCGTTCAAAAGTTACTTATACGAGCATTACTATTTATATTTGCTGTAGCGAAGGCTGTAACAAATAACATACAATTTGAATATGCTTATAATAAAATTGTAATTCTCCTATACTTTGATTAAATGTTTATATATTAATACCACTCTGAAGAGTCTGGCTAGTTACCAGACGAAACGTACGTCAGTGGAAACTGATATAAATTGACCTTTGACTTTCCTATCAAGAAATTTGATAATTAACCTATTGGTTATATGGACTGATATACGGACCTCATGTTTTCTTATATCCGGTAAAGTAGCATATTTATTATTAAATTGTCATTTGCCATTATATTGTTTCTATGAGTATATGTATATGTATGTATGTATATATATATATTTATTATGTAATTTATATATGTATGTATGTGTGTATGTATGCATGTATATATGTAATTTTGATGTGATGTATGAATTGATATGAATTTTGCAATACATATTCATTTATTTATTCTAATTGTTTAATTGTTTGTACTCTATATAATTTCGAAGGATTTCAATTTAATATTAGGTATTTAAATTATAATTGATTGACTGTGAAATGTTGATTTAGGAAAGGTTTATATAGTTTATATCCAATTACGATGAAACATATGGATAGTTATATCTGGTCATAACTAGTATATATCTTTATCTTTATTAATTCAATTTTAATTTACATTAGTTTGGAATTCAATTGTGTGGGGTAATGTTCCATCAATAGATAAATGAGATGATAGGGTTAAGTATATATACAGTATGACTACTTTCCGGAGAGTACATTTTGTACTTTTGTACATTTTGTGAGATTCCGAAGACTTTATGCTATTAATAAAGTAAGGTATATGTTATGTTCGTGTATGCGACATAATATTGTATTACCGATTACCAAAAACACAGTGATCAGCACCTTTACTCCACAGATAAAATAGAGTAAAGGTGCTGATTCACCAATTCAGACATCTGAATATCAATACAATCACATATTTCCACTACAAATTTTAACTATTTAATATATATGTATATAGAATTATTGAGAATCGTCTTTGGTTGAAACATATGTTATATATAATATAAATATGTGGTATGTTAAACTTAGTTTTTTTTTATTCCTTTTTTATTGTCATAAAATTTATACAGAGGATTATAGAGAACTTTCTAATACAAACTATGTTGTTGTAGTCTGAGGTTATAAACTAACATAATAGAAATTCGTAATGCAGTTGCTTATTTCAAACACTTTCTAAAAGAGCTACTATTTAATTGTCCTCTAGTAAATAGGATTTTTAACACTATGTCAAAATCATAATATCTTATTTATATTGTATATAGAGAATATCAGTCATAATATATATATGACTTTATAAAGAATGTAGTTAATTCTTCATTTCGTTTCATTTTTCGTATTTTATTATTTTATGTAATTTAAATATATAATTTTAAAAGCGTTTTATGTTTTTTGTTGTATTTGATTATTAATGACTCAGTAATCATTATGACTCAAAATAATGTATAAAGACATTATAAAAACAATTCAATTAGTTAAAAAATATATTTACGCCCACATAATTTCCTTTCAGTTGTCTTTTTTATTTAAAAAAATTGTAAAAAAGTAATTAATTTATTGTTATTGAGAGTTTAACTTTGCAGAGCTCATAGTACACTTTCCAAAAAATAATAAATAGGGAGAATTTTTTCACCCAAATACTGCACATTTTTCTTTTTCGAACCTTAAGGGTGCAAAACATTTTATTGACCCAAAGCATGTGCTTTGAAACTAACAACAAAATAACAGAAATATCTAAAAATAATGTTTTAATAAGCTTTTAAGAAATTTTTTTCTTTTATTCACGTTCAATCCTACCATTGTCAAGGTTTTATAAAAAGAGCACTGCACAACGACGTAAAAGAGGTCTCACAAGTGCTTGTGTCAAGTGAGTTTCCGTAAACATTTAACACAACCATAAGCCGTTGAGATAAAAAATAGGATTACAGTTTACATCTTTTGCTGGAAGAATACATTATATGATATGATATATGTAAATTATGTTATGCAGTAACCAATTAACCTACAGATATGCCCTGAGCATTATTAATTAAATATGTCAAATTTTTAATTCAAGTTGCATCCGTTAAATATGTAAAATTTAATTATAATTTAGTGTTTTGTTGGCACCATTTTTTGTACTAAATTTTGTGGCTGACTTCTTGCTTGGCAATAATTTTAGCGATTTTTCAATAATATTTACTCTACGCACTCTTCCGTATAATTTTTTCAGTATATTTATGCGTTTTATCACTTAAAACAACAAATATCCGCAATGTTTGGCTACCACTGATATTAAAAATTACCGGAAAATATAGGCTTGTAGATATATATCTATGGTAACGGAAAAAATATTTTTATCTTTTCGATAATTAAAAAAAAATTACGTTTTCATAATGAAAATTATGAAAATATACTTTGTTTTGCTTTGCGTGCACTCAAAATATGGTAATATGGTAAATAATAGTAGTAAATGAAGAGGAATGAAGCTACTTTCGGTCAATTGAATGGTTGGTTATCTGTAATATGTTATGATTATAAAAAATATTTTACATAAACTGTAAAAAACTTTCAACATTACTTACTAAAAAGTTACGTTAGTGTAGTGAAGTGTAAGCTGTTGAATCCATAAGCCTATTTAGGAGATTAAAGTCCATTTGACTTCAAACTCTTCGCACACCTAACACAATTCTTATAGGGAAAACAATAACGATTTATTTCAAACGAATAAGTAACTATTGCAATAGAAGAAGAACCACTACTATTTCAAAAAGCCACTACAATCATAGGATCCATAAATATGTTTATCTAACATTCGTATAAGTAGTTCAACACAAACCCACAACGATCCGATAAAATTTCATTTAAATTCGAATTCATACTGGTTCAGAGCACTGAAAAGGTTTTCAAATTTGAACTTAAAAAAATTTCAGCCAACTGATTACTGCGATAACATATTTTTTATAACATCTCTTAAAAGCTATATAAGAGATATATATAAGAAATATATAAGTAACATATTTTATAGTTACTTATATTACTGGTTATAGTTTCTATAGTGAATGCTTTATGTAGTGAAATGTTTACTCATTAGCAATTAGTCAGTTGCTTATAATTCTAGAAAACTTACCATATAATAAAATTATAATTCTCCTGTACTTTGATAAAATGTTTGTTTATTAATATTGCATATTTGCACTAAAGAAGTGTACTTTTTAATATATATAAAATTATTAAAATCTTATTAAAATTCTAAAACTGAACTTTTGGTTGAGTTTAATATATGATATAAATAAATAATCTTTTATTGCATTTTTAATGTCATAATATTTATATAGAGAAAATTACACTTGTCTTTCAATGTTTCCATATAAAACTAATAAAATTTATTTTTGTTTTTAAATTTATTATCAAAATTTTACAACATATATATAATTATATGTGACTGGCAGTAGAGTACCATAAATTTTCGATTTTATGGTGCAAACATATTTTAATCTCATTATTGTTATTCAAAAATAGTTTTTAATACTTTGTTTCGCATTATAAGTATTTATGTTTAATTTTTTTTTTATGTTTATTTTTTACTTTCAAAATTCGCAGAATTTGTATCTAAAAAATAAATAATTTGTTTAGCTCTTAAATACAATTTGTTTTGAAAAAGAAATCTTAATAAAGATTTTAATGCAAATATTGCAAAATTATATATGTAGATAAATAAAATATATATCTATATATAAGAACAAAGGTAGCTTCAGGACTTTACCTTCTCTCAATCTGCACTCAAAATGTAGGTATGGTTCTGCTCACTCCCATGAATATAATCAACACATCCACAACCTCTAGACCCAAAATCCGTAGTGTCATTCTTGCCAATATCTTCGTAATTTTCTCTGTCTGTCGATTAAAATCCCTTAATACTCGTAACATACTTTCGTATCTTTTTTTTTTGGTGTAAAGATAAAGAAGCCTAACTATGCTAACAGGGTACAGAGTAATAAGAATTTGCTGCTTATACTGCCTCAGTATGAAACTCACATACGCAATGTAACAATAGCGATGCTTTCCAAT
The DNA here is from genome assembly GCF_002237135.1 of Teleopsis dalmanni. Lineage (NCBI taxonomy): Eukaryota > Metazoa > Arthropoda > Insecta > Diptera > Diopsidae > Teleopsis > Teleopsis dalmanni. Next base: position 25,962 of record NW_024031407.1, read on the forward strand.
ACACAGCTCTGCAACTGGCTGCCATTGCAATTACCCTGTTGATCATCTCTATGCAGACACTAAAATATTTCTTGTAAAAGAGCATAATGAACTACTGCCTAAGTAATATCTACTTGCGTGCCACATAGATGTACATCACAGAGATAAAATGATCAGTAGAACTCTCACCAATATCGTTTTCGTGACATCACTAGGGAAGAAAGAAATCTTTTTCGTGGAGTAAGATCCATATCCTATAGAATCCTATATCTTATAAATAAGCTAATTAAATGTAAAAAAGTGAAGTTAAAGAAAATAATTAAATAATTTTTATTAAAAATCGTTCCTTTTTTCTATAAAATCCTCCGGAAAGTTGTTTGTATCTAAGAGAACTAATTGTTTTGTATAAAAAGCGTGTTTTAATTGTTTATAGACATTGTTTACTAGCAAATATATGTGATGTTTTTATCTTGTTTTGTTTTTATTATGATATACTGAAAACATTTACAAATTCTATTTGTTTAAACTTTCGCTAACAATTGTATCTAAACGTATTAGTACGAGTTTTTATCATATAAATTAAACAAAAAAATCTACGTAATTTTAAAATAAACAATAGGTAAAAAACGGAATGGAAATAAAAATTTTAAAACGAAAGTGTCTGCTTGCCATATAAATTTTTATTTGTATAGAAAATACTGGAAATGATTTATAACATCGTAAAGAGTTAATTTTAATATAAAAGTATGTACGTTTTTATTTGGTTCAAGTCTTGTTTCCAACGATTTCATATTTTTCAGTCAAAATCTATATATATATATAAATTAATATATATATAGTCAAAATATATGAACCATACGATATATGGTTCAGATAGTAAAACAGAAAACAATTGCGTCCGAAAAAGATATAACTGACAATTGAGCTCAAAAGTCTATTAATAATTTTTTGTATATAGTAGTAATAATATATAAAAACTCTATGCCATGTATCTCTTTAATTTTGATCCCACAACTTCTATCGATTTCAGTCAAAGTCTAAAAGCGTCACTATATATCATTCACCCGACTTAATTATATTGATATCATTTATGAAATAAACCCATTCACTGCACTTAGTTCAATTGTACATATTTATTTATATAATAAATAGAAGCTAAAGTGCCAACTTATTACACTTATTACTTATTATTATTACTTTCTATATTTGCTATGAAAGGGACATCCCCTGTGCCTGTAGGCCGACAATCATTTTGTGGCTTGAAAAAATGTCATTTTTTTACATCACTTTAGAGGAGAAGTAGAAGATAAATAAAAAAAGTTATATTCAGATAATTCACCAGGGTTATTACAATCGAAATCGGTAATAGGAATTTTCAACTTATAAAAATTTGAACTTAAACAACTAAAAACTATAACCGTACAAAACTGTTGACTTAGTCTAATGAAACTAATAAGTTTTGTGGGGAGAGAATCAGATCTATAAATATGTGCTTAAAGCTTGCACAGCACTAATACATAAACAAAGTAGGCATCCTATATTGGACGGATTTCCCAAGTCAAGTAGGTAAAATTAAGCCCACAGCAATTATAAGATTTATAAATAGTCTAAAATTGTCCTAGTTGGGCCTTTAGCCGCACAATAGATCTTTTAAGTCGGGGTGCTTTAATAGCCTATTACTTAAATAAAATAAAATATCGGACGAAGAAATACAACTTTGTAATTTAGGCTTAATACTAACATTTACAGATGAAGTTGGACTTAAGGAAATACTATAAGGGGGCACAATAGATATCTAGGTCGCAGTGCGAACCCCTTCAACAAAGGAATTATAAAATAATACTAATTCTTTAAAAGTCTTTAAATATAAATATGTCTTTAAAAAAATTAATAATTCAAATAGGTGAACTAAAATGTTATAGTTTTGATATAACAAAGTAAAATAAACATTTATATTTCACTGTCTACGTCATATTTTATTGAATAATTGCATTTAAAGTGAACTTTTTTCATTTATATGAATTATATGCATTCTGAACACTGAAACTAATTCGTTCCAAATTGATCCTCGTGTATCTAATCACACAATTTAGTTTCCATACGTCTATGCTAATCTACAGCAATTGCATTGTTATGAAATGGTTAAAGATGATTTAACTTTGAATCTAAATAATATTACAAAATAGTTTATATAAAAGTACTATTTAAATAAACTACTTAGTATTAAATAATAAGAGCAATAATAGTTATGAATGATAGTAAATGGATGAAGTAAATAAGGTTACCAAATTTATATTTAATAATCGAATGCATGTAACTGATTGCCATGCATTCGTTAGGATTATAGGATAGATGATCGGTCGTTAGGATAGATGAAGGACCATCTCTGAATGCCTCAAGTTCTTAAAAATATTATCGACTTTTGTGTTTGTTTAAGTGAAAGTGCTATGATCCATTTAATAGTTAAACTACACATTAGCATATACTGAATGCATTTATTTCATTGAGTGCGAGGGAATATAATGTACATTAGGAAGTTATTGAGAATCGGTGGTCTTTTGATATGATTATTGATATCTAAAATATCGGCTGATATAACAACAAGCAAATGACTTTCAGATTTTAATATTCATTTAATATTTTATTTTTTTCACTACAGCTTTTGACAATATTTATTTATTTATTAATAATAATAATAATATTTATTTATAAATTCTGTTAAAAATTAATTGTAGTGTATGAGTTTAGAATATTTGAATAATTATACTATTATATGCTTAAAAATTGTTATTTTTATATTATATACAATACGTATTACCATTTTTTTGTGAAAAACATATTTGGTAGTAAAGTATATAAATCATAATCGAACAAACCAACTATCGGTTTTTGTAAACGAATACCTTCAACAAACTAATACGTATTATTTTTTATAAGATCTAATTAACAATCTGAAAAAGTAGTATATAATTAAATTAAAAAATATGTTATTTTGGTATTTACTTTAAAGTAAATATGGCGAGTACAAAGAGTAATCTATTGTTTACCTTAGAGTAAAGATGGTTTTACTTTGCATTTAAAGTAAAAGAAGACCGACTACAGAAATGATCCTGTGAAGTATAGTCTTTGAGTATCTCCTATATATCTATAACCATTTCGGAACCCTACCTTTGGCATAATTTGCTACGTGGTTCACACTGAATTTCCTAATTAAAAGACATGCACACGCCAATGTTTACCATCGTATGGTCAAAGTCTGACACCAAACAAAATATCAAAAGCCCCCATAACAACGAATGTAGTAACATTTAGGTATATATGAATATATGTTTTTTTGCGATATTTCATTCATTGATTAAATGCTTTAATAAAAATTTATATTTTGATAAGCGATATTGTTTTCCATAAAACAAAACAATAATATAAATGAACAACCGAAGAATGGCAATAATATTAATACACATAGAGAACAAGCACCCTGTACAATTTGCTGCTTTAGGTTGAACTCTTGATAAAAATTTTAATATTTTATAGATTTCATAATGATTTATTTTTAATTGACTTAATTTATTGTTGGTTTTTTTAAAGTAAAAGAAAACTGAAAGTCAATGAATCATTTTTAGCGACAGCTGAAAAAATATAAAATATGTCACTAAATTTTGATAAAATCGAAATAAATATTGCAAAAAGTTTTGCAAAATATTTAAATATAGGTATTATTCTACTTAAATGGTAAATATGATAGAGTTAATTATCTTATAAGTAAAATCGTATTAATTATCAAAAAGGAACACAATGAAATTTTTAATTAGTTTTTAAATGATTCTAAACGTATGCTTGAATTAAATTTATTATCTTAAATATATCACTAAGATTATCGCAATATTAATGAATATTAACATATTTGTCATATGTATTTATAGTATTTTTTAATGAATATAAATATTAGCTGACAGCAAATACAATCGTATTGAAGTCGTATCTACTAACGAGAAATTAAATGCTAGGGGATTTTGATTTGGCAGAAATACAATAATTAGAATACATGCAAGTTTCAGGACTAAAATCTCAAAAAATTTCTAGAAATAGTTTTATTCATTAAATTGCTGTTGATTTTCTTTTAATACTAAAACATGCATTTTTGGCACATTTTCTAAATAGTTTCTTTCAACATAATGTTTTTTAAATGATTTTATTTTCGCTATTTTCTGCAGCTTCTGATACCCTTTAGCCATGGCTCGTATAGAATCGCCACAATTTCTCTTGGCAAAGTTCAAGGTTTTTTTTAGTGTGGTTCATGGTAGCCAGCAAATTTTTGGCATAGATTTAATACAGTTTTTAATTTATGAAATTTTTTTACAATACTATTTCAACATGAAATCACGAAACCTATTTCATAGAGTAAAATATGTGTTTTTTTTTCTATTAAAAGCAATGCTAAGACGACAATAAATAAGCGACATCAATCAGCTCTTTCATTCAGGAAGCGTACATATATTCATTAAATGCAAACTAATAGGTCACAGTGGTAGTTTATATATGTCACTACATTTCACTTAACATTTCAAAATTTATAATCTGTTAAACCTACAGTTTGTTTTAAGCTAAGAACTCAATTTTTGATCATGATAGATTAAAGGGGTGTGGTTATTTAACAAGCGCGGAGGGTTGGCTTATTACACACTCGTTGATCAGGGTCATAAAAGCCACGGTTATAGAAGGAGGTGATGGGAGCATCTGGATACCTGTAATCAAAGTAAAAGATCAGGTATTAGAGTAACTTATAGCACATTGCTAACAAATGATTAAAAGAAACAATGTTAAGGTTGAAACATTGGTGGTTTATTAGACCACCGCGTAAAGTACGGTCGGATGAGCGTCAGAAGATACCCGTCGATGCAATCTAGGAGGGCGCTATACTTTCAATTTGATCAAAACTAATTGCAGATCATATGCAGAAGGCATACGAGGGTAAGGAGCGCTTGAGTTGCTTGTAGTAGAGGTATTTCACAATTTAACTGTTTGTGCCTTCAAGGAATATTTTTTAGTTGATTATATTGACGAAGTCTTGTTTAGCCTACAAGGGTATGGCGTATCTTAGAGGGTTTGAGAAAGTTCTCAGATGGGTAATTAGCTCACTAAAGATACGAAGTGGATAACTGTGACATTTTT
>NW_024031408.1:0-30838 GCF_002237135.1 Teleopsis dalmanni
TTTCTTAATTTTTATTCTTTAACAACAAAAAAAATGTTCACCAATTAGTCTGAAAAACACTACTAATAATTCAGACCTTGTCAGTAATTGTCTTTTCTAAACTATATTTACCTCTTTTGGAAAACAGTACTGGGTCAACTATTACATTACCATAACTTTGTACACATAATAACAAATGCCATTTCTATTTCTGTTCCTGTTTTTAAAGGAATAGAATGAAGTTTAATTAATCCCTTAACATCTTTCCTAGTTTTTGTAATTCTAAAAGTCAATACCCTATTCAAAAAGGAGTAATTTTTTTAAAAAAACAACTTTTAAAATATCCAGCCGATTCACTGATAAATAGAGTACGATGAGTCTTTTATGAGTTCTAAGTTTTGGACAGATTATAAGTTATATTATATTCACATATTGAAGTAAGCTTCAAGTTTTTCTTCCATTAAAGAAATCGGCTCCTGTAACAATTTTTATAACAAATGAAACATTTTTCTTCTGGAAAGTATTTATTACTTTTGAATAAAAACTTTTACGAGTATTAAAATTAGTCAATAGATTAATAGATTTAGTTTTTCACAGATCTCTGAAATTTGTCATTATTTAATGTTTAGAAATGACTTTTCGTTAAGATATAATTAAGTTATTTTCTTAAAAATTTGAAAACTAAATAATAAATTTATTTGAAAGTTTTTTTGTGGACTTTTGGGTCAATATTATTATTATTTTAAAATAAAATACATTTGTTATAGTTGTGAATAAATAAATATTTTGATTCTTTATTTAATATTTCAATAAATATAATAAATAGGATAATAAATGGTATACATTTATGTTTTTGTACACCATTGCGTATTAGTATGTTGATTAGTATTTTAATATATTGTTCAGTTTCCTGATGTTGGCTTTAGACTAAAGTCGAAATATGGATTAAAAAAATAAAAACTAATGTGAAATGAAATTGTGATTTCTTTTTCTTAATTTTTATTCTTTAACAACAAAAAAAATGTTCACCAATTAGTCTGAAAAACACTACCAATAATTCAGACCTTGTCAGTAATTGTCTTTTCTAAACTATATTTACCTCTTTTGGAAAATAGTTCTGGGTCAATTATTACATTACCATAACTTAGTACACATAATAACAAATGCCATTTCTATTTCTGTTCCTGTTTTTAAAAAAATAGAATGAAGTTTAATTAATCCCTTAACATCTTTCCTAGTTTTTGTAATTCTAAGTCATACCTATTCAAAAGGAGTAATTTTTTTAGAAACAACTTTTAAAAATATCCAGCCGATTCACTGATAAATAGAGTACGATGAGTCTTTTATGAGTTCTAAGTTTTGGACAGATTATAAGTTATAATATATTCACATATTGAAGTCAGGCCAACTAAGCTTAAAGTTTTTCTGCCATTAAAGAAATCGGCTCCTGTAACAATTTTTATAACAAATGAAACATTTTTCTTCTGGAAAGTATTTATTACTTTTGAATAAAAACTTTTACGGATATTGAAATTAGTCAATAGATTAATAGATTTAGTTTTTTACAGATCTCTGAAATTTGTCATTATTTAATGTTTAGAAATGACTTTTCGTTAAGATATAATTAAGTTATTTTCTTAAAAATTTGAAAAATAAATAATAAATTTATTTGAAAGTTTTTTGTGGACTTTTGGGTCAATATTATTATTATTTTAAAATAAAATACCTTTGTTATAGTTGTGAATAAATAAATATTTTGATCCTTTATTTAATATTTCAATAAATATAATAAATAGAATAATAAATGGATGTATATATGTATACATTTATGTTTTTGTACACCATTGCGTACTAGTATGTTGATTAGTATTTTAATATATTGTTCAGTTTCCTGATGTTGGCTTTAGACTAAAGTCGAAATATGGATTAAAAAAATAAAAACTAATGTGAAATGAAATTGTGATTTCTTTTTCTTAATTTTTATTCTTTAACAACAAAAAAATGTTCACCAATTAGTCTGAAAAACACTACCAATAATTCAGACCTTGTCAGTAATTGTCTTTTCTAAACTATATTTACCTCTTTTGGAAAACAGTACTGGGTCAACTATTACATTACCATAACTTTGTACACATAATAACAAATGCCATTTCTATTTCTGTTCCTGTTTTTGAAAGAATAGAATGAAGTTTAATTAATCCCTTAACATCTTTCCTAGTTTTTGTAATTCTAAGTCATACCTATTCAAAAGGAGTAATTTTTTTAGAAACAACTTTTAAAAATATCCAGCCGATTCACTGATAAATAGAGTACGATGAGTCTTTTATGAGTTCTAAGTTTTGGACAGATTAAAAGTAATAATATATTCACATATTGAAGTCAGGCCAACTAAGCTTAAAGTTTTTCTGCCATTAAGAAATCGGCTCCTGTAACAATTTTTATAACAAATGAAACATTTTTCTTCTGGAAAGTATTTATTACTTTGAATAAAAACTTTTACGAGTATTGAAATTAGTCAATAGATTAATAGATTTAGTTTTTTACAGATCTCTGAAATTTGTCATTATTTAATGTTTAGAAATGACTTTTCGTTAAGATATAATTAAGCTATTTTCTTAAAAATTTGAAAACTAAATAATAAATTTATTTGAAAGTTTTTTTGTGGACTTTTGGGTCAATATTATTATTATTTTAAAATAAAATACATTTGTTATAGTTGTGAATAAATAAATATTTTGATCATTTATTTAATATTTCAATAAATATAATAAATAGAATAATAAATGGATTTATATATGTATACATTTATGTTTTTGTATACCATTGCGTATTAGTATGTTGATTAGTATTTTAATATATTGTTCAGTTTCCTGATATTGGCTTTAGACTAAAGTCGAAATATGGATTAAAAAAATAAAAACTAATGTGAAATTAAATTATGATTTCTTTTTCTTAATTTTTATTCTTTAACAACAAAAAAAATGTTCACCAATTAGCCTGAAAAACACTACCAATAATTCAAAGCTTGTCAGTAATTGTCTTTTTTAAACTATATTTACCTCTTTTGGAAAACAGTACTGGGTCAACTATTACATTACCATAACTTTGTACACATAATAACAAATGCCATTTCTATTTCTGTTCCTGTTCCTGTTTTTAAAGGAATAGAATGAAGTTTAATTAATCCTTTAACATCTTTCCTAGTTTTTGTAAATCTAAGTCATACCTATTCAAAAGGAGTAATTTTTTTAAAAACAACTTTAAAAATATCCAGCCTATTCACTGATAAATAGAGTACGATGAGTCTTTTATGAGTTCTAAGTTTTGGACAGATTATAAGTTATATTATATTCACATATTGAAGTAAGCTTCAAGTTTTTCTTCCATTAAAGAAATCGGCTCCTGTAACAATTTTTATAACAAATGAAACATTTTTCTTCTGGAAAGTATTTATTACTTTTGAATAAAAACTTTTACGAGTATTGAAATTAGTCAATAGATTAATAGATTTAGTTTTTTACAGATCTCTGAAATTTGTTATTATTTAATGTTTAGAAATGACTTTTCGTTAAGATATAATTAAGTTATTTTCTTAAAAATTTGAAAACTAAATAATAAATTTATTTGAAAGTTTTTTTGTGGACTTTTGGGTCAATATTATTATTATTTTAAAATAAAATACATTTGTTATAGTTGTGAATAAATAAATATTTTGATTTTTTATTTAATATTTCAATAAATATAATAAATAGGATAATAAATGGTATACATTTATGTTTTTGTACACCATTGCGTATTAGTATGTTGATTAGTATTTTAATATATTGTTCAGTTTCCTGATGTTGGCTTTAGACTAAAGTCGAAATATGGATTAAAAAAATAAAAACTAATGTGAAATGAAATTGTGATTTCTTTTTCTTAATTTTTATTCTTTAACAACAAAAAAAATGTTCACCAATTAGTCTGAAAAACACTACCAATAATTCAGACCTTGTCAGTAATTGTCTTTTCTAAACTATATTTACCTCTTTTGGAAAATAGTTTTGGGTCAATTATTACATTACCATAACTTTGTACACATAATAACAAATGCCATTTCTATTTCTGTTCCTGTTTTTTTAAAAATAGAATGAAGTTTAATTAATCCCTTAACATCTTTCCTAGTTTTTGTAATTCTAAGTCATTCCTATTCAAAAGGAGTAATTTTTTTAGAAACAACTTTTAAAAATATCCAGCCGATTCACTGATAAATAGAGTACGATGAGTCTTTTATGAGTTCTAAGTTTTGGACAGATTATAAGTTATAATATATTCACATATTGAAGTCAGGCCAACTAAGCTTCAAGTTTTTCTGCCATTAAAGAAATCGGCTCCTGTAACAATTTTTATAACAAATGAAACATTTTTCTTCTGGAAAGTATTTATTACTTTGAATAAAAACTTTTACGGGTATTGAAATTAGTCAATAGATTAATAGATTTAGTTTTTTACAGATCTCTGAAATTTGTCATTATTTAATGTTTAGAAATGACTTTTCGTTAAGATATAATTAAGTTATTTTCTTAAAAATTTGAAAAATAAATAATAAATTTATTTGAAAGTTTTTTGTGGACTTTTGGGTCAATATTATTATTATTTTAAAATAAAATACCTTTGTTATAGTTGTGAATAAATAAATATTTTGATCCTTTATTTAATATTTCCATAAATATAATAAATAGAATAATAAATGGATGTATATATGTATACATTTATGTTTTTGTACACCATTGCGTATTAGTATGTTGATTAGTATTTTAATATATTGTTCAGTTTGGTGATGTTGGCTTTAGACTAAAGTCGAAATATGGATTAAAAAAATAAAAACTAATGTGAAATTAAATTGTGATTTCTTTTTCTTAATTTTTATTCTTTAACAACAAAAAAATGTTCACCAATTAGTCTGAAAAACACTACCAATAATTCAGAGCTTGTCAGTAATTGTCTTTTCTAAATTATATTTACCTCTTTTGGAAAATAGTTCTGGGTCAATTATTACATTACCATAACTTTGTACACATAATAACAAATGCCATTTCTATTTCTGTTCCTGTTTTTTAAAGAATAGAATGATGTTTAATTAATCCTTTAACATCTTTCCTAGTTTTTGTAATTCTAAGTCATACCTATTCAAAAGGAGTAATTTTTTTAGAAACAACTTTTAAAAATATCCAGCCTATTCACTGATAAATAGAGTACGATGAGTCTTTTATGAGTTCTAAGTTTTGGACAGATTAAAAGTAATAATATATTCACATATTGAAGTCAGGCCAACTAAGCTTAAAGTTTTTCTGCCATTAAAGAAATCGGCTGTAAATCCTGTAACAATTTTTATAACAAATGAAACATTTTTCTTCTGGAAAGTATTTATTACTTTGAATAAAAACTTTTACGAGTATTGAAATTAGTCAATAGATTAATAGATTTAGTTTTTTACAGATCTCTGAAATTTGTCATTATTTAATGTTTAGAAATGACTTTTCGTTAAGATATAATTAGGTTATTTTCTTAAAAATTTGAAAACTAAATAATAAATTTATTTGAAAGTTTTTTTGTGGACTTTTGGGTCAATATTATTATTATTTTAAAATAAAATACATTTGTTATAGTTGTGAATAAATAAATATTTTGATCCTTTATTTAATATTTCAATAAATATAATAAATAGAATAATAAATGGATTTATATATGTATACATTTATGTTTTTGTATACCATTGCGTATTAGTATGTTGATTAGTATTTTAATATATTGTTCAGTTTCCTGATGTTGGCTTTAGACTAAAGTCGAAATATGGATTAAAAAAATAAAAACTAATGTGAAATTAAATTGTGATTTCTTTTTCTTAATTTTTATTCTTTAACAACAAAAAAAATGTTCACCAATTAGTCTGAAAAACACTACCAATAATTCAGAGCTTGTCAGTAATTGTCTTTTTTAAACTATATTTACCTCTTTTGGAAAACAGTACTGGGTCAACTATTACATTACCATAACTTTGTACACATAATAACAAATGCCATTTCTATTTCTGTTCCTGTTCCTGTTTTTAAAGGAATAGAATGAAGTTTAATTAATCCTTTAACATCTTTCCTAGTTTTTGTAATTCTAAGTCATACCTATTCAAAAGGAGTAATTTTTTTAGAAACAACTTTAAAAATATCCAGCCTATTCACTGATAAATAGAGTACGATGAGTCTTTTATGAGTTCTAAGTTTTGGACAGATTATAAGTTATATTATATTCACATATTGAAGTAAGCTTCAAGTTTTTCTTCCATTAAAGAAATCGGCTCCTGTAACAATTTTTATAACAAATGAAACATTTTTCTTCTGGAAAGTATTTATTACTTTTGAATAAAAACTTTTACGAGTATTGAAATTAGTCAATAGATTAATAGATTTAGTTTTTTACAGATCTCTGAAATTTGTTATTATTTAATCTTTAGAAATGACTTTTCGTTAAGATATAATTAATTTATTTTCTTAAAAATTTGAAAACTAAATAATAAATTTATTTGAAAGTTTTTTTGTGGACTTTTGGGTCAATATTATTATTATTTTAAAATAAAATACATTTGTTATAGTTGTGAATAAATAAATATTTTGATCTTTTATTTAATATTTCAATAAATATAATAAATAGAATAATAAATGGATGTATATATGTATACATTTATGTTTTTGTACACCATTGCGTATTAGTATGTTGATTAGTATTTTAATATATTGTTCAGTTTCCTGATGTTGGCTTTAGACTAAAGTCGAAATATGGATTAAAAAAATAAAAACTAATGTGAAATGAAATTGTGATTTCTTTTTCTTAATTTTTATTCTTTAACAACAAAAAAAATGTTCACCAATTAGTCTGAAAAACACTACCAATAATTCAGACCTTGTCAGTAATTGTCTTTTCTAAACTATATTTACCTCTTTTGGAAAACAGTATTGGGTGAACTATTACATTACCATAACTTTGTACACATAATAACAAATGCCATTTCTATTTCTGTTCCTGTTCCTGTTTTTAAAGGAATAGAATGAAGTTTAATTAATCCCTTAACATCTTTCCTAGTTTTTGTAATTCTAAGTCATTCCTATTCAAAAGGAGTAATTTTTTTAGAAACAACTTTTAAAAATATCCAGCCGATTCACTGATAAATAGAGTACGATGAGTCTTTTATGAGTTCTAAGTTTTGGACAGATTAAAAGTAATAATATATTCACATATTGAAGTCAGGCCAACTAAGCTTAAAGTTTTTCTGCCATTAAAGAAATCGGCTGTAAATCTTGTAACAATTTTTATAACAAATGAAACATTTTTCTTCTGGAAAGTATTTATTACTTTGAATAAAAACTTTTACGAGTATTGAAATTAGTCAATGGATTAATAGATTTAGTTTTTTACAGATCTCTGAAATTTGTCATTATTTAATGTTTAGAAATGACTTTTCGTTAAGATATAATTAAGCTATTTTCTTAAAAATTTGAAAACTAAATAATAAATTTATTTGAAAGTTTTTTTGTGGACTTTTGGGTCAATATTATTATTATTTTAAAATAAAATACATTTGTTATAGTTGTGAATAAATAAATATTTTGATCCTTTATTTAATATTTCAATAAATATAATAAATAGAATAATAAATGGATGTATATATGTCTACATTTATGTTTTTGTACACCATTGCGTATTAGTATGTTGATTAGTATTTTAATATATTGTTCAGTTTCCTGATGTTGGCTTTAGACTAAAGTCGAAATATGGATTCAAAAAATAAAAACTAATGTGAAATGAAATTGTGATTTCTTTTTCTTAATTTTTATTCTTTAACAACAAAAAAAATGTTCACCAATTAGTCTGAAAAACACTACCAATAATTCAGACCTTGTCAGTAATTGTCTTTTCTAAACTATATTTACCTCTTTTGGAAAATAGTTCTGGGTCAATTATTACATTACCATAACTTAGTACACATAATAACAAATGCCATTTCTATTTCTGTTCCTGTTTTTAAAAAAATAGAATGAAGTTTAATTAATCCCTTAACATCTTTCCTAGTTTTTGTAATTCTAAGTCATACCTATTCAAAAGGAGTAATTTTTTTAGAAACAACTTTTAAAAATATCCAGCCGATTCACTGATAAATAGAGTACGATGAGTCTTTTATGAGTTCTAAGTTTTGGACAGATTATAAGTTATAATATATTCACATATTGAAGTCAGGCCAACTAAGCTTAAAGTTTTTCTGCCATTAAAGAAATCGGCTGTAAATCTTGTAACAATTTTTATAACAAATGAAACATTTTTCTTCTGGAAAGTATTTATTACTTTTGAATAAAAACTTTTACGAGTATTGAAATTAGTCAATAGATTAATAGATTTAGTTTTTTACAGATCTCTGAAATTTGTCATTATTTAATGTTTAGAAATGACTTTTCGTTAAGATATAATTAAGTTATTTTCTTAAAAATTTGAAAACTAAATAATAAATTTATTTGAAAGTTTTTTTGTGGACTTTTGGGTCAATATTATTATTATTTTAAAATAAAATACATTTGTTATAGTTGTGAATAAATAAATATTTTGATCCTTTATTTAATATTTCAATAAATATAATAAATAGAATAATAAATGGATGTATATATGTATACATTTATGTTTTTGTACACCATTGCGTATTAGTATGTTGATTAGTATTTTAATATATTGTTCAGTTTCCTGATGTTGGCTTTAGACTAAAGTCGAAATATGGATTAAAAAAATAAAAACTAATGTGAAATTAAATTGTGATTTCTTTTTCTTAATTTTTATTCTTTAACAACAAAAAAAATGTTCACCAATTAGCCTGAAAAACACTACCAATAACTCAGAGCTTGTCAGTAATTGTCATTTCTAAATTATATTTACCTCTTTTGGAAAATAGTTCTGGGTCAATTATTACATTACCATAACTTTGTACACATAATAACAAATGCCATTTCTATTTCTGTTCCTGTTCCTGTTTTTAAAGGAATAGAATGATGTTTAATTAATCCTTTAACATCTTTCCTAGTTTTTGTAATTCTAAGTCATACCTATTCAAAAGAAGTAATTTTTTTAGAAACAACTTTTAAAAATATCCAGCCTATTCACTGATAAATAGAGTACGATGAGACTTTTATGAGTTCTAAGTTTTGGACAGATTAAAAGTAATAATATATTCACATATTGAAGTCAGGCCAACTAAGCTTAAAGTTTTTCTGCCATTAAAGAAATCGGCTGTAAATCCTGTAACAATTTTTATAACAAATGAAACATTTTTCTTCTGGAAAGTATTTATTACTTTTGAATAAAAACTTTTACGAGTATTGAAATTAGTCAATAGATTAATAGATTTAGTTTTTTACAGATCTCTGAAATTTGTCATTATTTAATGTTTAGAAATGACTTTTCGTTAAGATATAATTAAGTTATTTTCTTAAAAATTTGAAAACTAAATAATAAATTTATTTGAAAGTTTTTTTGTGGACTTTTGGGTCAATATTATTATTATTTTAAAATAAAATACATTTGTTATAGTTGTGAATAAATAAATATTTTGATCCTTTATTTAATATTTCAATAAATATAATAAATAGAATAATAAATGGATGTATATATGTATACATTTATGTTTTTGTACACCATTGCGTATTAGTATGTTGATTAGTATTTTAATATATTGTTCAGTTTCCTGATGTTGGCTTTAGACTAAAGTCGAAATATGGATTAAAAAAATAAAAACTAATGTGAAATGAAATTGTGATTTCTTTTTCTTAATTTTTATTCTTTAACAACAAAAAAAATGTTCACCAATTAGTCTGAAAAACACTACCAATAATTCAGACCTTGTCAGTAATTGTCTTTTCTAAACTATATTTACCTCTTTTGGAAAACAGTACTGGGTCAATTATTACATTACCATAACTTTGTACACATAATAACAAATGCCATTTCTATTTCTGTTCCTGTTTTTTAAAGGAATAGAATGAAGTTTAATTAATCCCTTAACATCTTTCCTAGTTTTTGTAATTCTAAGTCATACCTATTCAAAAGGAGTAATTTTTTTAGAAACAACTTTTAAAAATATCCAGCCGATTCACTGATAAATAGAGTACGATGAGTCTTTTATGAGTTCTAAGTTTTGGACAGATTAAAGTTATAATATATTCACATATTGAAGTCAGGCCAACTAAGCTTAAAGTTTTTCTGCCATTAAAGAAATCGGCTGTAAATCCTGTAACAATTTTTATAACAAATGAAACATTTTTCTTCTGGAAAGTATTTATTACTTTTGAATAAAAACTTTTACGAATATTGAAATTAGTCAATAGATTAATAGATTTAGTTTTTTACAGATCTCTGAAATTTGTCATTATTTAATGTTTAGAAATGACTTTTCGTTAAGATATAATTAAGTTATTTTCTTAAAAATTTGAAAAATAAATAATAAATTTATTTGAAAGTTTTTTGTGGACTTTTGGGTCAATATTATTATTATTTTAAAATAAAATACATTTGT
Source organism: Teleopsis dalmanni (assembly GCF_002237135.1). NCBI lineage: Eukaryota > Metazoa > Arthropoda > Insecta > Diptera > Diopsidae > Teleopsis > Teleopsis dalmanni. The sequence continues at coordinate 10,562 of NW_024031408.1, forward strand.
TATAGTTGTGAATAAATAAATATTTTGATCCTTTATTTAATATTTCAATAAATATAATAAATAGAATAATAAATGGATGTATATATGTATACATTTATGTTTTTGTACACCATTGCGTATTAGTATGTTGATTAGTATTTTAATATATTGTTCAGTTTCCTGATATTGGCTTTAGACTAAAGTCGAAATATGGATTAAAAAAATAAAAACTAATGTGAAATTAAATTGTGATTTCTTTTTCTTAATTTTTATTCTTTAACAACAAAAAAAATGTTCACCAATTAGCCTGAAAAACACTACCAATAATTCAGACCTTGTCAGTAATTGTCTTTTCTAAACTATATTTACCTCTTTTGGAAAACAGTACTGGGTCAACTATTACATTACCATAACTTTGTACACATAATAACAAATGCCATTTCTATTTCTGTTCCTGTTCCTGTTTTTAAAGGAATAGAATGAAGTTTAATTAATCCCTTAACACCTCTCTCCTAGTTTTTGTAATTCTAAGTCATACCTATTCAAAAGGAGTAATTTTTTTAGAAACAACTTTTAAAAATATCCAGCCGATTCACTGATAAATAGAGTACGATGAGTCTTTTATGAGTTCTAAGTTTTGGACAGATTATAAGTTATATTATATTCACATATTGAAGTCAGGCCAATAAGCTTCAAGTTTTTCTGCCATTAAAGAAATCGGCTCCTGTAACAATTTTTATAACAAATGAAACATTTTTCTTCTGGAAAGTATTTATTACTTTTGAATAAAAACTTTTACGAGTATTGAAATTAGTCAATAGATTAATAGATTTAGTTTTTTACAGATCTCTGAAATTTGTCATTATTTAATGTTTAGAAATGACTTTTCGTTAAGATATAATTAAGCTATTTTCTTAAAAATTTGAAAACTAAATAATAAATTTATTTGAAAGTTTTTTTGTGGACTTTTGGGTCAATATTATTATTATTTTAAAATAAAATACATTTGTTATAGTTGTGAATAAATAAATATTTTGATCATTTATTTAATATTTCAATAAATATAATAAATAGAATAATAAATGGATGTATATATGTATACATTTATGTTTTTGTATACCATTGCGTATTAGTATGTTGATTAGTATTTTAATATATTGTTCAGTTTCCTGATATTGGCTTTAGACTAAAGTCGAAATATGGATTAAAAAAATAAAAACTAATGTGAAATTAAATTGTGATTTCTTTTTCTTAATTTTTATTCTTTAACAACAAAAAAAATGTTCACCAATTAGCCTGAAAAACACTACCAATAATTCAGAGCTTGTCAGTAATTGTCTTTTCTAAACTATATTTACCTCTTTTGGAAAACAGTACTGGGTCAACTATTACATTACCATAACTTTGTACACATAATAACAAATGCCATTTCTATTTCTGTTCCTGTTCCTGTTTTTAAAGGAATAGAATGAAGTTTAATTAATCCCTTAACATCTTTCCTAGTTTTTGTAATTCTAAGTCATACCTATTCAAAAGGAGTAATTTTTTTAGAAACAACTTTTAAAAATATCCAGCCGATTCACTGATAAATAGAGTACGATGAGTCTTTTATGAGTTCTAAGTTTTGGACAGATTATAAGTTATATTATATTCACATATTGAAGTAAGCTTCAAGTTTTTCTTCCATTAAAGAAATCGGCTCCTGTAACAATTTTTATAACAAATGAAACATTTTTCTTCTGGAAAGTATTTATTACTTTTGAATAAAAACTTTTACGAGTATTGAAATTAGTCAATAGATTAATAGATTTAGTTTTTTACAGATCTCTGAAATTTGTCATTATTTAATGTTTAGAAATGACTTTTCGTTAAGATATAATTAAGTTATTTTCTTAAAAATTTGAAAACTAAATAATAAATTTATTTGAAAGTTTTTTTGTGGACTTTTGGGTCAATATTATTATTATTTTAAAATAAAATACATTTGTTATAGTTGTGAATAAATAAATATTTTGATTCTTTATTTAATATTTCAATAAATATAATAAATAGAATAATAAATGATGTATATATGTATACATTTATGTTTTTGTACACCATTGCGTATTAGTATGTTGATTAGTATTTTAATATATTGTTCAGTTTCCTGATGTTGGCTTTAGACTAAAGTCGAAATATGGATTAAAAAAATAAAAACTAATGTGAAATGAAATTGTGATTTCTTTTTCTTAATTTTTATTCTTTAACAACAAAAAAAATGTTCACCAATTAGTCTGAAAAACACTACCAATAATTCAGACCTTGTCAGTAATTGTCTTTTCTAAACTATATTTACCTCTTTTGGAAAACAGTACTGGGTCAACTATTACATTACCATAACTTTGTACACATAATAACAAATGCCATTTCTATTTCTGTTCCTGTTTTTAAAAGAAATAGAATGAAGTTTAATTAATCCCTTAACATCTTTCCTAGTTTTTGTAATTCTAAGTCATACCTATTCAAAAGGAGTAATTTTTTTAGAAACAACTTTTAAAAATATCCAGCCGATTCACTGATAAATAGAGTACGATGAGTCTTTTATGAGTTCTAAGTTTTGGACAGATTATAAGTTATAATATATTCACATATTGAAGTCAGGCCAACTAAGCTTAAAGTTTTTCTGCCATTAAAGAAATCGGCTCCTGTAACAATTTTTATAACAAATGAAACATTTTTCTTCTGGAAAGTATTTATTACTTTTGAATAAAAACTTTTACGAGTATTGAAATTAGTCAATAGATTAATAGATTTAGTTTTTTACAGATCTCTGAAATTTGTCATTATTTAATGTTTAGAAATGACTTTTCGTTAAGATATAATTAAGTTATTTTCTTAAAAATTTGAAAACTAAATAATAAATTTATTTGAAAGTTTTTTTGTGGACTTTTGGGTCAATATTATTATTATTTTAAAATAAAATACATTTGTTATAGTTGTGAATAAATAAATATTTTGATCCTTTATTTAATATTTCAATAAATATAATAAATAGAATAATAAATGGATGTATATATGTATACATTTATGTTTTTGTACACCATTGCGTACTAGTATGTTGATTAGTATTTTAATATATTGTTCAGTTTCCTGATGTTGGCTTTAGACTAAAGTCGAAATATGGATTAAAAAAATAAAAACTAATGTGAAATGAAATTGTGATTTCTTTTTCTTAATTTTTATTCTTTAACAACAAAAAAAATGTTCACCAATTAGTCTGAAAAACACTACCAATAATTCAGACCTTGTCAGTAATTGTCTTTTCTAAACTATATTTACCTCTTTTGGAAAACAGTACTGGGTCAACTATTACATTACCATAACTTTGTACACATAATAACAAATGCCATTTCTATTTCTGTTCCTGTTTTTGAAAGAATAGAATGAAGTTTAATTAATCCCTTAACATCTTTCCTAGTTTTTGTAATTCTAAGTCATACCTATTCAAAAGGAGTAATTTTTTTAGAAACAACTTTTAAAAATATCCAGCCGATTCACTGATAAATAGAGTACGATGAGTCTTTTATGAGTTCTAAGTTTTGGACAGATTATAAGTTATAATATATTCACATATTGAAGTCAGGCCAACTAAGCTTAAAGTTTTTCTGCCATTAAAGAAATCGGCTGTAAATCCTGTAACAATTTTTATAACAAATGAAACATTTTTCTTCTGGAAAGTATTTATTACTTTTGAATAAAAACTTTTACGAGTATTGAAATTAGTCAATAGATTAATAGATTTAGTTTTTTACAGATCTCTGAAATTTGTCATTATTTAATGTTTAGAAATGACTTTTCGTTAAGATATAATTAAGCTATTTTCTTAAAAATTTGAAAACTAAATAATAAATTTATTTGAAAGTTTTTTTGTGGACTTTTGGGTCAATATTATTATTATTTTAAAATAAAATACATTTGTTATAGTTGTGAATAAATAAATATTTTGATCATTTATTTAATATTTCAATAAATATAATAAATAGAATAATAAATGGATGTATATATGTATACATTTATGTTTTTGTACACCATTGCGTATTAGTATGTTGATTAGTATTTTAATATATTGTTCAGTTTCCTGATGTTGGCTTTAGACTAAAGTCGAAATATGGATTAAAAAAATAAAAACTAATGTGAAATTAAATTGTGATTTCTTTTTCTTAATTTTTATTCTTTAACAACAAAAAAAATGTTCACCAATTAGCCTGAAAAACACTACCAATAATTCAGAGCTTGTCAGTAATTGTCTTTTCTAAACTATATTTACCTCTTTTGGAAAACAGTACTGGGTCAACTATTACATTACCATAACTTTGTACACATAATAACAAATGCCATTTCTATTTCTGTTCCTGTTCCTGTTTTTAAAGGAATAGAATGAAGTTTAATTAATCCTTTAACATCTTTCCTAGTTTTTGTAATTCTAAGTCATACCTATTCAAAAGGAGTAATTTTTTTAGAAACAACTTTTAAAAATATCCAGCCTATTCACTGATAAATAGAGTACGATGAGTCTTTTATGAGTTCTAAGTTTTGGACAGATTAAAAGTAATAATATATTCACATATTGAAGTCAGGCCAACTAAGCTTCAAGTTTTTCTGCCATTAAAGAAATCGGCTCCTGTAACAATTTTTATAACAAATGAAACATTTTTCTTCTGGAAAGTATTTATTACTTTTGAATAAAAACTTTTACGAGTATTGAAATTAGTCAATAGATTAATAGATTTAGTTTTTTACAGATCTCTGAAATTTGTCATTATTTAATCTTTAGAAATGACTTTTCGTTAAGATATAATTAAGTTATTTTCTTAAAAATTTGAAAACTAAATAATAAATTTATTTGAAAGTTTTTTTGTGGACTTTTGGGTCAATATTATTATTATTTTAAAATAAAATACATTTGTTATAGTTGTGAATAAATAAATATTTTGATCTTTTATTTAATATTTCAATAAATATAATAAATAGAATAATAAATGGATGTATATATGTATACATTTATGTTTTTGTACACCATTGCGTATTAGTATGTTGATTAGTATTTTAATATATTGTTCAGTTTCCTGATGTTGGCTTTAGACTAAAGTCGAAATATGGATTAAAAAAATAAAAACTAATGTGAAATTAAATTGTGATTTCTTTTTCTTAATTTTTATTCTTTAACAACAAAAAAAATGTTCACCAATTAGCCTGAAAAACACTACCAATAATTCAGACCTTGTCAGTAATTGTCATTTCTAAACTATATTTACCTCTTTTGGAAAACAGTACTGGGTCAACTATTACATTACCATAACTTTGTACACATAATAACAAATGCCATTTCTATTTCTGTTCCTGTTCCTGTTTTTAAAGGAATAGAATGAAGTTTAATTAATCCCTTAACATCTTTCCTAGTTTTTGTAATTCTAAGTCATACCTATTCAAAAGGAGTAATTTTTTTAGAAACAACTTTTAAAAATATCCAGCCGATTCACTGATAAATAGAGTACGATGAGTCTTTTATGAGTTCTAACTTTTGGACAGATTAAAAGTAATAATATATTCACATATAAGTAGAACTAAGCTTCAAGTTTTTCTGCCATTAAAGAAATCGGCTCCTGTAACAATTTTTATAACAAATGAAACATTTTTCTTCTGGAAAGTATTTATTACTTTTGAATAAAAACTTTTACGAGTATTGAAATTAGTCAATAGATTAATAGATTTAGTTTTTTACAGATCTCTGAAATTTGTCATTATTTAATCTTTAGAAATGACTTTTCGTTAAGATATAATTAAGTTATTTTCTTAAAAATTTGAAAACTAAATAATAAATTTATTTGAAAGTTTTTTTGTGGACTTTTGGGTCAATATTATTATTATTTTAAAATAAAATACATTTGTTATAGTTGTGAATAAATAAATATTTTGATCCTTTATTTAATATTTCAATAAATATAATAAATAGAATAATAAATGGATGTATATATGTATACATTTATGTTTTTGTACACCATTGCGTATTAGTATGTTGATTAGTATTTTAATATATTGTTCAGTTTCCTGATGTTGGCTTTAGACTAAAGTCGAAATATGGATTAAAAAAATAAAAACTAATGTGAAATGAAATTGTGATTTCTTTTTCTTAATTTTTATTCTTTAACAACAAAAAAAATGTTCACCAATTAGTCTGAAAAACACTACCAATAATTCAGAGCTTGTCAGTAATTGTCATTTCTAAACTATATTTACCTCTTTTGGAAAACAGTACTGGGTCAACTATTACATTACCATAACTTTGTACACATAATAACAAATGCCATTTCTATTTCTGTTCCTGTTCCTGTTTTTAAAGGAATAGAATGAAGTTTAATTAATCCCTTAACATCTTTCCTAGTTTTTGTAATTCTAAGTCATACCTATTCAAAAGGAGTAATTTTTTTAGAAACAACTTTTAAAAATATCCAGCCGATTCACTGATAAATAGAGTACGATGAGTCTTTTATGAGTTCTAAGTTTTGGACAGATTATAAGTTATAATATATTCACATATTGAAGTCAGGCCAACTAAGCTTCAAGTTTTTCTGCCATTAAAGAAATCGGCTCCTGTAACAATTTTTATAACAAATGAAACATTTTTCTTCTGGAAAGTATTTATTACTTTTGAATAAAAACTTTTACGAGTATTGAAATTAGTCAATAGATTAATAGATTTAGTTTTTTACAGATCTCTGAAATTTGTCATTATTTAATCTTTAGAAATGACTTTTCGTTAAGATATAATTAAGTTATTTTCTTAAAAATTTGAAAACTAAATAATAAATTTATTTGAAAGTTTTTTTGTGGACTTTTGGGTCAATATTATTATTATTTTAAAATAAAATACATTTGTTATAGTTGTGAATAAATAAATATTTTGATCCTTTATTTAATATTTCAATAAATATAATAAATAGAATAATAAATGGATGTATATATGTATACATTTATGTTTTTGTACACCATTGCGTATTAGTATGTTGATTAGTATTTTAATATATTGTTCAGTTTCCTGATGTTGGCTTTAGACTAAAGTCGAAATATGGATTAAAAAAATAAAAACTAATGTGAAATGAAATTGTGATTTCTTTTTCTTAATTTTTATTCTTTAACAACAAAAAAAATGTTCACCAATTAGTCTGAAAAACACTACCAATAATTCAGACCTTGTCAGTAATTGTCTTTTCTAAACTATATTTACCTCTTTTGGAAAACAGTACTGGGTCAACTATTACATTACCATAACTTTGTACACATAATAACAAATGCCATTTCTATTTCTGTTCCTGTTCCTGTTTTTAAAGGAATAGAATGATGTTTAATTAATCCTTTAACATCTTTCCTAGTTTTTGTAATTCTAAGTCATACCTATTCAAAAGGAGTAATTTTTTTAGAAACAACTTTTAAAAATATCCAGCCTATTCACTGATAAATAGAGTACGATGAGTCTTTTATGAGTTCTAAGTTTTGGACAGATTATAAGTTATATTATATTCACATATTGAAGTCAGGCCAACTAAGCTTAAAGTTTTTCTGCCATTAAAGAAATCGGCTCCTGTAACAATTTTTATAACAAATGAAACATTTTTCTTCTGGAAAGTATTTATTACTTTTGAATAAAAACTTTTACGGATATTGAAATTAGTCAATAGATTAATAGATTTAGTTTTTTACAGATCTCTGAAATTTGTCATTATTTAATGTTTAGAAATGACTTTTCGTTAAGATATAATTAAGCTATTTTCTTAAAAATTTGAAAACTAAATAATAAATTTATTTGAAAGTTTTTTTGTGGACTTTTGGGTCAATATTATTATTATTTTAAAATAAAATACATATGTTATAGTTGTGAATAAATAAATATTTTGATCTTTTATTTAATATTTCAATAAATATAATAAATAGAATAATAAATGGATGTATATATGTATACATTTATGTTTTTGTATACCATTGCGTATTAGTATGTTGATTAGTATTTTAATATATTGTTCAGTTTCCTGATATTGGCTTTAGACTAAAGTCGAAATATGGATTAAAAAAATAAAAACTAATGTGAAATTAAATTGTGATTTCTTTTTCTTAATTTTTATTCTTTAACAACAAAAAAAATGTTCACCAATTAGCCTGAAAAACACTACCAATAATTCAGAGCTTGTCAGTAATTGTCTTTTCTAAACTATATTTACCTCTTTTGGAAAACAGTACTGGGTCAACTATTACATTACCATAACTTTGTACACATAATAACAAATGCCATTTCTATTTCTGTTCCTGTTCCTGTTTTTAAAGGAATAGAATGAAGTTTAATTAATCCTTTAACATCTTTCCTAGTTTTTGTAAATCTAAGTCATACCTATTCAAAAGGAGTAATTTTTTTAAAAACAACTTTAAAAATATCCAGCCTATTCACTGATAAATAGAGTACGATGAGTCTTTTATGAGTTCTAAGTTTTGGACAGATTATAAGTTATAATATATTCACATATTGAAGTCAGGCCAACTAAGCTTCAAGTTTTTCTGCCATTAAAGAAATCGGCTGTAAATCCTGTAACAATTTTTATAACAAATGAAACATTTTTCTTCTGGAAAGTATTTATTACTTTTGAATAAAAACTTTTACGAGTATTGAAATTAGTCAATAGATTAATAGATTTAGTTTTTTACAGATCTCTGAAATTTGTCATTATTTAATGTTTAGAAATGACTTTTCGTTAAGATATAATTAAGCTATTTTCTTAAAAATTTGAAAACTAAATAATAAATTTATTTGAAAGTTTTTTTGTGGACTTTTGGGTCAATATTATTATTATTTTAAAATAAAATACATTTGTTATAGTTGTGAATAAATAAATATTTTGATCCTTTATTTAATATTTCAATAAATATAATAAATAGAATAATAAATGGATGTATATATGTATACATTTATGTTTTTGTACACCATTGCGTATTAGTATGTTGATTAGTATTTTAATATATTGTTCAGTTTCCTGATATTGGCTTTAGACTAAAGTCGAAATATGGATTAAAAAAATAAAAACTAATGTGAAATTAAATTGTGATTTCTTTTTCTTAATTTTTATTCTTTAACAACAAAAAAAATGTTCACCAATTAGTCTGAAAAACACTACCAATAATTCAGACCTTGTCAGTAATTGTCATTTCTAAACTATATTTACCTCTTTTGGAAAATAGTTCTGGGTCAATTATTACATTACCATAACTTTGTACACATAATAACAAATGCCATTTCTATTTCTGTTCCTGTTCCTGTTTTTAAAGGAATAGAATGAAGTTTAATTAATCCCTTAACATCTTTCCTAGTTTTTGTAATTCTAAGTCATACCTATTCAAAAGGAGTAATTTTTTTAGAAACAACTTTTAAAAATATCCAGCCGATTCACTGATAAATAGAGTACGATGAGTCTTTTATGAGTTCTAAGTTTTGGACAGATTATAAGTTATATTATATTCACATATTGAAGTAAGCTTCAAGTTTTTCTTCCATTAAAGAAATCGGCTCCTGTAACAATTTTTATAACAAATGAAACATTTTTCTTCTGGAAAGTATTTATTACTTTTGAATAAAAACTTTTACGAGTATTAAAATTAGTCAATAGATTAATAGATTTAGTTTTTCACAGATCTCTGAAATTTGTCATTATTTAATGTTTAGAAATGACTTTTCGTTAAGATATAATTAAGTTATTTTCTTAAAAATTTGAAAACTAAATAATAAATTTATTTGAAAGTTTTTTTGTGGACTTTTGGGTCAATATTATTATTATTTTAAAATAAAATACATTTGTTATAGTTGTGAATAAATAAATATTTTGATCCTTTATTTAATATTTCAATAAATATAATAAATAGGATAATAAATGGATGTATATATGTATACATTTATGTTTTTGTACACCATTGCGTATTAGTATGTTGATTAGTATTTTAATATATTGTTCAGTTTCCTGATGTTGGCTTTAGACTAAAGTCGAAATATGGATTAAAAAAATAAAAACTAATGTGAAATGAAATTGTGATTTCTTTTTCTTAATTTTTATTCTTTAACAACAAAAAAAATGTTCACCAATTAGTCTGAAAAACACTACCAATAATTCAGACCTTGTCAGTAATTGTCTTTTCTAAACTATATTTACCTCTTTTGGAAAACAGTACTGGGTCAATTATTACATTACCATAACTTTGTACACATAATAACAAATGCCATTTCTATTTCTGTTCCTGTTTTTCCTGTTTTTAAAGGAATAGAATGAAGTTTAATTAATCCCTTAACATCTTTCCTAGTTTTTGTAATTCTAAGTCATACCTATTCAAAAGGAGTAATTTTTTTAAAAACAACTTTTAAAAATATCCAGCCGATTCACTGATAAATAGAGTACGATGAGTCTTTTATGAGTTCTAAGTTTTGGACAGATTATAAGTTATAATATATTCACATATTGAAGTCAGGCCAACTAAGCTTAAAGTTTTTCTGCCATTAAAGAAATCGGCTCCTGTAACAATTTTTATAACAAATGAAACATTTTTCTTCTGGAAAGTATTTATTACTTTTGAATAAAAACTTTTACGGATATTGAAATTAGTCAATAGATTAATAGATTTAGTTTTTTACAGATCTCTGAAATTTGTCATTATTTAATGTTTAGAAATGACTTTTCGTTAAGATATAATTAAGTTATTTTCTTAAAAATTTGAAAACTAAATAATAAATTTATTTGAAAGTTTTTTTGTGGACTTTTGGGTCAATATTATTATTATTTTAAAATAAAATACATTTGTTATAGTTGTGAATAAATAAATATTTTGATCCTTTATTTAATATTTCAATAAATATAATAAATAGAATAATAAATGGATGTATATATGTATACATTTATGTTTTTGTACACCATTGCGTATTAGTATGTTGATTAGTATTTTAATATATTGTTCAGTTTCCTGATGTTGGCTTTAGACTAAAGTCGAAATATGGATTAAAAAAATAAAAACTAATGTGAAATGAAATTGTGATTTCTTTTTCTTAATTTTTATTCTTTAACAACAAAAAAAATGTTCACCAATTAGCCTGAAAAACACTACCAATAATTCAGACCTTGTCAGTAATTGTCTTTTCTAAACTATATTTACCTCTTTTGGAAAACAGTACTGGGTCAACTATTACATTACCATAACTTTGTACACATAATAACAAATGCCATTTCTATTTCTGTTCCTGTTCCTGTTTTTAAAGGAATAGAATGAAGTTTAATTAATCCCTTAACATCTTTCCTAGTTTTTGTAATTCTAAGTCATACCTATTCAAAAGGAGTAATTTTTTTAGAAACAACTTTTAAAAATATCCAGCCGATTCACTGATAAATAGAGTACGATGAGTCTTTTATGAGTTCTAAGTTTTGGACAGATTATAAGTTATAATATATTCACATATTGAAGTCAGGCCAACTAAGCTTCAAGTTTTTCTGCCATTAAAGAAATCGGCTCCTGTAACAATTTTTATAACAAATGAAACATTTTTCTTCTGGAAAGTATTTATTACTTTTGAATAAAAACTTTTACGAGTATTAAAATTAGTCAATAGATTAATAGATTTAGTTTTTCACAGATCTCTGAAATTTGTCATTATTTAATGTTTAGAAATGACTTTTCGTTAAGATATAATTAAGTTATTTTCTTAAAAATTTGAAAACTAAATAATAAATTTATTTGAAAGTTTTTTTGTGGACTTTTGGGTCAATATTATTATTATTTTAAAATAAAATACATTTGTTATAGTTGTGAATAAATAAATATTTTGATTCTTTATTTAATATTTCAATAAATATAATAAATAGGATAATAAATGGGTATACATTTATGTTTTTGTACACCATTGCGTATTAGTATGTTGATTAGTATTTTAATATATTGTTCAGTTTCCTGATGTTGGCTTTAGACTAAAGTCGAAATATGGATTAAAAAAATAAAAACTAATGTGAAATGAAATTGTGATTTCTTTTTCTTAATTTTTATTCTTTAACAACAAAAAAAATGTTCACCAATTAGTCTGAAAAACACTACCAATAATTCAGACCTTGTCAGTAATTGTCTTTTCTAAACTATATTTACCTCTTTTGGAAAATAGTTCTGGGTCAATTATTACATTACCATAACTTATGTACACATAATAACAAATGCCATTTCTATTTCTGTTCCTGTTTTTAAAAAAATAGAATGAAGTTTAATTAATCCCTTAACATCTTTCCTAGTTTTTGTAATTCTAAGTCATACCTATTCAAAAGGAGTAATTTTTTTAGAAACAACTTTTAAAAATATCCAGCCGATTCACTGATAAATAGAGTACGATGAGTCTTTTATGAGTTCTAAGTTTTGGACAGATTATAAGTTATAATATATTCACATATTGAAGTCAGGCCAACTAAGCTTAAAGTTTTTCTGCCATTAAAGAAATCGGCTCCTGTAACAATTTTTATAACAAATGAAACATTTTTCTTCTGGAAAGTATTTATTACTTTTGAATAAAAACTTTTACGGATATTGAAATTAGTCAATAGATTAATAGATTTAGTTTTTTACAGATCTCTGAAATTTGTCATTATTTAATGTTTAGAAATGACTTTTCGTTAAGATATAATTAAGTTATTTTCTTAAAAATTTGAAAAATAAATAATAAATTTATTTGAAAGTTTTTTGTGGACTTTTGGGTCAATATTATTATTATTTTAAAATAAAATACCTTTGTTATAGTTGTGAATAAATAAATATTTTGATCCTTTATTTAATATTTCAATAAATATAATAAATAGAATAATAAATGGATGTATATATGTATACATTTATGTTTTTGTACACCATTGCGTACTAGTATGTTGATTAGTATTTTAATATATTGTTCAGTTTCCTGATGTTGGCTTTAGACTAAAGTCGAAATATGGATTAAAAAAATAAAAACTAATGTGAAATGAAATTGTGATTTCTTTTTCTTAATTTTTATTCTTTAACAACAAAAAAATGTTCACCAATTAGTCTGAAAAACACTACCAATAATTCAGACCTTGTCAGTAATTGTCTTTTCTAAACTATATTTACCTCTTTTGGAAAACAGTACTGGGTCAACTATTACATTACCATAACTTTGTACACATAATAACAAATGCCATTTCTATTTCTGTTCCTGTTTTTGAAAGAATAGAATGAAGTTTAATTAATCCCTTAACATCTTTCCTAGTTTTTGTAATTCTAAGTCATACCTATTCAAAAGGAGTAATTTTTTTAGAAACAACTTTTAAAAATATCCAGCCGATTCACTGATAAATAGAGTACGATGAGTCTTTTATGAGTTCTAAGTTTTGGACAGATTAAAAGTAATAATATATTCACATATTGAAGTCAGGCCAACTAAGCTTAAAGTTTTTCTGCCATTAAAGAAATCGGCTGTAAATCCTGTAACAATTTTTATAACAAATGAAACATTTTTCTTCTGGAAAGTATTTATTACTTTGAATAAAAACTTTTACGAGTATTGAAATTAGTCAATAGATTAATAGATTTAGTTTTTTACAGATCTCTGAAATTTGTCATTATTTAATGTTTAGAAATGACTTTTCGTTAAGATATAATTAAGCTATTTTCTTAAAAATTTGAAAACTAAATAATAAATTTATTTGAAAGTTTTTTTGTGGACTTTTGGGTCAATATTATTATTATTTTAAAATAAAATACATTTGTTATAGTTGTGAATAAATAAATATTTTGATCATTTATTTAATATTTCAATAAATATAATAAATAGAATAATAAATGGATTTATATATGTATACATTTATGTTTTTGTATACCATTGCGTATTAGTATGTTGATTAGTATTTTAATATATTGTTCAGTTTCCTGATATTGGCTTTAGACTAAAGTCGAAATATGGATTAAAAAAATAAAAACTAATGTGAAATTAAATTATGATTTCTTTTTCTTAATTTTTATTCTTTAACAACAAAAAAAATGTTCACCAATTAGCCTGAAAAACACTACCAATAATTCAAAGCTTGTCAGTAATTGTCTTTTCTAAACTATATTTACCTCTTTTGGAAAACAGTACTGGGTCAACTATTACATTACCATAACTTTGTACACATAATAACAAATGCCATTTCTATTTCTGTTCCTGTTCCTGTTTTTAAAGGAATAGAATGAAGTTTAATTAATCCTTTAACATCTTTCCTAGTTTTTGTAAATCTAAGTCATACCTATTCAAAAGGAGTAATTTTTTTAAAAACAACTTTAAAAATATCCAGCCTATTCACTGATAAATAGAGTACGATGAGTCTTTTATGAGTTCTAAGTTTTGGACAGATTATAAGTTATATTATATTCACATATTGAAGTAAAAGCTTCAAGTTTTTCTTCCATTAAAGAAATCGGCTCCTGTAACAATTTTTATAACAAATGAAACATTTTTCTTCTGGAAAGTATTTATTACTTTTGAATAAAAACTTTTACGAGTATTGAAATTAGTCAATAGATTAATAGATTTAGTTTTTTACAGATCTCTGAAATTTGTCATTATTTAATCTTTAGAAATGACTTTTCGTTAAGATATAATTAAGTTATTTTCTTAAAAATTTGAAAACTAAATAATAAATTTATTTGAAAGTTTTTTTGTGGACTTTTGGGTCAATATTATTATTATTTTAAAATAAAATACATTTGTTATAGTTGTGAATAAATAAATATTTTGATCTTTTATTTAATATTTCAATAAATATAATAAATAGAATAATAAATGAATGTATATATGTATACATTTATGTTTTTGTACACCATTGCGTATTAGTATGTTGATTAGTATTTTAATATATTGTTCAGTTTCCTGATGTTGGCTTTAGACTAAAGTCGAAATATGGATTAAAAAAATAAAAACTAATGTGAAATGAAATTGTGATTTCTTTTTCTTAATTTTTATTCTTTAACAACAAAAAAAATGTTCACCAATTAGTCTGAAAAACACTACCAATAATTCAGACCTTGTCAGTAATTGTCATTTCTAAACTATATTTACCTCTTTTGGAAAACAGTACTGGGTCAACTATTACATTACCATAACTTTGTACACATAATAACAAATGCCATTTCTATTTCTGTTCCTGTTCCTGTTTTTAAAGGAATAGAATGAAGTTTAATTAATCCCTTAACATCTTTCCTAGTTTTTGTAATTCTAAGTCATACCTATTCAAAAGGAGTAATTTTTTTAGAAACAACTTTTAAAAATATCCAGCCGATTCACTGATAAATAGAGTACGATGAGTCTTTTATGAGTTCTAAGTTTTGGACAGATTATAAGTTATAATATATTCACATATTGAAGTCAGGCCAACTAAGCTTCAAGTTTTTCTGCCATTAAAGAAATCGGCTCCTGTAACAATTTTTATAACAAATGAAACATTTTTCTTCTGGAAAGTATTTATTACTTTTGAATAAAAACTTTTACGAGTATTGAAATTAGTCAATAGATTAATAGATTTAGTTTTTCACAGATCTCTGAAATTTGTCATTATTTAATCTTTAGAAATGACTTTTCGTTAAGATATAATTAAGTTATTTTCTTAAAAATTTGAAAACTAAATAATAAATTTATTTGAAAGTTTTTTTGTGGACTTTTGGGTCAATATTATTATTATTTTAAAATAAAATACATTTGTTATAGTTGTGAATAAATAAATATTTTGATCCTTTATTTAATATTTCAATAAATATAATAAATAGAATAATAAATGGATGTATATATGTATACATTTATGTTTTTGTACACCATTGCGTATTAGTATGTTGATTAGTATTTTAATATATTGTTCAGTTTCCTGATGTTGGCTTTAGACTAAAGTCGAAATATGGATTAAAAAAATAAAAACTAATGTGAAATGAAATTGTGATTTCTTTTTCTTAATTTTTATTCTTTAACAACAAAAAAAATGTTCACCAATTAGTCTGAAAAACACTACCAATAATTCAGACCTTGTCAGTAATTGTCTTTTCTAAACTATATTTACCTCTTTTGGAAAACAGTACTGGGTCAACTATTACATTACCATAACTTTGTACACATAATAACAAATGCCATTTCTATTTCTGTTCCTGTTCCTGTTTTTAAAGGAATAGAATGAAGTTTAATTAATCCCTTAACATCTTTCCTAGTTTTTGTAATTCTAAGTCATACCTATTCAAAAGGAGTAATTTTTTTAGAAACAACTTTTAAAAATATCCAGCCGATTCACTGATAAATAGAGTACGATGAGTCTTTTATGAGTTCTAAGTTTTGGACAGATTAAAAGTAATAATATATTCACATATTGAAGTCAGGCCAACTAAGCTTCAAGTTTTTCTGCCATTAAAGAAATCGGCTGTAAATCCTGTAACAATTTTTATAACAAATGAAACATTTTTCTTCTGGAAAGTATTTATTACTTTTGAATAAAAACTTTTACGAGTATTGAAATTAGTCAATAGATTAATAGATTTAGTTTTTTACAGATCTCTGAAATTTGTCATTATTTAATGTTTAGAAATGACTTTTCGTTAAGATATAATTAAGCTATTTTCTTAAAAATTTGAAAACTAAATAATAAATTTATTTGAAAGTCTTTTTGTGGACTTTTGGGTCAATATTATTACTATTTTAAAATAAAATACATTTGTTATAGTTGTGAATAAATAAATATTTTGATCTTTTATTTAATATTTCAATAAATATAATAAATAGAATAATAAATGGATGTATATATGTATACATTTATGTTTTTGTATATCATTGCGTATTAGTATGTTGATTAGTATTTTAATATATTGTTCAGTTTCCTGATGTTGGCTTTAGACTAAAGTCGAAATATGGATTAAAAAAATAAAAACTAATGTGAAATGAAATTGTGATTTCTTTTTCTTAATTTTTATTCTTTAACAAAAAAAAAAATGTTTACCAATTAGTCTGAAAAACACTACCAATAATTCAGACCTTGTCAGTAATTGTCTTTTCTAAACTATATTTACCTCTTTTGGAAAACAGTACTGGGTGAACTATTACATTACCATAACTTTGTACACATAATAACAAATGCCATTTCTATTTCTGTTCCTGTTCCTGTTTTTAAAGGAATAGAATGAAGTTTAATTAATCCCTTAACATCTTTCCTAGTTTTTGTAATTCTAAGTCATTCCTATTCAAAAGGAGTAATTTTTTTAAAAACAACTTTTAAAAATATCCAGCCGATTCACTGATAAATAGAGTACAATGAGTCTTTTATGAGTTCTAAGTTTTGGACAGATTAAAAGTAATAATATATTCACATATTGAAGTCAGGCCAACTAAGCTTAAAGTTTTTCTGCCATTAAAGAAATCGGCTGTAAATCCTGTAACAATTTTTATAACAAATGAAACATTTTTCTTCTGGAAAGTATTTATTACTTTTGAATAAAAACTTTTACGAATATTGAAATTAGTCAATAGATTAATAGATTTAGTTTTTTACAGATCTCTGAAATTTGTCATTATTTAATCTTTAGAAATGACTTTTCGTTAAGATATAATTAATTTATTTTCTTAAAAATTTGAAAACTAAATAATAAATTTATTTGAAAGTTTTTTTGTGGACTTTTGAGTCAATATTATTATTATTTTAAAATAAAATACATTTGTTATAGTTGTGAATAAATAAATATTTTGATCCTTTATTTAATATTTCAATAAATATAATAAATAGAATAATAAATGGATGTATATATGTATACATTTATGTTTTTGTACACCATTGCGTACTAGTATGTTGATTAGTATTTTAATATATTGTTCAGTTTCCTGATGTTGGCTTTAGACTAAAGTCGAAATATGGATTAAAAAAATAAAAACTAATGTGAAATTAAATTATGATTTCTTTTTCTTAATTTTTATTCTTTAACAACAAAAAAAATGTTCACCAATTAGCCTGAAAAACACTACCAATAATTCAGAGCTTGTCAGTAATTGTCTTTTCTAAACTATATTTACCTCTTTTGGAAAACAGTACTGGGTCAATTATTACATTACCATAACTTTGTACACATAATAACAAATGCCATTTCTATTTCTGTTCCTGTTCCTGTTCCTGTTTTTAAAGGAATAGAATGAAGTTTAATTAATCCCTTAACATCTTTCCTAGTTTTTGTAATTCTAAGTCGTACCTATTCAAAAGGAGTAATTTTTTTAGAAACAACTTTTAAAAATATCCAGCCGATTCACTGATAAATAGAGTACGATGAGTCTTTTATGAGTTCTAAGTTTTAGACAGATTATAAGTTATAATATATTCGCATATTGAAGTCAGGCCAACTAAGCTTAAAGTTTTTCTGCCATTAAAGAAATCGGCTGTAAATCCTGTAACAATTTTTATAACAAATGAAACATTTTTCTTCTGGAAAGTATTTATTACTTTTGAATAAAAACTTTTACGAGTATTGAAATTAGTCAATAGATTAATAGATTTACTTTTTTACAGATCTCTGAAATTTGTCATTATTTAATCTTTAGAAATGACTTTTCGTTAAGATATAATTAAGTTATTTTCTTAAAAATTTGAAAACTAAATAATAAATTTATTTGAAAGTTTTTTTGTGGACTTTTGAGTCAATATTATTATTATTTTAAAATAAAATACATTTGTTATAGTTGTGAATAAATAAATATTTTGATCCTTTATTTAATATTTCAATAAATATAATAAATAGAATAATAAATGGATGTATATATGTATACATTTATGTTTTTGTACACCATTGCGTATTAGTATGTTGATTAGTATTTTAATATATTGTTCAGTTTGGTGATGTTGGCTTTAGACTAAAGTCGAAATATGGATTAAAAAAATAAAAACTAATGTGAAATTAAATTGTGATTTCTTTTTCTTAATTTTTATTCTTTAACAACAAAAAAAATGTTCACCAATTAGCCTGAAAAACACTACCAATAATTCAGAGCTTGTCAGTAATTGTCATTTCTAAATTATATTTACCTCTTTTGGAAAATAGTTCTGGGTCAATTATTACATTACCATAACTTTGTACACATAATAACAAATGCCATTTCTATTTCTGTTCCTGTTCCTGTTTTTAAAGGAATAGAATGATGTTTAATTAATCCTTTAACATCTTTCCTAGTTTTTGTAATTCTAAGTCATACCTATTCAAAAGAAGTAATTTTTTTAGAAACAACTTTTAAAAATATCCAGCCTATTCACTGATAAATAGAGTACGATGAGACTTTTATGAGTTCTAAGTTTTGGACAGATTAAAAGTAATAATATATTCACATATTGAAGTCAGGCCAACTAAGCTTAAAGTTTTTCTGCCATTAAAGAAATCGGCTGTAAATCCTGTAACAATTTTTATAACAAATGAAACATTTTTCTTCTGGAAAGTATTTATTACTTTTGAATAAAAACTTTTACGAGTATTGAAATTAGTCAATAGATTAATAGATTTACTTTTTTACAGATCTCTGAAATTTGTCATTATTTAATCTTTAGAAATGACTTTTCGTTAAGATATAATTAAGTTATTTTCTTAAAAATTTGAAAACTAAATAATAAATTTATTTGAAAGTTTTTTTGTGGACTTTTGAGTCAATATTATTATTATTTTAAAATAAAATACATTTGTTATAGTTGTGAATAAATAAATATTTTAATCCTTTATTTAATATTTCAATAAATATAATAAATAGAATAATAAATGGATGTATATATGTATACATTTATGTTTTTGTACACCATTGCGTATTAGTATGTTGATTAGTATTTTTATATATTGTTCAGTTTCCTGATGTTGGCTTTAGACTAAAGTCGAAATATGGATTAAAAAAATAAAAACTAATGTGGAATTAAATTGTGATTTCTTTTTCTTAATTTTTATTCTTTAACAACAAAAAAATGTTCACTAATTAGCCTGAAAAACACTACCAATAATTCAGACCTTGTCAGTAATTGTCTTTTCTAAACTATATTTACCTCTTTTGGAAAACAGTACTGGGTCAACTATTACATTACCATAACTTTGTACACATAATAACAAATTCCATTTCTATTTCTGTCCCTGTTCCTGTTTTTAAAGGAATAGAATGAAGTTTAATTAATCCCTTAACATCTTTCATAGTTTTTGTAAATCTAAGTCATACCTATTCAAAAGGAGTAATTTTTT
>NW_024031409.1:0-29862 GCF_002237135.1 Teleopsis dalmanni
ACTCGGATCATTACCTTGTTGCATCCAAGATCCGCACACGTTTATGTGCGATGAGAAAGGTACGTGAACAAGCAGAGCGAAAGCTAGACGTCGAAAAGCTGCAATCACAACAGACAGCTAATGACTTCGCTACTCGACTCTCCCAATATCTGGAAAATTCATCTGAAGAAGCCGATATATGCGCGCAATGGAACCACATCTCCAACTCTATGTGTATTGCTGCAGAAGAGGTGATCGGCTATCACCGTATACAAAGAAACAGCTGGTACGACCAAGGGTGTCGCAATGCTACCGCAGAGAAAGACGCAGCATATCAAGCCATCCTGCGGTCAGTTGCGACGCGTGCTGTTAAAGAGCGATATCGGCAAAAGAGAAGGGAAGAGAAACGTCTTTTCAGGCGAAAAAAGAAGGAAACAGAAAGACGTGAGTACGAAGAGCTTGAGAAGCTAGACGACAAAAATATGGCTCGAAAATTCGATCAAAAACTTAAAAGCCTGACAAATGGTTATAAACCCGGAGCTAATTCCTGCAAAGATGAAAACGGTGATCTGGTGATAGATGTCCAAAGCCTGCTTAATATTTGGAGGGATCACTTCCCGAAACTATTAAATGGCGGTAGTAGCAATGTGACTGAAAGCGAAGATGATCCCGAATTTTCAATCGTTGACGATGAAATAATCGTTCCGCCTCCCGATCATAATGAAGTTAAAACAGTTATAACGCGGCTCAAAAACAACAAAGCTGTAGGCGCCGATGGTTTACCGGCTGAGCTGTTTAAAGCTGTTGGCGAAGAGCTATCAAAATGCATGCTACAGCTAATTCGCAACATTTGGTCGGATGAATGCATGCCCAACGATTGGAATTTAAGTGTGCTTTGCTCAATCCACAAAAAAGGTGATCCTGCAAACTGCGCCAACTACCGCGGGATCAGTCTTTTAAATATCGCATATAAGGTTCTATCAAACGTACTATGTGAAAGATTGAAGCCAATCGTCAACCAACTGATTGCACCTTATCAGTGTGGCTTCAGACCTGGCAAATCCACTCTAGACCAAATACTCACAGTGCGTCAAATCCTGGAGAAGACTCAAGAAAAACAAATCGAAACACACCACCTATTTGTCGACTTCAAAGCTGCTTTTGACACTACGACTAGAAGCACACTCTATGCCGCTATGTCTGAATTTGGTATCCCAGCAAAACTTATACGGCTATGTAAAATGACGTTGAGCAACACCACCAGCTCCGTTAGAATTGGAAAGAACATCTCTGAGCCGTTTGATACCAAACGAGGTTTCAGACAGGGTGACTCCTTGTCGTGTGACTACTTTAACCTAATGTTGGAAACGATAATTCGAGCAGCAGATTTAAACCGTACTGGCACAATATTCTAAAAAAGTGTAATGCTGCTTGCGTATTCCGACGATATTGATATCATTGGTCTGAACACCCGCGTCGTCAGTGCGGCATTTTCCAACTTAGAAAAACAAGCAAAACAAATGGGTCTTGTGGTAAATTAGGACAAAATAAAGTACTTTCTGTCAACAAACAAATCTCCTGAGCGTCTTGGGACCTACGTCACTGTTGACAATTATAAGTTCGAAGTTGTGAAAGACTTCGTTTATTTAGGAACCAGCTTAAACACCAAAAATGACGTCAGGCTAGAGATTCAACGAAGAATTACTCTTGCCAACAAATATTACTTCGGGCTAAGTAAGCAATTGAGAAATAAAGCCCTCTCTCGACAAACAAAAATCAGGCTCTACAAATACCTTATCATGCCTGTCGTGCTGTATGGTGCAGAAGCTTGGACAATTACCAACAGTGATGAGAAGGCGTTAGGAGCATTCGAGAGAAAAATTCTTCGGAAGATCTATGGTTCCTTACGCGTTGGCGACGAGTATCGATTAAAATGGAACGATGAGCTGTATGAGCTATACCGCGATATTAACATAGTTAAGCGCATAAAAATTCAGCGGCTACGCTGGCTTAGTCATGTTGTGCGAATGGAAGAAAGTGCTCCGACTAGAAAGGTATTTGATTCGGTACCCGCAGGTGGAAAACGCGGTAGAGGACGTCCGCATCTTGGGTGGAAGGACCAGGTGACCAACGATTTGGGGGCGCTCGGTACTACCAACTGGCGTCAGAAGGCAACTAATCGGGCTGACTGGCGGAGGCTACTCGACGCGGCCAAGGACGACACACGTCTGTAATGGCCAACTAAGTAAGTAAGTAACAAATAGAAACTATAAAGTAGTGAAAACTACATTAACAACATGTTAATACCTTCAATCAGAATATTAAAAGCACTAGTTTCAATAAAAAAATCTATACATTTTTGTATTTCAATTGTTCGCGGCATTGTTATACTTTTATAAAAACAGCTGACTCATTTTGATGATGCAATTCTGCAACAGAGGTGTTCTCGCAGTCTTGCAGTTTTTATATAGCATTCTTGCATTTCGTGCTACTTGCAATGAGTTTACAAGAGAGAGTGAATACCCCTATAGGTTTTAGTATTGGAAGATTGCACGCAATTGCACGAAATTTTGTGCGTGTATTTTGTTGTTGTTATTTGCATTCTCGTACAATTTGTGCATTTCGTGCACCTTGCAATGAGTTTGCAAGAGAGAGCGAATACCCCTACTGGCCTCAAAAGCCTCATTTTGGTCATCAATCGAAAATGAGAAACAAATGACTCATTTTTGCATACAAAATCTCAAGCGCAAATGAGATCCATTGGATCTCATTCTGTATAAATGCGTTCCAACGACGTTAGAATGAGCTTCAAATATGTTTCAAATGCAAATGAATATATTGAACATACCCTAAATAAAAGCTTTTTATGGCATTTTCACAGTTTGAGAAAGCTGTTTTTGACAATTTTCCAAATAAAAGGTAAACAAATGTTTGGTGGTTGCATTTCCTTAAAAACTTTTAGAACTTCTACTTTCCAAAAAGTACTTAATCGAAGTTAAAAATCTGTTTCAGTTTATAATGTAAGGTTTGAAGGTATATTTAACCTTCATTTTTTTTTCTTTCATTGGTTTATATATTGAATCTCTCTAAATAGTAATTAATAACAAATTTGCAAATCTTAAAAAGCTAATATGTATGCTATTGAGATAGGGTATTCATATTTATCAATTATTTTCTTTTAAGGCGATGTAGTGCAGTTGCAGAAGATAAGTGTCGAACATGAGGATTTGGATGCGGCTTGAGTCTCTCTCGAAATTTAGGTGTATATTAGCGAATAACTTCTTCAACAGTTGGTAAATTTAGATCTTTGTGTAATTTTTGTTTTTGACATACCAAGGGGCGCACGTAGCTTGTCGGAGAATTTTATTTTGCACTCTCTGGATTTTTTCTATATTTGTGTTACACGCTTGTAACGACACGGATTTTTCCGTTTCGTTATAATTTATGCTGGGGTATCCTCAGTCTTTTCCAGGGGGTCGCTACAATAAATTTATATTCGCGGAGACAGGACTTCTCAAAATAAAAGTACGGCGGTTAAATTTTCAATGTAGATTTATTTAAAATATTAATAGTTCATTAAAATAATATGTAATAAATAAAAGAATTTGATTAAACGTAACTAGATAAACTTTGCGATTAACAATTTGTAAAATTTTCAATGATTTATATAGGATAGCTTTATATAGATTATTATTTCTTCAATCGTATTTCAATAACTTGAGATTTTAAACGCATGCAAATTCTGAATGTATTTCCTTAGTCGTATTTCAAAGAGATTGGTTTAATTTAATTAGATATGACTCGAGATGTTTCCTTGTGACCAGCTGTATTTGGAAGCTGTCCCTGTAGAGTTCACAGTGGTGGCTGATCCGGTTTCGTGGTTGTACCTTAGTATAATTTCGGTGATTATTCTGCTCGATGAGTACCTACTGGACGAAACGAGGTTTGTGAATGTATATATGTCTTGTTATATTGAATATATATATAAAGTGTCTCCAATTATATATATATTTTAAATAGATTATACACTAGGCTTAAAACCGCCACTGTGTCAGACAATTTTTTTTATATTTATTTATTTTTATATGTTGACATACAATGCCACCGAGTGATCATACTAGACACACTAAATTCTTAGAAAATTGCGCCGTCTTTTATACGCATCCTCTTGAACTTTTTGTGTAAAGTAACAAAGCTTTGAGTTGATCTTAGTTGAACTTAATGCACTTTAACACTTTTGCACAAAAGCTTCCTTGTGCATCTTTTTGCAGCGAATTGCATTCTGACGTTTTGACGTTTGCTAATGTTTGTTTACATTTTTACTTTTTACATGTGCGCGTTATTTTTTTTAAATTGAATATAATTTATTCAAATAAGTAAAATTAATTAATAAGTAATATCGGAGTAATAATAATTAATTTAATAAAATTATTTATATAAACGAAGTTCCCCTTTTAGTTTAAATAACTCCAAGTGATGTGCGTAAAGTGGTAGTGCAAAGGTATTTATAATTGTTTTCCAATTTTCTAAATGATAATTATATTTAATAAATTCATTTATAGAAACATCCAACTATTAAAGTATGCTGTAGACGAGTGTGCTGGGGAGTGATTCCAGGTAAGTATTTATATAATAAATAAATGTTAATTTTAATGCACTTTATTTCTTACAGATGATTCACCAGTAACAATAAAGTCATAATATGTAGGTTGGAAATTTGTGTAAAATTTCCATCCTTACACGCTGAACACTATAGTTTTTTACCATAGATCCAAATTGGCTGTAATATTGATTTGTAAATTAGCAATTTCTTATCGAGACTGAGTTTAGAGTTGCGGTTTTGAAGCCTGTACAATTCCTTATATATAAGATTTAATTGACATCTTTTGGCTTCAATATGACTTGTCCACGTGAGCCTTTTATCTATATGAATTCCCAGATATTTCATAGAATGTGATTGAGTTTTAACCATATTATTAATTTTAACTGCAGGGCATGCTTCTCTCCTCAGAGTAAAAATTACTTGAACGCATTTAGTTTCATTCACCTTGATTCTCCATTTTGCAAGCCACTCTTCAATCAAACCGAGATGCCTGGATAAACTTTGTGCAGCTATAGTGCAGTCACGGTCGATACTGACTATAGCAGTGTCGTCAGCGAACGTTGTCAGCAAATTGTTTGGGTATTGTGTAATGTCAGCTGTATAGATTAATTATAGAAGCGGCTAAAGGACACTACCCTGAGGAACTCCAGCGTTGATATCGTACTCTTTCTAAGTGTCTAACCCTATATTTTCGATGAGTCACGTAGGATTTTAGAAGTATACGAAAGTTTTTTAGAAGCTAGTGCGTTATTTTAAATAAAAGTTTTTATTGTTTTTAATCCGGAAAGTTAAATTTCAAATTTTAAAGTTATGAACACTTGATCCATTGATCATAAACAAAAGATATTTATCAAAATGGTGCCTGATTTGAAAAGGTGAAATTCGGTTTTGCGAATTTAAAGTTTTTTTATTTTAAGCAATTAAACTTTAATTTGGAAAATAAACAAAAACAAAAAAATTGTGTTTTGCTCAAAACAGCTGATAGAGACAGCATATGCTTTTCTTACCAGCACCAAGTTAGCAACCAGAGAATATCATTAAAAAAATTATAATAAATAGCATAAAAGAAGAAATGAAAAAAAATGAACAAAGCGAAAATTGGTTTGAGGAGCCTATGTGCGGGAGCCATCGCGAAATTTTATTGGACTTCTTAATAAAAGTTCTATTATATAAGAACTCAAAGTGGCTACTAAAAAGTAGCCAAGATAATGCAAAATTTAAAAATAAATTAAAAAAATTGTAAAAATTTATATTTATGTAAAAATATTAGTCTAATAATATTTATGAATGATTAGAAAAATTAACAATAAATAATATTATTCACCCTTATATAAGTAATTTTATTTTAAATAGTTATAAGTAATATGTAATTAAATTTAGTTAATAGTTCTAGTTAATTTAAGTTAATGTATAATTAGTTATCTAAGGTTTATAGTTGTATTCTATATAATTTAAGTAATAAAATTTAGTTAATAATTCTATTGTATTTGATATAAGAACATAATAAAAAAACTTAATATATAAAAAATAATCAATTATTGTATAATATGGTGTTTATGAATATTCTTCATGAAACTCTTGTTACTGTATGGCATAGCTGAGTCTTGACAGCCAAACATATTAAGAGCATTTACACTTATAACAACTGTGGTTGCGCTACTCCGGTGTTTTCCATCATGTCATAGGCAAATATCATATTTTAGTATTGTAAAAATCTATCATAAAATGTAATTAACCCAAGAAAAGCTTGTAGCTGTTGTTTATTTATTGGTTCTGGTGCTTGAGCTATTGCCTTCACCTTTTCGTCAGTTGGACGCACTCCTTCTCGGCTTATCTTAAACCCCAAAAATGTTATCTCTTGTACTGCGAAAACACATTTTGATTTTTTAAGCTTCAATCCTGCATCCTGTACACATTTCAGAGCAGTTTGTGTTCTATCCCACAACTCTTCCAAAGTTGTTCCGCCAATTAGAATGTCGTCTAAATAAATAATCACACCATCTATGTTCTTAAGAACTCCTTCCATCATCCGTTGAAATATACCTGGTGCCGTTGAAATTCCAAACGGTAATCTTGTAACTTCAAAAAGTCCGCGATGTGTGTTTAATGTAAGTATGCTTGCTGATTCTTGGTCAACCTTCACCTGTGTATACGCTCGATCTAAATCCAGCTTTGTAAACCACTTACAATTTGCTAATGCTGCTAGCACTTCTGTATTAGTAGGTAATGGATACGTTTCCTTGCAAAGCATTTGATTCACTGTGCACTTATAATCTCACAAATGCGTATGCTACCATCTGGTTTAATAATAGGTACAACCGGTGTTGCCCACTCACTAAAGGATATTGAACGCAGTACGCCTTCATCTTCCAACTTCTTTAATGCTGCTTCCACCTTGAGTTTTAGTGCAAAAGGCACTTGTCGATATCGAAGAAATTTCGGTTTACTTGAAACTGACATTTGTAACTTCACAGGATTTCCCTTGTAATCTCCAAGATTTCCATCAAAAACTGAACTGAAGTTCATCACTTGTACTGGAATAGTTGACTCTATATTGCATAAATTGCTAGTTATAGTAATTCCCAAATCGTTAAACCATTTTCGACCAATTAGAGCCGGACCATCACCTGCTGCTACTAACAACTTTAGTTTCTTTGTGACGTTCCCAACCGAGACTGGTATTTCTGCTTCTCCACTCAGTTTAAGATTTTTCTCTGTTCCCCAAGTTCTTAATTGTATTTGACTTGGTTTTAGCGGAATACACGATATTTTTTCTCTAAATAACTTTTCACTTACTATTGAGTAACTTGCCCCCGAGTCTATTTTCATTTGTACCGGTGACTTACTTATCGTAATCACTCTCTTGACCGATGGACTAAATATAACATTTACGTTTTTTGTATTTGCTAATTTTTTGTGAGAAACGCATAATTATTTTTTTTTTTGTTATTAAAATTTTGGTCTTATTACTATATATTTTATTACAGTTGTAGATGATTTTAATTTATATAAAAAATGTTTTGTCCTAAATTTTTTTTCAAAACCTCTTAAGTTGCGTTTTCTAAATAAAAAATTTCGTAACATGCCACAGTACAATAAAAATCTAGGGGATTATTGACTTTGTCTCGGGCTTACTCAGCATCAACTAACCATTGCCACTAAAAACTTTAGAGAAAGTTTCATCGTTCGTAAGAAAACGAGATCAAGTAGGATTCAATAAATCAAAGCACTTATCTCGGCTTTAACAACAAAATGTTTGCAGACATTGCATAAATTAGAGCAGTGATTCTCGACTCAAGACATGCTGTAGACCAAAAAAATATTCAATGTAGTTTACAAAAAAATTATTAAAAGCATCTCGTGCAAAGAGTAGTACCAATATTTTTGAAACAAATAATATCGTTAAGGCAAAAATTCAATATTTTACATGCCACTAGTGCTAATGATACCCTTATTTTGAAGTTATTTAAGCCACCATCATATAGAGTTTTTGTTACAAAGTAAATTTAAATCTAGCCAGGTTTATATATAAAAAATTCAGAAAATAATTGTGTCGAATAAATGAAATTTTATTTTATTTATTAATGAAGTACTAAAACCGTATTTACAATCATTACAAGGTCTGAATTAAAAGGTAAGTCAAAAATTATATTTGTTATGAAGACAACAGCATACGAATATCATTATTATCAGTAACATCCTAACATGTTTGATCATTTCTATCAATTAGTTTGCTATTTGCATTAAATGATAGTAAGAACGTACACAATCAAAGTGACCACCACTAACAGCATAATGTAAAGCAGTCTGTTCTTCATTTGCAAAACTTCCAACATTGACTTCTTTGACAAAGTAAAAAACATCTTTTTCATGTTCAGCTTTTTGTACTACATCATTTATCGGTAGCTCAGTGAAATGAACTACCCAACTAAAGACAGGTTCACATTTCTGTGTACTTTTTAGGTTTGGCTACCAAAGCGGATCAAGATGTTTTACCTTTTCAATATACAAATTGCTTACAAACAATGTTGAACACAAACAAATTATTCAAATGTCAAAAATTACCAAAACAATGTTGCCAAGTCAATGAAAAGAAATTCAATTATTTTTTTGGAATCAGCCACTATAATAAAATTTTATCAAGGAAATGTTTATAATATTAAATAAAAGTAATTAAAATTTTAGAAAATACAAATATTTACAGAATTTATTGCAAATGTTAAAAGTTTTCTAATAACGATGATTAATTTTTTTTAATACAAATAAAACAAAACGTTTTAATAAAATTATTTTTTATTGTCATTTTCTTCATATTCTTATATTTATTTGAATTCAATTATGAAAATATTATCTTACGAAAATACTAAAATGGCAACCCTGGCCATTTAGTCTCGACTTAGCCACCTCGAAAATATGCTAAGTATCGACACATAACTACATTATCGGCACAACTTAGAATTTCCCTCATTTAGAACGCAACTTAGCCTAACTCGCACACGACCATAATATTATATTTGTGAAAACTTAATTAATGGCCACATCGTTTTAAATCATTGAACGAAACGCATGTATATAGCATAGCCATAGATTAACATATC
Organism: Teleopsis dalmanni; assembly: GCF_002237135.1. Lineage (NCBI taxonomy): Eukaryota > Metazoa > Arthropoda > Insecta > Diptera > Diopsidae > Teleopsis > Teleopsis dalmanni. The sequence goes on from NW_024031409.1 coordinate 9,181, forward strand.
TCGAAATTTTACTAACCGTCAATTCAAATTTAAAAATGAGAAGCAACAAATGTCAAAACAGCTGATTTCTGTCATTTCTGTTTTGTTGCAAGCAAATATACATAAGGGGTATTCACTCTCTCTTGCAAACTCAATGCAAGGTGCACGAAATGCACAGATTGTACGAGAATGCAAATAACAACAACAAAATACACGCACAAAATTTCGTGCAATTGTGTGCAATCTTCCAATACTAAAACCTATGTATATTTGCTTGCAACAGACCAGAAATGGCAGAAATCAGCTGTTTTGACATTTTTTGCTTCTCATTTTTAAATTTGAATTGACGGTTAGTAAAATTTCGAGATATGTTTCGTTCAATTTAAAACGATGTGGCCATTAATTAAGTTTTCACAAATATAATATTATATACATATACATTTGTGAATTAGTTTATCTATTTATCGATTTCAGCGAAACTAACGAAAATTTGTCCACATTTTGAACTATTGAATGAAGTGTTTGGACGCATGTCTAATTTTCAGCCGCTTGTGATATGTACGGACACATTGTTACAGTCACCAGCTAGTTCTGCGCTAGGCGACGAAGTTTATTTTATTGAATCGTCTGCAGACAACACATCATCCAACTCTGCACCGAAAGTCGTGCGTTCTGCTGTGCAAAGCCCCACTACCCCCCTCGATAAAAAATATAACAAATAACAATAATAAATTAAGAATTAGTTATATTTTTATTATACTAATTATTTTTATATTATATTATTATTACATATATTAATATATATATACGTTTTTATACATTATGGTATTCTTGTCTTGAAATAAACCTACTGGAAAAAGGTAATGTCGCAATTGACTTTTTAATTATATATTAAATATATATACATATATGTATGTTTTATATATTTGTATTCGTAAATTATTGATTATTCGTAATTATTGAAGCGCTTCGAAGCTCCTTCATTGGTTCTCTGAGTAGCTTCATTCTGCATAAGCTCATCAGATTCTTCGTCGTTGTCATGTACGTAATCCACGTGTTCCGTATCAAATGTTGTGCAATATGCAACAAAGAGGGAACCAATTTGAACAAAAATTATGACTCGTATCATTCTGAATACGGATTCTTAACTCCTTAAGACTACCGAAGCGTTCCTTCAGAAGTTCAAAACAATGTTCAATCCTTAAACGAAATCTGCTATGGCGTAAGTTAAAAGTTTTACGTTTGGAGTAGTCAAGCTGTTGGGAGTTTGACCGAAACGGAGTTATAAGAGTTTTAAGTAATGGATAAACAGAATCGCCTGCTAACCATTATTCTGAGGAAAATAAAGAATTTTCTTGGATGCAGAGAGCGCTTATACGAAACATGCGAGTATCATGTGCACTTCCAAAGTGACCAACTGCTACATGTCGAATCTTCAGCTGATAGTCACATATGACTTGTGCTTTTATTGAATACACCCTATTTTTTGAAAAATAGGATGTATGGTTAACCACTGGTGCTTCGGCAAGTTTTATTTCAGTACTGTCAATATCCAATGCAATGTGGAAGCTTATAATAGGTTTTCTCAACTTTATTTTGTCGTTCAGCTACATCTGGCCACATTATAAACTTGGTTTGCAGTTCCAATATGGAGCGAAAGACTCTTCGGGTTATCTTATAAATTGTTTCCCCATTTCCAACACCAAATAATGTAGCGACTTTGCGATTAGCCGCATTTTCGCCTGATAAACCCAAACGATGTAAAACAATAGCAAGTTGAAGATCGAGCGGGAATTGTTGAATTGAATGGGAATTAGTGAATATTAAAAGCACTATTTTCAATAAAAAAATCTATACATTTTTGTATTTCATTTGTTCGCGGCATTGTTATACTTTTATTTTTCGTTGGTTAATTTGATACGGCTGCAAAAACAGCTGATTCATTTTGATGATGCAATTCTGCAACAGAGGTGTTCTCACAGTCTTGCAGTTTTTGTATAGCATTCATGCATTTCGTGCTCCTTGCAATGAGTTTACAAGAGAGAGTGAATACCCCTAGGGTAAATGCCGTATAAAAGTGCTTTTTAGCAAAATTCAGTTTACAGTGTTTACGGGATCTTAAAATCGATTTTTAGGGCCTTAAAACAACTTTTAAGGCTCGCGTAAACGTAGTGATTAATTATTTATTAAGATAGTCTTCTAATATCGTATTTTAAAAATTGTTTCACCAAGATAATTTACGCGACATCAATGGCGCTTGTCTTCAAAAAGCCAAACCATTTCTGATCTTTCTTTCTTTGGCAGTTATGAAAATATCTAAGGCTGTAATCCGTTATTCGAAGAAGATTATTTTATATGGTCCGTCTATCTTGCAGACATTCTTGGTACTGCAACTCGTTTATATGTTTTAATAACAATTAGATTCTAAGAATAATTATTGTTATCAATGGAAATTTCCATGTTCTTTTGCAGTAATTTAATTACACAAATTATTTTACTGTGGTCATGAATATTAATATAAAAAAAAACAAAAAAATTATGTATTGAAGTTTAAAATAAAAAATATATCTTATATATAAAAATCTCGTGTCACGGTGTTTGTGTTTAAACTCCTCCGAAACGGCTTGACCAATTGTCATGAAACTTTTTGTGTATATTTGGTAGGTATGAGAATAGGCCGTAAAGTATATTTCATACCGCTAAAGTGACTAGGATATTCCTATCCAGCAAAAAAAAAAAAAATATATATATATTATATATAAATATATATATATATTATATATAAATATATATACATATTATATATAAATATATATATATATTATATATAAATATATATATATATATTATATATAAATATATATGTATATATATTTTTGCTTTTGTTTTTGAAAAAGAAAATTTTTCTTTTATTATTTTATATAACTACGCGAACAAGTACATCGAGCATTTACATTGTAACGACCCTATTTTTCCCTGGAAAAAAAATAAGGGTTGCATAATACCACGCTGCCCTAACGTATTTATGCAAATAATAAAAATAAGCATGAGCAAAAAACAAAACTTATACAAAAAAAAATGCATCACAACAGCAAGCCGTAAACGGCCAAGAACAATACTGCACAGAGAAAAAAAAAAAAACTTAGAAAATAATAAGCATGGGCATAAATGGTAAACAAGTAAAAACAATACTTATATGGAAAAAAATGCAAACTTGAGGATAGCGGGATCAAAAGCGTCGACAAGATCGAATAAAAGGGGACAAAAATGTGAATTCGGTCTCTTTTTTGAATATCAACCTCGAGTAGAGTGGACGTTTTTTTATCATCCTAGAGCAGAGTGAACGTTATTTTTTTAACATCATCTTAGAGCAGAGTGAACGTTTTTTTGAACATCATCCTAAAGCTGAGTGAACATTTTTGTTAACATCATCTTAGAGCAGAGTGAACGTTTTTTTTTGAACATCATCCTAAAGCAGAGCGAACGTTTTTTTAATATCAGTTGCGGATAACAGTTACTGGACCATTGCGCGCCCAGGATACCGATCTGGGAGCTTTAAAAGTTGCCAGATAGAGAAATCTCATAGGAGGCTTCAGAAGTACCCTATGGGAAATCTCAGTGAAGGTATGAACTGGCACGTGACTTTGGCAGACACCAGAAGAAGCGAGGTACTGAAGAACTGAGCAGCCGAGAAAACGATAAGATATTGGTAAGCATTTTTAAATACTTTATATATTGGCGTCTTCGACATGTGCGTTGAATAATTATAAATACGTAAATACTTTATATTCCTGCGTCTCCGACTTGTGGTTCGAACAAATGCAAAATACGCTGGGGAATCGTAGTTATATTCCTGCGTCTTCGATCTGTGCTTTGACTAAATTAAATTTTTAAATACTTTCTATTCCTGCGTCTTCGAATTGTGGTGCGAACAAATGCAAAATACGCTGGGGAATCGTAGTTATATTCCTGCGTCTTCGATCTGTGCTTTGACTAAATTAAGTTTTTAAATACTTTATATATTGGCGACTTCGACATGTGCGTTGAATAATTATAAATACGTTAATACTTTATATATTTGCGTCTCCGACTTGTGGTACGAACAAATGCAAAATATGCTGGGGAATCGTAGTTATATTCCTGCGTCTTCGATCTGTGCTTTGACTAAATTAAATTTTTAAATACTTTCTATTCCTGCGTCTTCGAATTGTGGTGCGAACAAATGCAAAATACGCTGGGGAATCGTAGTTATATTCCTGCGTCTTCGATCTGTGCTTTGACTAAATTAAATTTTTAAATACTTTATATATTGGCGACTTCGACATGTGCGTTGAATAATTATAAATACGTTAATACTTTATATGCCTGCGTCTTCGACTTGTGGTTCGAACAAATGCAAAATACGCTGAGGAATCGTAGTTATATTCCTGTGTCTTCGATCTGTGCTTTGACTAAATTAAATTGTAAATACTTTATATATTTGCGTCTTCGACATGTGCGTTGAATAATTATAAATACGTTAATACTTTATATTCCTACGTCCCCGACTTGTGGTTCGAACAAATGCAAAATACGCTGAGGAATCGTAGTTATATTCCTGCGTCTTCGATCTGTGCTTTGACTAAATTAAATTTTAAATACTTTATATATCTGCGTCTTCGACCTATGCGCGGAATAATTATAAATACGTTAATACTTTATATCCCGGCGTCTTCGGAAATTGTTAAGATTTTTTGTTAAGAATTATATTGCTCAAGATAAAATCTCTATATGATAATAAAATAAAGTATTGTAAACTCTATTGTATTGAAATAATATCTAGACTTGTATATATAAACTCCATTTTTTATTTATGAAAATTGTTAAGATATTTTTTTTTAGAATTATATTGCTCAAGATAAAATCTCTTTATATGATAATAAAATAAAGTTTATTGTAAACTCTATTGTATTGAAATAATATCTAGACTTGTATATATAAACTCTATTTTTTATTTATGAAAATTGTTAAGATATTTTTTTTTAGAATTATATTGCTCAAGATAAAATCTCTTTATATGATAATAAAATAAAGTTTATTGTAAACTCTATTGTATTGAAATAATATCTAGACTTGTATATATAAATTCTATTTTTTATTTATGAAAATTGTTAAGATATTTTTGCTAAGAATTATATTGCTCAAGATAAAATCTCTATATCGTAATAAAAATAAAATTTATTGTAAACTCTAGTATACTGGAATAATATATGTAATACCAACAAAGAAGAAGTAGATATAAAAGTACTGTGGTTTTAAATAAAACAGAGGCTAGGGACGGGTGAATCAGACGAAATTACGCGGGGAATCGCAATCGAGTCTAAAAATATAAATGGTCTTGTAAGTACCCTGGACACCGTTGAACTATCCCAGCTATAGACTGCCCCACGTAAAGGGGTTCATCCAAGTGGCGCCCGAGCAGGGACACTCGATTTAAGAACACGATTCGAGAGCTGATCTACGGTATAGCAACTAGCGCACCTGACCGAGCAGTGATTCTAGACGCTAGATTAGAGGATACGATATAAGTGGCGAGATACATTGGGTCAATCAAATTAACCGTTCGGTACAGAGTAGCACATTAGCAACATGAAACGTATATGGATAAGGAATGTGCGGAAAGAGGACTTAATTACATATTTGGAGGAATTTGGCTTGGAGGTAACGGGGACCGTCGAAGACTTACGTCGTCGTCTGTCTAATTATGTGGCCCACACAGATCATAAACCAGATGAGCACCTAAGGTTGAGTGAGATGGAGGCTAAACATAGTAAAACATCTACTGAAGAGTTAAATACGGACGGCGGAGACCAGGAACCTGTGGGACAAATGTGTGGCTCCCAACTAGAAATACCTACGAAGCCAAGGACTCCAGTGGAACCGCCTCTGGCAGAACCACCAATGCGGGATGCACTTACTCTCTCAGTCCTGTATACGCCGCATAGGAATACGCAGGCAGCAGTCATTGACCAGGTTAGGAAATGGTCGGTCCGGTTTGACGACAATCAAGATCCGCTAGCATTCGTGGAACGAGTCGAGGAATTAGCGGAAGTATACGATATCCCAAAAGATATGCTGGCTAGAAGTATGCCCGAACTATTAAAAGGACAGGCTCTGGAGTGGTTTCGTCATAATAAGAAAGAGTGGAGGTACTGGCACTTGTTCAAACATGACTTTTTAAGCTTCTTCCTACCGCACCGATATTTCGAACGTTTAGAAGATGATTTGCGAGCCCGGTTGCAACGAGCGGGTGAACCATTTCGAAGGTATGTTCTTCAAATGCAAAAACTAATGCGACACTTGAGGATGACTGAGCAGGAGAAATTGGAACGACTATATCGTAACTGTAGAACTGAGTATCAGAGATATATAAAACGACGAGACTTTAGTTCATTGGACGAACTCATCACGCTTGCAAACGATTATGAGAACATTAATAAAGAGGAGCGCGGAAAGAGGAAAGACAAGCAAGAGTCTCAAGGCGTGGTAACATACCTCTTGAAGATGCTAACGCTGAGGAGAAAGGTAGGAGGATAAAACATGATAATTCCTTCTCACGAGCAAAGAAAGATATTTCATTTGCGGAGATCGTGCCAATAAACATCTCAACAGCATGCTTCCGGTGTGGCAGATCAGGCCACATAGCTAGAACATGCCGGAATCCCCAAATCCTATTTTGCTGGCGATGTGGTAAGCGGGATGTACGGACCATCGAGTGTTGTACTAGAAGGCCGGGAAACTCCAGGGGGCCACGTCTACCACAGCCCCGAGACGTGACGGAAAATCCAACACAGGGGCCCAACTGTTCACAATAGAACAAAATCGACTCTTTGTGTGCTTATTTATCGAAGGACAACCGATGAAGGCAATTATCGACACGGGAGCCAGCAAAAGTTTTATAAACCCTAATGTAGTAACGAAGCGGATGCCCGGAAAGGTTACCGACGACGAATATAGTGGTTCGATTGGCGGACGGCTCTCCACGACAGGTCAGTGAAAGTTTCAGAGCGACAGTTAAGATAGGCATGCAACAGTACAAGATGGACTTCCTACTACTGGAGGGAATGACGCAAGAGGTCGTATTAGGGATGGACTTTCTAGCTTTGACACAAAGTATACTCAATGTCAGTGGCATTAATATAAGGCTCGATGGAGATACATCACCAAGTGAACAACGGATAGTATATAATTCCACGTTGAACGAAACACAGACTATCGAAGATTTTCTCCAAAAAGAATTAGCGGAGTTGGATACAGTAATTGGATTGTCAGACATCGCCGCCCATATTATCACTATGAGGGATGACAAACCTATCAAACAGCGTTATTACCCAAAGAATCCGGCAATGCAGAAAATCCTTAATTAAGAAATTGATGAACTCCTCGAAAAGGGTTATATAGAACGCTCCACCAGCGCATATAGTTCCCCGGTGGTGCTCGTGAAGAAGAAGGACGACAGTTGGCGTTTGTGCGTAGATTATCGGCAGATAAATGCACGATCCATTCCAGATGCCTACCCAATACCACGAATCCAGCATATTCTAGACCAACTGCGGGATGCGAAATACATTAGCAGCATAGACTTAAAAAGTGGGTATTGGCAAATCCCGATGGCTGAGAATAGTAAGGTATATACGGCTTTCACGGTGCCAGGACGAGGACTATACCAATGGCGCGTGATGCCATTTGGACTGCATTCGGCACCAGCAACTTTCCAGAGGGCGTTAGACACCGTAATTGGGCCCGACCTGGAACCATACGCCTTCGCCTACCTAGATGACATCATAGTCATCGGTCGCACGCTGGAAGAACATATGACCAATTTGAAGGAGGTATTCCATCGGCTTAAAAAAGCGAGCTTAAAGTTGAATATCAAGAAATGTAAGTTCTTTGCGAAGGTAATCAAGTATCTTGGCCACCTGGTAACACCAAAAGGCATCCATACTGACCCGGATAAGATTGCCGCCATTAAAGATCTCCCGGCGCCGAAGAACATCAGTGAATTAAGACGCTGCATTGGAATTGCCTCATGGTACCGTCGATTTGTGCCGCAATTCTCGAGTACGATACAGCCCTTAACTCAGTTGTTGAAGAAGGGTAAGCGATGGCAGTGGAAGTCGGAACAACAATCCGCGTTTGACATATTGAAAGAAAAGCTAACCAGCGCCCCAATCTTGGCCTGTCCCAACTTTAATGAGCACTTTATATTACAGACGGATGCCAGCAACTATGGTTTGGGAGTTGTCTTAACGCAGAAGATAGATGAAGAAGAGAAGGTTATTGCTTACGCCAGTCGCACGCTAAACCCAGCGGAAAGGAATTACACCACGACTGAAAAGGAGTGCCTGGCAATTGTGTGGGGTGTCAGGAAAATGCGGCAATATGTTGAGGGGTATCATTTCACAGTCATTACGGACCATTTGGCGCTGAAATGGCTAAATAAGATTGATAATCCTTCTGGTCGCATTGCGCGATGGGCGTTAGAGCTCCAACAGTATAATTTCGAGGTACACTACAGGAAGGGTAAGCATAACATAATAGCAGACGCTTTATCACGACATCCCCAAACCATACTTACACAGCTAGATACCACTGGGGACCAGGAAGATGCATGCTCATGGCTCAGCAATCTGAAGAAGGCAGTGTTGAAGAACCCGAAGAAATACCCAGACTACAACGTAGAAAACAAACAATTATATCGACGCCTTCCAACACAGTATGGGAATGAGGGACAACCCTCTTGGAAACTATGCGTACCACGAGGAGAGAGGGAAAGAGTATTAAAAGAGTCCCACGACGACGCTACCGCCGGACATGGAGGACAACACAAAACCATACTTCGAGTTACGGCCAAGTACTATTGGCCAGGTATGTACCGGGATATAAAAGACTATGTGTGGAAATGCATAGTGTGTCAGAAATTTAAAGTGAGTCAGAACCTAGTACCAGGGAAAATGTTGACAGTGGTTCCTGATGAACCATGGTCTATTCTTTGTGCCGATTTCATAGGCCCATTGCCACGCTCAATCCGAGGCAATACGATGGCCTTAGTATTCTTCGATAAATTCTCAAAATGGATAGAGATAATTCCTATGAGGGCAGCCACGACCGCAGGTGTAAAAAAAGCATTCAGAGAAAATATATTGGCGAGGTTTGGGGTACCGAAGATTTTGATAACCGATAACGGAACACAATTCACAAGTCACGCTTTTAGGCAATTCTTAGAGGATCTGGGAATTAGGCACCAGACAACCGCACCATATTCTCCGCAGGGTAACCCCACTGAGCGTGCAAATCGCACTATAAAAACAATGATCGCACAGAACTCAGCAACAGAGCAACGGCGTTGGGACGAGGGTATACCTGAGATAATGTTGGCCATAAACTCCAGTATATCCGCTTCAACCGGCTTCACGCCAGCGTATGTGGTCCAAGGAAGGGAACCACGATTACCCAGAACCTTATACGATGAAGTAACTCCAGGCATTGGAAAGAAGTCAGAGTCACCAGACAGTAAAGCACGACATTTGATCGAAATTTGCGGGATAGCCAAAAGAAACATGACCAAGGCCACAATGGATCAATCTAGGTATTACAACTTACGCAGACGAGAATGGAAACCATTACTCGGGGAACTGGTCTTAACCAAAACACACCCACTGTCAAAGGCACAAGAAGGTTTTGCTGCGAAACTTGCACCAAAATACACGGGGCTCTATGAGGTTATTGATTTTACGTCACCAGTTATAATAAAATTGAGGGAAATGTCTACGGATAAGATTATTACGGCACATGTGAGTCAGTTAAAGGGATATCAATCCTAGAAAAGGTTCAGTTTTTCTTATATACATCATTTTATATTAACATACATTTACATCTAATACTGTTGGTAATATAATTTCTCTTAGAAAGACAAGGATAAGGTGAAAATGTTGCACTTACAACTGAAAATAAATCCGGGTGGACGATTGGTATATCTAATATTGTTGGTATAAATATATTATAATATCAATATTAATATAGGATATATGCATTATATATTATCGAATAAGAATTGTTATAAATATATTATAATATCAATATTAATATAGGATATATGCATTATATATTATCGAATAATAATTGTTATAAATATATTATAATATCAATATTAATATAGAATATATGCACTATAATATGTTCTCGTATAAGTTAAAAAAAAAAAAAAGAATTGTTATGAATACATTATATTATATTAAAAATAAGCTATCAAATAAGTTAGTTAGAAATGCATTATAATCTAATCTTAATAGAGTATATAGGCGTTATAAGACAGTAAGAAAGAATGTGGTAAAGAGAGTTGCTAGAAATACATTATAATATATGAAAACATATTATTAAATAAGTAAGTAAAAATAAATAAGCTCTTTATAAGTACATTATAATTTCAATATTAATATATTATATATATACTAGAATATAAAGATCACTATAATGTGATGTAGGTAATAATTATTACTGAAAATTGTTTGTACTAAAGTATGCTAAATTTGTAAGAAAACAATTGAATAATGGAAAGAAATGAATTATGAAATAGAATATTAATATTTTAAAAAAAAAAAAATCTTAACAACAATATATTCGCCTGACCGTTGAAACGCTAGAGCTCTCCATATGTAATGAATGCCGCATCGAAGAATCCAGACAAATGTGAAATAAATAAACACAAGTAAACATCACCATGAAACGACAAGACAATAAGATAAACCTAGCAACAAAGCGTAAACTATATTTACGGTATATCGAACTTTTCGGGGAAGATTCGGATACCGAAGCTATGGGACGCGAGGTGCAGCAAAGCATGATCAGGCAGGCTGATACCGGAAAAGGTGCACATGATGAGGAGAATAGCAGGTCTAAGACCAATACCTCTTTGGAAGACATATTACTGGTCACAACCTCACCGACGAAGTGGGATGAACCATCGTCCCCACATCATGGAAAATTTAATTGGGGATATCCGCCAACTCCACCCCTGGCAAAAACTATTCTAAAACTAGCCAAGGAGCATGAATATGATCATCCCGTGATAAACCATGAGACACCACATGAAGACATGTTGTTGGTCACAACATCTCCTATACCATGGGATGAACCACATTCCCCATTACATAGAGCCTTTAATTGGAGATATCCACCAACTCCACCTACGGCAAAAACCATTCTAAAGGCATCAACCGAGAATGAAGACGATAGCCCAGTAATGAACCATGCGGTTATAACCGAGAACAAAGGTCCATCGCCCGATACATGCCCGGCCGACACACTGGCAAGACATGGATATGATGTGGCAAGATGGGCCAAAGGGCAAAGACACCGCTTCAAGGCACTGCTTGATGGCAAATGGATGCTCGTAAGGATTGCCAAAAATGGAACGACTCGACTTACTCCATTTTCTGAAAGAAAGGGGGGAGTGTAACGACCCTATTTTTCCCTGGGAAAAAAATAAGGGTTACATAATACCACGCTGCCCTAACGTATTTATGCAAATAATAAAAATAAGCATGAGCAAAAATTGTAAACATGCAAAAACAAAACTTATACAAAAAAAAAATGCATCACAACAGCAAGCCGTAAACGGCCAAGAACAATTCTGCACAGAGAAAAAAAAAAAACTTAGAAAATAATAAGCATGGGCATTAATGGTAAACAAGTAAAAACAATATTTATATGGAAAAAAAATGCAAACTTGAGGATAGCGGGATCAAAAGCGTCGACAAGATCGAATAAAAGGGGACAAAAATGTGAATTCGGTCTTTTTTTTGAATATCAACCTCGAGTAGAGTGGACGTTTTTTTTATCATCCTAGAGCAGAGTGAACGTTTTTTTTTTAACATCATCTTAGAGCAGAGTGAACGTTTTTTTGAACATCATCCTAAAGCAGAGTGAACATTTTTGTTAACATCATCTTAGAGCAGAGTGAACGTTTTTTTTTGAACATCATCCTAAAGTAGAGCGAATGTTTTTTTAATATCAGTTGCGGATAACAGTTGCTGGACCATTGCGCGCCCAGGATACCGATCTGGGAGCTTTAAAAGTTGCCAGATAGAGAAATCTCATAGGAGGCTTCAGAAGTACCCTATGGGAAATCTCAGTGAAGGTATGAACTGGCACGTGACTTTGGCAGACACCAGAAGAAGCGAGGTACTGAAGAACTGAGCAGCCGAGAAAACGATAAGATATTGGTAAGCATTTTTAAATACTTTATATATTGGCGTCTTCGACATGTGCGTTGAATAATTATAAATACGTTAATACTTTATATTCCTGCGTCTCCGACTTGTGGTGCGAACAAATGCAAAATACGTTGAGGAATCGTAGTTATATTCCTGCGTCTTCGATCTGTGCTTTGACTAAATTAAATTGTAAATACTTTATATATTTGCGTCTTCGACATGTGCGTTGAATAATTATAAATACGTTAATACTTTATGTTCCTGCGTCTCCGACTTGTGGTGCGAACAAATGCAAAATACGCTGGGGAATCGTAGTTATATTCCTGCGTCTTCGATCTGTGCTTTGACTAAATTAAATTTTTAAATACTTTATATATTGGCGACTTCGACTTGTGGTGCGAACAAATGCAAAATACGCTGGGGAATCGTAGTTATATTCCTGCGTCTACGATCTGTGCTTTGACTAAATTAAATTTTTAAATACTTTATATATTGGCGACTTCGACATGTGCGTTGAATAATTATAAATACGTTAATACTTTATGTGCCTGCGTCTTCGACTTGTGGTTCGAACAAATGCAAAATACGCTGAGGAATCGTAGTTATATTCCTGTGTCTTCGATCTGTGCTTTGACTAAATTAAATTGTAAATACTTTATATATTTGCGTCTTCGACATGTGCGTTGAATAATTATAAATACGTTAATACTTTATATCCCGGCGTCTTCGGAAATTGTTAAGATTTTTGTTAAGAATTATATTGCTCAAGATAAAGTCTCTATATGATAATAAAATAAAGTATTGTAAACTCTATTGTATTGAAATAATATCCAGACTTGTATATATAAACTCTATTTTTTATTTATGAAGATTGTTAAGATATTTTTAAGAATTATATTGCTCAAGATAAAATCTCTATATGATAATAAAATAAAGTTTATTGTAAACTCTATTGTATTGAAATAATATCTAGACTTGTATATATAAATTCTATTTTTTATTTATGAAAATTGTTAAGATATTTTTGCTAAGAATTATATTGCTCAAGATAAAATCTCTATATCGTAATAAAAATAAAATTTATTGTTAACTCTAGTATACTGGAATAATATATGTAATACCAACAAAGAAGAAGTAGATATAAAAGTACAGTGGTTTTAAATAAAACAGAGGCTAGGGACGGGTGAATCAGACGAAATTACGCGGGGAATCGCAATCGAGTCTAAAAATATAAATGGTCTTGTAAGTACCCTGGACACCGTTGAACTATCCCAGCTATAGACTGCCCCACGTAAAGGGGTTCATTACAAGTGGCGCCCGAGCAGGGACACTCGATTTAAGAACACGATTCGAGAGCTGATCTACGGTATAGCAACTAGCGCACCTGACCGAGCAGTGTTTCTAGACGCTAGATTAGAGGATACGATATAAGTGGCGAGATACATTGGGTCAATCAAATTAACCGTTCGGTACAGAGTAGCACATTAGCAACATGAAAGGTATATGGATAAGGAATGTGCGGAAAGAGGACTTAATTACATATTTGGAGGAATTTGGCTTGGAGGTAACGGGGACCGTCGAAGACTTACGTCGTCGTCTGTCTAATTATGTGGCCCACACAGATCATAAACCAGATGAGCACCTAAGGTTGAGTGAGATGGAGGCTAAACATAGTAAAACATCTACTGAAGAGTTAAATACGGACGGCGGAGACCAGGAACCTGTGGGACAAATGTGTGGCCCTCAACTAGAAATACCTACGAAGCCAAGGACTCCAGTGGAACCACCTCTGGCAGAACCACCAATGCGGGATGCACTTACCCTCTCAGTCCCGTATACGCCGCATAGGAATACGCAGGCAGCAGTCATTGACCAGGTTAGGAAATGGTCGGTCCGGTTTGACGACAATCAAGATCCGCTAGCATTCGTGGAACGAGTCGAGGAATTAGCGGAAGTATACGATATCCCAAAAGATATGCTGGCTAGAAGTATGCCCGAACTATTAAAAGGACAGGCTCTGGAGTGGTTTCGTCATAATAAGAAAGAGTGGAGGTACTGGCACTTGTTCAAACATGACTTTTTAAGCTTCTTCCTACCGCACCGATATTTCGAACGTTTAGAAGATGATTTGCGAGCCCGGTTGCAACGAGCGGGTGAACCATTTCGAAAGTATGTTCTTCAAATGCAAAAATTAATGCGACACTTGAGGATGACTGAGCAGGAGAAATTGGAACGACTATATCGTAACTGTGGAACTGAGTATCAGAGATATATAAAACGACGAGACTTTAGTTCATTGGACGAACTCATCACGTTTGCAAACGATTATGAGAACATTAACAACGAAGAGCGCGGAAGAGAGGAAGGACGAGCAAGGATCTCAAGGCGGGGTAACATATCTCTTGAAGGTGCCAACACTGAGGAGAAGGGTAGGAGGATAAAAAATGGTAATTCCTTTCCACAAGCAAATAAAGATACTTCATTTGCGGAGATCGTGCCAATAAACATTTCAACAGCATGCTTCCGGTGTGGCAAATCAGGCCACCTAGCTATAACGTGCCGGAATCCCCAAATCCTATTTTGCTGGCGATGTGGGAAACGGGATCTACGGACCATTGAGTGTTGTAATAGGAGGCCGGGAAACTCCGAGGGGCCACGTCTACCACAGCCCCGAGACGTGACGAAAAATCAAACACAGGGGCCCAACTGTTCACAATAGAACATAATCGACTATTTGCGTGCTTATTTATTGAAGGATAATCAATGAAGGCAATTATCGACACGGGAGCCAGCAAAAGTTTTATAAACCCTAATGTAGTACGAAGCGTGCCCGGAAAGGTTACCGACACGAATATAGTGGTTCGATTGGCGGACGGCTCTCCACGACAGGTCAGTGAAAGTTTCAGAGCGACAGTTAAGATAGGCATGCAACAGTACAAGATGGACTTCCTACTACTGGAGGGAATGACGCAAGAGGTCGTATTAGGGATGGACTTTCTAGCTTTGACACAAAGTATACTCAATGTCAGTGGCATTAATATAAGGCTCGATGGAGATACATCACCAAGTGAACAACGGATAGTATATAATTCCACGTTGAAC
This sequence comes from Teleopsis dalmanni, assembly GCF_002237135.1. NCBI lineage: Eukaryota > Metazoa > Arthropoda > Insecta > Diptera > Diopsidae > Teleopsis > Teleopsis dalmanni. The sequence continues at coordinate 24,516 of NW_024031409.1, forward strand.
GAAACACAGACTATCGAAGATTTTCTCCAAAAAGAATTAGCGGAGTTGGATACAGTAATTGGATTGTCAGACATCGCCGCCCATATTATCACTATGAGGGATGACAAACCTATCAAACAGCGTTATTACCCAAAGAATCCGGCAATGCAGAAAATCCTTAATTAAGAAATTGATGAACTCCTCGAAAAGGGTTATATAGAACGCTCCACCAGCGCATATAGTTCCCCGGTGGTGCTCGTGAAGAAGAAGGACGACAGTTGGCGTTTGTGCGTAGATTATCGGCAGATAAATGCACGATCCATTCCAGATGCCTACCCAATACCACGAATCCAGCATATTCTAGACCAACTGCGGGATGCGAAATACATTAGCAGCATAGACTTAAAAAGTGGGTATTGGCAAATCCCGATGGCTGAGAATAGTAAGGTATATACGGCTTTCACGGTGCCAGGACGAGGACTATACCAATGGCGCGTGATGCCATTTGGACTGCATTCGGCACCAGCAACTTTCCAGAGGGCGTTAGACACCGTAATTGGGCCCGACCTGGAACCATACGCCTTCGCCTACCTAGATGACATCATAGTCATCGGTCGCACGCTGGAAGAACATATGACCAATTTGAAGGAGGTATTCCATCGGCTTAAAAAAGCGAGCTTAAAGTTGAATATCAAGAAATGTAAGTTCTTTGCGAAGGTAATCAAGTATCTTGGCCACCTGGTAACACCAAAAGGCATCCATACTGACCCGGATAAGATTGCCGCCATTAAAGATCTCCCGGCGCCGAAGAACATCAGTGAATTAAGACGCTGCATTGGAATTGCCTCATGGTACCGTCGATTTGTGCCGCAATTCTCGAGTACGATACAGCCCTTAACTCAGTTGTTGAAGAAGGGTAAGCGATGGCAGTGGAAGTCGGAACAACAATCCGCGTTTGACATATTGAAAGAAAAGCTAACCAGCGCCCCAATCTTGGCCTGTCCCAACTTTAATGAGCACTTTATATTACAGACGGATGCCAGCAACTATGGTTTGGGAGTTGTCTTAACGCAGAAGATAGATGAAGAAGAGAAGGTTATTGCTTACGCCAGTCGCACGCTAAACCCAGCGGAAAGGAATTACACCACGACTGAAAAGGAGTGCCTGGCAATTGTGTGGGGTGTCAGGAAAATGCGGCAATATGTTGAGGGGTATCATTTCACAGTCATTACGGACCATTTGGCGCTGAAATGGCTAAATAAGATTGATAATCCTTCTGGTCGCATTGCGCGATGGGCGTTAGAGCTCCAACAGTATAATTTCGAGGTACACTACAGGAAGGGTAAGCATAACATAATAGCAGACGCTTTATCACGACATCCCCAAACCATACTTACACAGCTAGATACCACTGGGGACCAGGAAGATGCATGCTCATGGCTCAGCAATCTGAAGAAGGCAGTGTTGAAGAACCCGAAGAAATACCCAGACTACAACGTAGAAAACAAACAATTATATCGACGCCTTCCAACACAGTATGGGAATGAGGGACAACCCTCTTGGAAACTATGCGTACCACGAGGAGAGAGGGAAAGAGTATTAAAAGAGTCCCACGACGACGCTACCGCCGGACATGGAGGACAACACAAAACCATACTTCGAGTTACGGCCAAGTACTATTGGCCAGGTATGTACCGGGATATAAAAGACTATGTGTGGAAATGCATAGTGTGTCAGAAATTTAAAGTGAGTCAGAACCTAGTACCAGGGAAAATGTTGACAGTGGTTCCTGATGAACCATGGTCTATTCTTTGTGCCGATTTCATAGGCCCATTGCCACGCTCAATCCGAGGCAATACGATGGCCTTAGTATTCTTCGATAAATTCTCAAAATGGATAGAGATAATTCCTATGAGGGCAGCCACGACCGCAGGTGTAAAAAAAGCATTCAGAGAAAATATATTGGCGAGGTTTGGGGTACCGAAGATTTTGATAACCGATAACGGAACACAATTCACAAGTCACGCTTTTAGGCAATTCTTAGAGGATCTGGGAATTAGGCACCAGACAACCGCACCATATTCTCCGCAGGGTAACCCCACTGAGCGTGCAAATCGCACTATAAAAACAATGATCGCACAGAACTCAGCAACAGAGCAACGGCGTTGGGACGAGGGTATACCTGAGATAATGTTGGCCATAAACTCCAGTATATCCGCTTCAACCGGCTTCACGCCAGCGTATGTGGTCCAAGGAAGGGAACCACGATTACCCAGAACCTTATACGATGAAGTAACTCCAGGCATTGGAAAGAAGTCAGAGTCACCAGACAGTAAAGCACGACATTTGATCGAAATTTGCGGGATAGCCAAAAGAAACATGACCAAGGCCACAATGGATCAATCTAGGTATTACAACTTACGCAGACGAGAATGGAAACCATTACTCGGGGAACTGGTCTTAACCAAAACACACCCACTGTCAAAGGCACAAGAAGGTTTTGCTGCGAAACTTGCACCAAAATACACGGGGCTCTATGAGGTTATTGATTTTACGTCACCAGTTATAATAAAATTGAGGGAAATGTCTACGGATAAGATTATTACGGCACATGTGAGTCAGTTAAAGGGATATCAATCCTAGAAAAGGTTCAGTTTTTCTTATATACATCATTTTATATTAACATACATTTACATCTAATACTGTTGGTAATATAATTTCTCTTAGAAAGACAAGGATAAGGTGAAAATGTTGCACTTACAACTGAAAATAAATCCGGGTGGACGATTGGTATATCTAATATTGTTGGTATAAATATATTATAATATCAATATTAATATAGGATATATGCATTATATATTATCGAATAAGAATTGTTATAAATATATTATAATATCAATATTAATATAGGATATATGCATTATATATTATCGAATAATAATTGTTATAAATATATTATAATATCAATATTAATATAGAATATATGCACTATAATATGTTCTCGTATAAGTTAAAAAAAAAAAAAAGAATTGTTATGAATACATTATATTATATTAAAAATAAGCTATCAAATAAGTTAGTTAGAAATGCATTATAATCTAATCTTAATAGAGTATATAGGCGTTATAAGACAGTAAGAAAGAATGTGGTAAAGAGAGTTGCTAGAAATACATTATAATATATGAAAACATATTATTAAATAAGTAAGTAAAAATAAATAAGCTCTTTATAAGTACATTATAATTTCAATATTAATATATTATATATATACTAGAATATAAAGATCACTATAATGTGATGTAGGTAATAATTATTACTGAAAATTGTTTGTACTAAAGTATGCTAAATTTGTAAGAAAACAATTGAATAATGGAAAGAAATGAATTATGAAATAGAATATTAATATTTTAAAAAAAAAAAAATCTTAACAACAATATATTCGCCTGACCGTTGAAACGCTAGAGCTCTCCATATGTAATGAATGCCGCATCGAAGAATCCAGACAAATGTGAAATAAATAAACACAAGTAAACATCACCATGAAACGACAAGACAATAAGATAAACCTAGCAACAAAGCGTAAACTATATTTACGGTATATCGAACTTTTCGGGGAAGATTCGGATACCGAAGCTATGGGACGCGAGGTGCAGCAAAGCATGATCAGGCAGGCTGATACCGGAAAAGGTGCACATGATGAGGAGAATAGCAGGTCTAAGACCAATACCTCTTTGGAAGACATATTACTGGTCACAACCTCACCGACGAAGTGGGATGAACCATCGTCCCCACATCATGGAAAATTTAATTGGGGATATCCGCCAACTCCACCCCTGGCAAAAACTATTCTAAAACTAGCCAAGGAGCATGAATATGATCATCCCGTGATAAACCATGAGACACCACATGAAGACATGTTGTTGGTCACAACATCTCCTATACCATGGGATGAACCACATTCCCCATTACATAGAGCCTTTAATTGGAGATATCCACCAACTCCACCTACGGCAAAAACCATTCTAAAGGCATCAACCGAGAATGAAGACGATAGCCCAGTAATGAACCATGCGGTTATAACCGAGAACAAAGGTCCATCGCCCGATACATGCCCGGCCGACACACTGGCAAGACATGGATATGATGTGGCAAGATGGGCCAAAGGGCAAAGACACCGCTTCAAGGCACTGCTTGATGGCAAATGGATGCTCGTAAGGATTGCCAAAAATGGAACGACTCGACTTACTCCATTTTCTGAAAGAAAGGGGGGAGTGTAACGACCCTATTTTTCCCTGGGAAAAAAATAAGGGTTACATAATACCACGCTGCCCTAACGTATTTATGCAAATAATAAAAATAAGCATGAGCAAAAATTGTAAACATGCAAAAACAAAACTTATACAAAAAAAAAATGCATCACAACAGCAAGCCGTAAACGGCCAAGAACAATTCTGCACAGAGAAAAAAAAAAAACTTAGAAAATAATAAGCATGGGCATTAATGGTAAACAAGTAAAAACAATATTTATATGGAAAAAAAATGCAAACTTGAGGATAGCGGGATCAAAAGCGTCGACAAGATCGAATAAAAGGGGACAAAAATGTGAATTCGGTCTTTTTTTTGAATATCAACCTCGAGTAGAGTGGACGTTTTTTTTATCATCCTAGAGCAGAGTGAACGTTTTTTTTTTAACATCATCTTAGAGCAGAGTGAACGTTTTTTTGAACATCATCCTAAAGCAGAGTGAACATTTTTGTTAACATCATCTTAGAGCAGAGTGAACGTTTTTTTTTGAACATCATCCAAAAGTAGAGCGAATGTTTTTTTAATATCAGTTGCGGATAACAGTTGCTGGACCATTGCGCGCCCAGGATACCGATCTGGGAGCTTTAAAAGTTGCCAGATAGAGAAATCTCATAGGAGGCTTCAGAAGTACCCTATGGGAAATCTCAGTGAAGGTATGAACTGGCACGTGACTTTGGCAGACACCAGAAGAAGCGAGGTACTGAAGAACTGAGCAGCCGAGAAAACGATAAGATATTGGTAAGCATTTTTAAATACTTTATATATTGGCGTCTTCGACATGTGCGTTGAATAATTATAAATACGTAAATACTTTATATTCCTGCGTCTCCGACTTGTGGTTCGAACAAATGCAAAATACGCTGGGGAATCGTAGTTATATTCCTGCGTCTTCGATCTGTGCTTTGACTAAATTAAATTGTAAATACTTTATATATTTGCGTCTTCGACATATGCGTTAAATAATTATAAATACGTTAATACTTTCTATACCTGCGTCTTCGACTTGTGGTGCGAACAAATGCAAAATACGCTGAGGAATCGTAGTTATATTCCTGCGTCTTCG
>NW_024031410.1:0-29671 GCF_002237135.1 Teleopsis dalmanni
TTTCTTAATTTTTATTCTTTAACAACAAAAAAAATGTTCACCAATTAGTCTGAAAAACACTACTAATAATTCAGACCTTGTCAGTAATTGTCTTTTCTAAACTATATTTACCTCTTTTGGAAAACAGTACTGGGTCAACTATTACATTACCATAACTTTGTACACATAATAACAAATGCCATTTCTATTTCTGTTCCTGTTTTTAAAGGAATAGAATGAAGTTTAATTAATCCCTTAACATCTTTCCTAGTTTTTGTAATTCTAAAAGTCAATACCCTATTCAAAAAGGAGTAATTTTTTTAAAAAAACAACTTTTAAAATATCCAGCCGATTCACTGATAAATAGAGTACGATGAGTCTTTTATGAGTTCTAAGTTTTGGACAGATTATAAGTTATATTATATTCACATATTGAAGTAAGCTTCAAGTTTTTCTTCCATTAAAGAAATCGGCTCCTGTAACAATTTTTATAACAAATGAAACATTTTTCTTCTGGAAAGTATTTATTACTTTTGAATAAAAACTTTTACGAGTATTAAAATTAGTCAATAGATTAATAGATTTAGTTTTTCACAGATCTCTGAAATTTGTCATTATTTAATGTTTAGAAATGACTTTTCGTTAAGATATAATTAAGTTATTTTCTTAAAAATTTGAAAACTAAATAATAAATTTATTTGAAAGTTTTTTTGTGGACTTTTGGGTCAATATTATTATTATTTTAAAATAAAATACATTTGTTATAGTTGTGAATAAATAAATATTTTGATTCTTTATTTAATATTTCAATAAATATAATAAATAGGATAATAAATGGTATACATTTATGTTTTTGTACACCATTGCGTATTAGTATGTTGATTAGTATTTTAATATATTGTTCAGTTTCCTGATGTTGGCTTTAGACTAAAGTCGAAATATGGATTAAAAAAATAAAAACTAATGTGAAATGAAATTGTGATTTCTTTTTCTTAATTTTTATTCTTTAACAACAAAAAAAATGTTCACCAATTAGTCTGAAAAACACTACCAATAATTCAGACCTTGTCAGTAATTGTCTTTTCTAAACTATATTTACCTCTTTTGGAAAATAGTTCTGGGTCAATTATTACATTACCATAACTTAGTACACATAATAACAAATGCCATTTCTATTTCTGTTCCTGTTTTTAAAAAAATAGAATGAAGTTTAATTAATCCCTTAACATCTTTCCTAGTTTTTGTAATTCTAAGTCATACCTATTCAAAAGGAGTAATTTTTTTAGAAACAACTTTTAAAAATATCCAGCCGATTCACTGATAAATAGAGTACGATGAGTCTTTTATGAGTTCTAAGTTTTGGACAGATTATAAGTTATAATATATTCACATATTGAAGTCAGGCCAACTAAGCTTAAAGTTTTTCTGCCATTAAAGAAATCGGCTCCTGTAACAATTTTTATAACAAATGAAACATTTTTCTTCTGGAAAGTATTTATTACTTTTGAATAAAAACTTTTACGGATATTGAAATTAGTCAATAGATTAATAGATTTAGTTTTTTACAGATCTCTGAAATTTGTCATTATTTAATGTTTAGAAATGACTTTTCGTTAAGATATAATTAAGTTATTTTCTTAAAAATTTGAAAAATAAATAATAAATTTATTTGAAAGTTTTTTGTGGACTTTTGGGTCAATATTATTATTATTTTAAAATAAAATACCTTTGTTATAGTTGTGAATAAATAAATATTTTGATCCTTTATTTAATATTTCAATAAATATAATAAATAGAATAATAAATGGATGTATATATGTATACATTTATGTTTTTGTACACCATTGCGTACTAGTATGTTGATTAGTATTTTAATATATTGTTCAGTTTCCTGATGTTGGCTTTAGACTAAAGTCGAAATATGGATTAAAAAAATAAAAACTAATGTGAAATGAAATTGTGATTTCTTTTTCTTAATTTTTATTCTTTAACAACAAAAAAATGTTCACCAATTAGTCTGAAAAACACTACCAATAATTCAGACCTTGTCAGTAATTGTCTTTTCTAAACTATATTTACCTCTTTTGGAAAACAGTACTGGGTCAACTATTACATTACCATAACTTTGTACACATAATAACAAATGCCATTTCTATTTCTGTTCCTGTTTTTGAAAGAATAGAATGAAGTTTAATTAATCCCTTAACATCTTTCCTAGTTTTTGTAATTCTAAGTCATACCTATTCAAAAGGAGTAATTTTTTTAGAAACAACTTTTAAAAATATCCAGCCGATTCACTGATAAATAGAGTACGATGAGTCTTTTATGAGTTCTAAGTTTTGGACAGATTAAAAGTAATAATATATTCACATATTGAAGTCAGGCCAACTAAGCTTAAAGTTTTTCTGCCATTAAGAAATCGGCTCCTGTAACAATTTTTATAACAAATGAAACATTTTTCTTCTGGAAAGTATTTATTACTTTGAATAAAAACTTTTACGAGTATTGAAATTAGTCAATAGATTAATAGATTTAGTTTTTTACAGATCTCTGAAATTTGTCATTATTTAATGTTTAGAAATGACTTTTCGTTAAGATATAATTAAGCTATTTTCTTAAAAATTTGAAAACTAAATAATAAATTTATTTGAAAGTTTTTTTGTGGACTTTTGGGTCAATATTATTATTATTTTAAAATAAAATACATTTGTTATAGTTGTGAATAAATAAATATTTTGATCATTTATTTAATATTTCAATAAATATAATAAATAGAATAATAAATGGATTTATATATGTATACATTTATGTTTTTGTATACCATTGCGTATTAGTATGTTGATTAGTATTTTAATATATTGTTCAGTTTCCTGATATTGGCTTTAGACTAAAGTCGAAATATGGATTAAAAAAATAAAAACTAATGTGAAATTAAATTATGATTTCTTTTTCTTAATTTTTATTCTTTAACAACAAAAAAAATGTTCACCAATTAGCCTGAAAAACACTACCAATAATTCAAAGCTTGTCAGTAATTGTCTTTTTTAAACTATATTTACCTCTTTTGGAAAACAGTACTGGGTCAACTATTACATTACCATAACTTTGTACACATAATAACAAATGCCATTTCTATTTCTGTTCCTGTTCCTGTTTTTAAAGGAATAGAATGAAGTTTAATTAATCCTTTAACATCTTTCCTAGTTTTTGTAAATCTAAGTCATACCTATTCAAAAGGAGTAATTTTTTTAAAAACAACTTTAAAAATATCCAGCCTATTCACTGATAAATAGAGTACGATGAGTCTTTTATGAGTTCTAAGTTTTGGACAGATTATAAGTTATATTATATTCACATATTGAAGTAAGCTTCAAGTTTTTCTTCCATTAAAGAAATCGGCTCCTGTAACAATTTTTATAACAAATGAAACATTTTTCTTCTGGAAAGTATTTATTACTTTTGAATAAAAACTTTTACGAGTATTGAAATTAGTCAATAGATTAATAGATTTAGTTTTTTACAGATCTCTGAAATTTGTTATTATTTAATGTTTAGAAATGACTTTTCGTTAAGATATAATTAAGTTATTTTCTTAAAAATTTGAAAACTAAATAATAAATTTATTTGAAAGTTTTTTTGTGGACTTTTGGGTCAATATTATTATTATTTTAAAATAAAATACATTTGTTATAGTTGTGAATAAATAAATATTTTGATTTTTTATTTAATATTTCAATAAATATAATAAATAGGATAATAAATGGTATACATTTATGTTTTTGTACACCATTGCGTATTAGTATGTTGATTAGTATTTTAATATATTGTTCAGTTTCCTGATGTTGGCTTTAGACTAAAGTCGAAATATGGATTAAAAAAATAAAAACTAATGTGAAATGAAATTGTGATTTCTTTTTCTTAATTTTTATTCTTTAACAACAAAAAAAATGTTCACCAATTAGTCTGAAAAACACTACCAATAATTCAGACCTTGTCAGTAATTGTCTTTTCTAAACTATATTTACCTCTTTTGGAAAATAGTTTTGGGTCAATTATTACATTACCATAACTTTGTACACATAATAACAAATGCCATTTCTATTTCTGTTCCTGTTTTTTTAAAAATAGAATGAAGTTTAATTAATCCCTTAACATCTTTCCTAGTTTTTGTAATTCTAAGTCATTCCTATTCAAAAGGAGTAATTTTTTTAGAAACAACTTTTAAAAATATCCAGCCGATTCACTGATAAATAGAGTACGATGAGTCTTTTATGAGTTCTAAGTTTTGGACAGATTATAAGTTATAATATATTCACATATTGAAGTCAGGCCAACTAAGCTTCAAGTTTTTCTGCCATTAAAGAAATCGGCTCCTGTAACAATTTTTATAACAAATGAAACATTTTTCTTCTGGAAAGTATTTATTACTTTGAATAAAAACTTTTACGGGTATTGAAATTAGTCAATAGATTAATAGATTTAGTTTTTTACAGATCTCTGAAATTTGTCATTATTTAATGTTTAGAAATGACTTTTCGTTAAGATATAATTAAGTTATTTTCTTAAAAATTTGAAAAATAAATAATAAATTTATTTGAAAGTTTTTTGTGGACTTTTGGGTCAATATTATTATTATTTTAAAATAAAATACCTTTGTTATAGTTGTGAATAAATAAATATTTTGATCCTTTATTTAATATTTCCATAAATATAATAAATAGAATAATAAATGGATGTATATATGTATACATTTATGTTTTTGTACACCATTGCGTATTAGTATGTTGATTAGTATTTTAATATATTGTTCAGTTTGGTGATGTTGGCTTTAGACTAAAGTCGAAATATGGATTAAAAAAATAAAAACTAATGTGAAATTAAATTGTGATTTCTTTTTCTTAATTTTTATTCTTTAACAACAAAAAAATGTTCACCAATTAGTCTGAAAAACACTACCAATAATTCAGAGCTTGTCAGTAATTGTCTTTTCTAAATTATATTTACCTCTTTTGGAAAATAGTTCTGGGTCAATTATTACATTACCATAACTTTGTACACATAATAACAAATGCCATTTCTATTTCTGTTCCTGTTTTTTAAAGAATAGAATGATGTTTAATTAATCCTTTAACATCTTTCCTAGTTTTTGTAATTCTAAGTCATACCTATTCAAAAGGAGTAATTTTTTTAGAAACAACTTTTAAAAATATCCAGCCTATTCACTGATAAATAGAGTACGATGAGTCTTTTATGAGTTCTAAGTTTTGGACAGATTAAAAGTAATAATATATTCACATATTGAAGTCAGGCCAACTAAGCTTAAAGTTTTTCTGCCATTAAAGAAATCGGCTGTAAATCCTGTAACAATTTTTATAACAAATGAAACATTTTTCTTCTGGAAAGTATTTATTACTTTGAATAAAAACTTTTACGAGTATTGAAATTAGTCAATAGATTAATAGATTTAGTTTTTTACAGATCTCTGAAATTTGTCATTATTTAATGTTTAGAAATGACTTTTCGTTAAGATATAATTAGGTTATTTTCTTAAAAATTTGAAAACTAAATAATAAATTTATTTGAAAGTTTTTTTGTGGACTTTTGGGTCAATATTATTATTATTTTAAAATAAAATACATTTGTTATAGTTGTGAATAAATAAATATTTTGATCCTTTATTTAATATTTCAATAAATATAATAAATAGAATAATAAATGGATTTATATATGTATACATTTATGTTTTTGTATACCATTGCGTATTAGTATGTTGATTAGTATTTTAATATATTGTTCAGTTTCCTGATGTTGGCTTTAGACTAAAGTCGAAATATGGATTAAAAAAATAAAAACTAATGTGAAATTAAATTGTGATTTCTTTTTCTTAATTTTTATTCTTTAACAACAAAAAAAATGTTCACCAATTAGTCTGAAAAACACTACCAATAATTCAGAGCTTGTCAGTAATTGTCTTTTTTAAACTATATTTACCTCTTTTGGAAAACAGTACTGGGTCAACTATTACATTACCATAACTTTGTACACATAATAACAAATGCCATTTCTATTTCTGTTCCTGTTCCTGTTTTTAAAGGAATAGAATGAAGTTTAATTAATCCTTTAACATCTTTCCTAGTTTTTGTAATTCTAAGTCATACCTATTCAAAAGGAGTAATTTTTTTAGAAACAACTTTAAAAATATCCAGCCTATTCACTGATAAATAGAGTACGATGAGTCTTTTATGAGTTCTAAGTTTTGGACAGATTATAAGTTATATTATATTCACATATTGAAGTAAGCTTCAAGTTTTTCTTCCATTAAAGAAATCGGCTCCTGTAACAATTTTTATAACAAATGAAACATTTTTCTTCTGGAAAGTATTTATTACTTTTGAATAAAAACTTTTACGAGTATTGAAATTAGTCAATAGATTAATAGATTTAGTTTTTTACAGATCTCTGAAATTTGTTATTATTTAATCTTTAGAAATGACTTTTCGTTAAGATATAATTAATTTATTTTCTTAAAAATTTGAAAACTAAATAATAAATTTATTTGAAAGTTTTTTTGTGGACTTTTGGGTCAATATTATTATTATTTTAAAATAAAATACATTTGTTATAGTTGTGAATAAATAAATATTTTGATCTTTTATTTAATATTTCAATAAATATAATAAATAGAATAATAAATGGATGTATATATGTATACATTTATGTTTTTGTACACCATTGCGTATTAGTATGTTGATTAGTATTTTAATATATTGTTCAGTTTCCTGATGTTGGCTTTAGACTAAAGTCGAAATATGGATTAAAAAAATAAAAACTAATGTGAAATGAAATTGTGATTTCTTTTTCTTAATTTTTATTCTTTAACAACAAAAAAAATGTTCACCAATTAGTCTGAAAAACACTACCAATAATTCAGACCTTGTCAGTAATTGTCTTTTCTAAACTATATTTACCTCTTTTGGAAAACAGTATTGGGTGAACTATTACATTACCATAACTTTGTACACATAATAACAAATGCCATTTCTATTTCTGTTCCTGTTCCTGTTTTTAAAGGAATAGAATGAAGTTTAATTAATCCCTTAACATCTTTCCTAGTTTTTGTAATTCTAAGTCATTCCTATTCAAAAGGAGTAATTTTTTTAGAAACAACTTTTAAAAATATCCAGCCGATTCACTGATAAATAGAGTACGATGAGTCTTTTATGAGTTCTAAGTTTTGGACAGATTAAAAGTAATAATATATTCACATATTGAAGTCAGGCCAACTAAGCTTAAAGTTTTTCTGCCATTAAAGAAATCGGCTGTAAATCTTGTAACAATTTTTATAACAAATGAAACATTTTTCTTCTGGAAAGTATTTATTACTTTGAATAAAAACTTTTACGAGTATTGAAATTAGTCAATGGATTAATAGATTTAGTTTTTTACAGATCTCTGAAATTTGTCATTATTTAATGTTTAGAAATGACTTTTCGTTAAGATATAATTAAGCTATTTTCTTAAAAATTTGAAAACTAAATAATAAATTTATTTGAAAGTTTTTTTGTGGACTTTTGGGTCAATATTATTATTATTTTAAAATAAAATACATTTGTTATAGTTGTGAATAAATAAATATTTTGATCCTTTATTTAATATTTCAATAAATATAATAAATAGAATAATAAATGGATGTATATATGTCTACATTTATGTTTTTGTACACCATTGCGTATTAGTATGTTGATTAGTATTTTAATATATTGTTCAGTTTCCTGATGTTGGCTTTAGACTAAAGTCGAAATATGGATTCAAAAAATAAAAACTAATGTGAAATGAAATTGTGATTTCTTTTTCTTAATTTTTATTCTTTAACAACAAAAAAAATGTTCACCAATTAGTCTGAAAAACACTACCAATAATTCAGACCTTGTCAGTAATTGTCTTTTCTAAACTATATTTACCTCTTTTGGAAAATAGTTCTGGGTCAATTATTACATTACCATAACTTAGTACACATAATAACAAATGCCATTTCTATTTCTGTTCCTGTTTTTAAAAAAATAGAATGAAGTTTAATTAATCCCTTAACATCTTTCCTAGTTTTTGTAATTCTAAGTCATACCTATTCAAAAGGAGTAATTTTTTTAGAAACAACTTTTAAAAATATCCAGCCGATTCACTGATAAATAGAGTACGATGAGTCTTTTATGAGTTCTAAGTTTTGGACAGATTATAAGTTATAATATATTCACATATTGAAGTCAGGCCAACTAAGCTTAAAGTTTTTCTGCCATTAAAGAAATCGGCTGTAAATCTTGTAACAATTTTTATAACAAATGAAACATTTTTCTTCTGGAAAGTATTTATTACTTTTGAATAAAAACTTTTACGAGTATTGAAATTAGTCAATAGATTAATAGATTTAGTTTTTTACAGATCTCTGAAATTTGTCATTATTTAATGTTTAGAAATGACTTTTCGTTAAGATATAATTAAGTTATTTTCTTAAAAATTTGAAAACTAAATAATAAATTTATTTGAAAGTTTTTTTGTGGACTTTTGGGTCAATATTATTATTATTTTAAAATAAAATACATTTGTTATAGTTGTGAATAAATAAATATTTTGATCCTTTATTTAATATTTCAATAAATATAATAAATAGAATAATAAATGGATGTATATATGTATACATTTATGTTTTTGTACACCATTGCGTATTAGTATGTTGATTAGTATTTTAATATATTGTTCAGTTTCCTGATGTTGGCTTTAGACTAAAGTCGAAATATGGATTAAAAAAATAAAAACTAATGTGAAATTAAATTGTGATTTCTTTTTCTTAATTTTTATTCTTTAACAACAAAAAAAATGTTCACCAATTAGCCTGAAAAACACTACCAATAACTCAGAGCTTGTCAGTAATTGTCATTTCTAAATTATATTTACCTCTTTTGGAAAATAGTTCTGGGTCAATTATTACATTACCATAACTTTGTACACATAATAACAAATGCCATTTCTATTTCTGTTCCTGTTCCTGTTTTTAAAGGAATAGAATGATGTTTAATTAATCCTTTAACATCTTTCCTAGTTTTTGTAATTCTAAGTCATACCTATTCAAAAGAAGTAATTTTTTTAGAAACAACTTTTAAAAATATCCAGCCTATTCACTGATAAATAGAGTACGATGAGACTTTTATGAGTTCTAAGTTTTGGACAGATTAAAAGTAATAATATATTCACATATTGAAGTCAGGCCAACTAAGCTTAAAGTTTTTCTGCCATTAAAGAAATCGGCTGTAAATCCTGTAACAATTTTTATAACAAATGAAACATTTTTCTTCTGGAAAGTATTTATTACTTTTGAATAAAAACTTTTACGAGTATTGAAATTAGTCAATAGATTAATAGATTTAGTTTTTTACAGATCTCTGAAATTTGTCATTATTTAATGTTTAGAAATGACTTTTCGTTAAGATATAATTAAGTTATTTTCTTAAAAATTTGAAAACTAAATAATAAATTTATTTGAAAGTTTTTTTGTGGACTTTTGGGTCAATATTATTATTATTTTAAAATAAAATACATTTGTTATAGTTGTGAATAAATAAATATTTTGATCCTTTATTTAATATTTCAATAAATATAATAAATAGAATAATAAATGGATGTATATATGTATACATTTATGTTTTTGTACACCATTGCGTATTAGTATGTTGATTAGTATTTTAATATATTGTTCAGTTTCCTGATGTTGGCTTTAGACTAAAGTCGAAATATGGATTAAAAAAATAAAAACTAATGTGAAATGAAATTGTGATTTCTTTTTCTTAATTTTTATTCTTTAACAACAAAAAAAATGTTCACCAATTAGTCTGAAAAACACTACCAATAATTCAGACCTTGTCAGTAATTGTCTTTTCTAAACTATATTTACCTCTTTTGGAAAACAGTACTGGGTCAATTATTACATTACCATAACTTTGTACACATAATAACAAATGCCATTTCTATTTCTGTTCCTGTTTTTTAAAGGAATAGAATGAAGTTTAATTAATCCCTTAACATCTTTCCTAGTTTTTGTAATTCTAAGTCATACCTATTCAAAAGGAGTAATTTTTTTAGAAACAACTTTTAAAAATATCCAGCCGATTCACTGATAAATAGAGTACGATGAGTCTTTTATGAGTTCTAAGTTTTGGACAGATTAAAGTTATAATATATTCACATATTGAAGTCAGGCCAACTAAGCTTAAAGTTTTTCTGCCATTAAAGAAATCGGCTGTAAATCCTGTAACAATTTTTATAACAAATGAAACATTTTTCTTCTGGAAAGTATTTATTACTTTTGAATAAAAACTTTTACGAATATTGAAATTAGTCAATAGATTAATAGATTTAGTTTTTTACAGATCTCTGAAATTTGTCATTATTTAATGTTTAGAAATGACTTTTCGTTAAGATATAATTAAGTTATTTTCTTAAAAATTTGAAAAATAAATAATAAATTTATTTGAAAGTTTTTTGTGGACTTTTGGGTCAATATTATTATTATTTTAAAATAAAATACATTTGTTATAGTTGTGAATAAATAAATATTTTGATCCTTTATTTAATATTTCAATAAATATAATAAATAGAATAATAAATGGATGTATATATGTATACATTTATGTTTTTGTACACCATTGCGTATTAGTATGTTGATTAGTATTTTAATATATTGTTCAGTTTCCTGATATTGGCTTTAGACTAAAGTCGAAATATGGATTAAAAAAATAAAAACTAATGTGAAATTAAATTGTGATTTCTTTTTCTTAATTTTTATTCTTTAACAACAAAAAAAATGTTCACCAATTAGCCTGAAAAACACTACCAATAATTCAGACCTTGTCAGTAATTGTCTTTTCTAAACTATATTTACCTCTTTTGGAAAACAGTACTGGGTCAACTATTACATTACCATAACTTTGTACACATAATAACAAATGCCATTTCTATTTCTGTTCCTGTTCCTGTTTTTAAAGGAATAGAATGAAGTTTAATTAATCCCTTAACACCTCTCTCCTAGTTTTTGTAATTCTAAGTCATACCTATTCAAAAGGAGTAATTTTTTTAGAAACAACTTTTAAAAATATCCAGCCGATTCACTGATAAATAGAGTACGATGAGTCTTTTATGAGTTCTAAGTTTTGGACAGATTATAAGTTATATTATATTCACATATTGAAGTCAGGCCAATAAGCTTCAAGTTTTTCTGCCATTAAAGAAATCGGCTCCTGTAACAATTTTTATAACAAATGAAACATTTTTCTTCTGGAAAGTATTTATTACTTTTGAATAAAAACTTTTACGAGTATTGAAATTAGTCAATAGATTAATAGATTTAGTTTTTTACAGATCTCTGAAATTTGTCATTATTTAATGTTTAGAAATGACTTTTCGTTAAGATATAATTAAGCTATTTTCTTAAAAATTTGAAAACTAAATAATAAATTTATTTGAAAGTTTTTTTGTGGACTTTTGGGTCAATATTATTATTATTTTAAAATAAAATACATTTGTTATAGTTGTGAATAAATAAATATTTTGATCATTTATTTAATATTTCAATAAATATAATAAATAGAATAATAAATGGATGTATATATGTATACATTTATGTTTTTGTATACCATTGCGTATTAGTATGTTGATTAGTATTTTAATATATTGTTCAGTTTCCTGATATTGGCTTTAGACTAAAGTCGAAATATGGATTAAAAAAATAAAAACTAATGTGAAATTAAATTGTGATTTCTTTTTCTTAATTTTTATTCTTTAACAACAAAAAAAATGTTCACCAATTAGCCTGAAAAACACTACCAATAATTCAGAGCTTGTCAGTAATTGTCTTTTCTAAACTATATTTACCTCTTTTGGAAAACAGTACTGGGTCAACTATTACATTACCATAACTTTGTACACATAATAACAAATGCCATTTCTATTTCTGTTCCTGTTCCTGTTTTTAAAGGAATAGAATGAAGTTTAATTAATCCCTTAACATCTTTCCTAGTTTTTGTAATTCTAAGTCATACCTATTCAAAAGGAGTAATTTTTTTAGAAACAACTTTTAAAAATATCCAGCCGATTCACTGATAAATAGAGTACGATGAGTCTTTTATGAGTTCTAAGTTTTGGACAGATTATAAGTTATATTATATTCACATATTGAAGTAAGCTTCAAGTTTTTCTTCCATTAAAGAAATCGGCTCCTGTAACAATTTTTATAACAAATGAAACATTTTTCTTCTGGAAAGTATTTATTACTTTTGAATAAAAACTTTTACGAGTATTGAAATTAGTCAATAGATTAATAGATTTAGTTTTTTACAGATCTCTGAAATTTGTCATTATTTAATGTTTAGAAATGACTTTTCGTTAAGATATAATTAAGTTATTTTCTTAAAAATTTGAAAACTAAATAATAAATTTATTTGAAAGTTTTTTTGTGGACTTTTGGGTCAATATTATTATTATTTTAAAATAAAATACATTTGTTATAGTTGTGAATAAATAAATATTTTGATTCTTTATTTAATATTTCAATAAATATAATAAATAGAATAATAAATGATGTATATATGTATACATTTATGTTTTTGTACACCATTGCGTATTAGTATGTTGATTAGTATTTTAATATATTGTTCAGTTTCCTGATGTTGGCTTTAGACTAAAGTCGAAATATGGATTAAAAAAATAAAAACTAATGTGAAATGAAATTGTGATTTCTTTTTCTTAATTTTTATTCTTTAACAACAAAAAAAATGTTCACCAATTAGTCTGAAAAACACTACCAATAATTCAGACCTTGTCAGTAATTGTCTTTTCTAAACTATATTTACCTCTTTTGGAAAACAGTACTGGGTCAACTATTACATTACCATAACTTTGTACACATAATAACAAATGCCATTTCTATTTCTGTTCCTGTTTTTAAAAGAAATAGAATGAAGTTTAATTAATCCCTTAACATCTTTCCTAGTTTTTGTAATTCTAAGTCATACCTATTCAAAAGGAGTAATTTTTTTAGAAACAACTTTTAAAAATATCCAGCCGATTCACTGATAAATAGAGTACGATGAGTCTTTTATGAGTTCTAAGTTTTGGACAGATTATAAGTTATAATATATTCACATATTGAAGTCAGGCCAACTAAGCTTAAAGTTTTTCTGCCATTAAAGAAATCGGCTCCTGTAACAATTTTTATAACAAATGAAACATTTTTCTTCTGGAAAGTATTTATTACTTTTGAATAAAAACTTTTACGAGTATTGAAATTAGTCAATAGATTAATAGATTTAGTTTTTTACAGATCTCTGAAATTTGTCATTATTTAATGTTTAGAAATGACTTTTCGTTAAGATATAATTAAGTTATTTTCTTAAAAATTTGAAAACTAAATAATAAATTTATTTGAAAGTTTTTTTGTGGACTTTTGGGTCAATATTATTATTATTTTAAAATAAAATACATTTGTTATAGTTGTGAATAAATAAATATTTTGATCCTTTATTTAATATTTCAATAAATATAATAAATAGAATAATAAATGGATGTATATATGTATACATTTATGTTTTTGTACACCATTGCGTACTAGTATGTTGATTAGTATTTTAATATATTGTTCAGTTTCCTGATGTTGGCTTTAGACTAAAGTCGAAATATGGATTAAAAAAATAAAAACTAATGTGAAATGAAATTGTGATTTCTTTTTCTTAATTTTTATTCTTTAACAACAAAAAAAATGTTCACCAATTAGTCTGAAAAACACTACCAATAATTCAGACCTTGTCAGTAATTGTCTTTTCTAAACTATATTTACCTCTTTTGGAAAACAGTACTGGGTCAACTATTACATTACCATAACTTTGTACACATAATAACAAATGCCATTTCTATTTCTGTTCCTGTTTTTGAAAGAATAGAATGAAGTTTAATTAATCCCTTAACATCTTTCCTAGTTTTTGTAATTCTAAGTCATACCTATTCAAAAGGAGTAATTTTTTTAGAAACAACTTTTAAAAATATCCAGCCGATTCACTGATAAATAGAGTACGATGAGTCTTTTATGAGTTCTAAGTTTTGGACAGATTATAAGTTATAATATATTCACATATTGAAGTCAGGCCAACTAAGCTTAAAGTTTTTCTGCCATTAAAGAAATCGGCTGTAAATCCTGTAACAATTTTTATAACAAATGAAACATTTTTCTTCTGGAAAGTATTTATTACTTTTGAATAAAAACTTTTACGAGTATTGAAATTAGTCAATAGATTAATAGATTTAGTTTTTTACAGATCTCTGAAATTTGTCATTATTTAATGTTTAGAAATGACTTTTCGTTAAGATATAATTAAGCTATTTTCTTAAAAATTTGAAAACTAAATAATAAATTTATTTGAAAGTTTTTTTGTGGACTTTTGGGTCAATATTATTATTATTTTAAAATAAAATACATTTGTTATAGTTGTGAATAAATAAATATTTTGATCATTTATTTAATATTTCAATAAATATAATAAATAGAATAATAAATGGATGTATATATGTATACATTTATGTTTTTGTACACCATTGCGTATTAGTATGTTGATTAGTATTTTAATATATTGTTCAGTTTCCTGATGTTGGCTTTAGACTAAAGTCGAAATATGGATTAAAAAAATAAAAACTAATGTGAAATTAAATTGTGATTTCTTTTTCTTAATTTTTATTCTTTAACAACAAAAAAAATGTTCACCAATTAGCCTGAAAAACACTACCAATAATTCAGAGCTTGTCAGTAATTGTCTTTTCTAAACTATATTTACCTCTTTTGGAAAACAGTACTGGGTCAACTATTACATTACCATAACTTTGTACACATAATAACAAATGCCATTTCTATTTCTGTTCCTGTTCCTGTTTTTAAAGGAATAGAATGAAGTTTAATTAATCCTTTAACATCTTTCCTAGTTTTTGTAATTCTAAGTCATACCTATTCAAAAGGAGTAATTTTTTTAGAAACAACTTTTAAAAATATCCAGCCTATTCACTGATAAATAGAGTACGATGAGTCTTTTATGAGTTCTAAGTTTTGGACAGATTAAAAGTAATAATATATTCACATATTGAAGTCAGGCCAACTAAGCTTCAAGTTTTTCTGCCATTAAAGAAATCGGCTCCTGTAACAATTTTTATAACAAATGAAACATTTTTCTTCTGGAAAGTATTTATTACTTTTGAATAAAAACTTTTACGAGTATTGAAATTAGTCAATAGATTAATAGATTTAGTTTTTTACAGATCTCTGAAATTTGTCATTATTTAATCTTTAGAAATGACTTTTCGTTAAGATATAATTAAGTTATTTTCTTAAAAATTTGAAAACTAAATAATAAATTTATTTGAAAGTTTTTTTGTGGACTTTTGGGTCAATATTATTATTATTTTAAAATAAAATACATTTGTTATAGTTGTGAATAAATAAATATTTTGATCTTTTATTTAATATTTCAATAAATATAATAAATAGAATAATAAATGGATGTATATATGTATACATTTATGTTTTTGTACACCATTGCGTATTAGTATGTTGATTAGTATTTTAATATATTGTTCAGTTTCCTGATGTTGGCTTTAGACTAAAGTCGAAATATGGATTAAAAAAATAAAAACTAATGTGAAATTAAATTGTGATTTCTTTTTCTTAATTTTTATTCTTTAACAACAAAAAAAATGTTCACCAATTAGCCTGAAAAACACTACCAATAATTCAGACCTTGTCAGTAATTGTCATTTCTAAACTATATTTACCTCTTTTGGAAAACAGTACTGGGTCAACTATTACATTACCATAACTTTGTACACATAATAACAAATGCCATTTCTATTTCTGTTCCTGTTCCTGTTTTTAAAGGAATAGAATGAAGTTTAATTAATCCCTTAACATCTTTCCTAGTTTTTGTAATTCTAAGTCATACCTATTCAAAAGGAGTAATTTTTTTAGAAACAACTTTTAAAAATATCCAGCCGATTCACTGATAAATAGAGTACGATGAGTCTTTTATGAGTTCTAACTTTTGGACAGATTAAAAGTAATAATATATTCACATATAAGTAGAACTAAGCTTCAAGTTTTTCTGCCATTAAAGAAATCGGCTCCTGTAACAATTTTTATAACAAATGAAACATTTTTCTTCTGGAAAGTATTTATTACTTTTGAATAAAAACTTTTACGAGTATTGAAATTAGTCAATAGATTAATAGATTTAGTTTTTTACAGATCTCTGAAATTTGTCATTATTTAATCTTTAGAAATGACTTTTCGTTAAGATATAATTAAGTTATTTTCTTAAAAATTTGAAAACTAAATAATAAATTTATTTGAAAGTTTTTTTGTGGACTTTTGGGTCAATATTATTATTATTTTAAAATAAAATACATTTGTTATAGTTGTGAATAAATAAATATTTTGATCCTTTATTTAATATTTCAATAAATATAATAAATAGAATAATAAATGGATGTATATATGTATACATTTATGTTTTTGTACACCATTGCGTATTAGTATGTTGATTAGTATTTTAATATATTGTTCAGTTTCCTGATGTTGGCTTTAGACTAAAGTCGAAATATGGATTAAAAAAATAAAAACTAATGTGAAATGAAATTGTGATTTCTTTTTCTTAATTTTTATTCTTTAACAACAAAAAAAATGTTCACCAATTAGTCTGAAAAACACTACCAATAATTCAGAGCTTGTCAGTAATTGTCATTTCTAAACTATATTTACCTCTTTTGGAAAACAGTACTGGGTCAACTATTACATTACCATAACTTTGTACACATAATAACAAATGCCATTTCTATTTCTGTTCCTGTTCCTGTTTTTAAAGGAATAGAATGAAGTTTAATTAATCCCTTAACATCTTTCCTAGTTTTTGTAATTCTAAGTCATACCTATTCAAAAGGAGTAATTTTTTTAGAAACAACTTTTAAAAATATCCAGCCGATTCACTGATAAATAGAGTACGATGAGTCTTTTATGAGTTCTAAGTTTTGGACAGATTATAAGTTATAATATATTCACATATTGAAGTCAGGCCAACTAAGCTTCAAGTTTTTCTGCCATTAAAGAAATCGGCTCCTGTAACAATTTTTATAACAAATGAAACATTTTTCTTCTGGAAAGTATTTATTACTTTTGAATAAAAACTTTTACGAGTATTGAAATTAGTCAATAGATTAATAGATTTAGTTTTTTACAGATCTCTGAAATTTGTCATTATTTAATCTTTAGAAATGACTTTTCGTTAAGATATAATTAAGTTATTTTCTTAAAAATTTGAAAACTAAATAATAAATTTATTTGAAAGTTTTTTTGTGGACTTTTGGGTCAATATTATTATTATTTTAAAATAAAATACATTTGTTATAGTTGTGAATAAATAAATATTTTGATCCTTTATTTAATATTTCAATAAATATAATAAATAGAATAATAAATGGATGTATATATGTATACATTTATGTTTTTGTACACCATTGCGTATTAGTATGTTGATTAGTATTTTAATATATTGTTCAGTTTCCTGATGTTGGCTTTAGACTAAAGTCGAAATATGGATTAAAAAAATAAAAACTAATGTGAAATGAAATTGTGATTTCTTTTTCTTAATTTTTATTCTTTAACAACAAAAAAAATGTTCACCAATTAGTCTGAAAAACACTACCAATAATTCAGACCTTGTCAGTAATTGTCTTTTCTAAACTATATTTACCTCTTTTGGAAAACAGTACTGGGTCAACTATTACATTACCATAACTTTGTACACATAATAACAAATGCCATTTCTATTTCTGTTCCTGTTCCTGTTTTTAAAGGAATAGAATGATGTTTAATTAATCCTTTAACATCTTTCCTAGTTTTTGTAATTCTAAGTCATACCTATTCAAAAGGAGTAATTTTTTTAGAAACAACTTTTAAAAATATCCAGCCTATTCACTGATAAATAGAGTACGATGAGTCTTTTATGAGTTCTAAGTTTTGGACAGATTATAAGTTATATTATATTCACATATTGAAGTCAGGCCAACTAAGCTTAAAGTTTTTCTGCCATTAAAGAAATCGGCTCCTGTAACAATTTTTATAACAAATGAAACATTTTTCTTCTGGAAAGTATTTATTACTTTTGAATAAAAACTTTTACGGATATTGAAATTAGTCAATAGATTAATAGATTTAGTTTTTTACAGATCTCTGAAATTTGTCATTATTTAATGTTTAGAAATGACTTTTCGTTAAGATATAATTAAGCTATTTTCTTAAAAATTTGAAAACTAAATAATAAATTTATTTGAAAGTTTTTTTGTGGACTTTTGGGTCAATATTATTATTATTTTAAAATAAAATACATATGTTATAGTTGTGAATAAATAAATATTTTGATCTTTTATTTAATATTTCAATAAATATAATAAATAGAATAATAAATGGATGTATATATGTATACATTTATGTTTTTGTATACCATTGCGTATTAGTATGTTGATTAGTATTTTAATATATTGTTCAGTTTCCTGATATTGGCTTTAGACTAAAGTCGAAATATGGATTAAAAAAATAAAAACTAATGTGAAATTAAATTGTGATTTCTTTTTCTTAATTTTTATTCTTTAACAACAAAAAAAATGTTCACCAATTAGCCTGAAAAACACTACCAATAATTCAGAGCTTGTCAGTAATTGTCTTTTCTAAACTATATTTACCTCTTTTGGAAAACAGTACTGGGTCAACTATTACATTACCATAACTTTGTACACATAATAACAAATGCCATTTCTATTTCTGTTCCTGTTCCTGTTTTTAAAGGAATAGAATGAAGTTTAATTAATCCTTTAACATCTTTCCTAGTTTTTGTAAATCTAAGTCATACCTATTCAAAAGGAGTAATTTTTTTAAAAACAACTTTAAAAATATCCAGCCTATTCACTGATAAATAGAGTACGATGAGTCTTTTATGAGTTCTAAGTTTTGGACAGATTATAAGTTATAATATATTCACATATTGAAGTCAGGCCAACTAAGCTTCAAGTTTTTCTGCCATTAAAGAAATCGGCTGTAAATCCTGTAACAATTTTTATAACAAATGAAACATTTTTCTTCTGGAAAGTATTTATTACTTTTGAATAAAAACTTTTACGAGTATTGAAATTAGTCAATAGATTAATAGATTTAGTTTTTTACAGATCTCTGAAATTTGTCATTATTTAATGTTTAGAAATGACTTTTCGTTAAGATATAATTAAGCTATTTTCTTAAAAATTTGAAAACTAAATAATAAATTTATTTGAAAGTTTTTTTGTGGACTTTTGGGTCAATATTATTATTATTTTAAAATAAAATACATTTGTTATAGTTGTGAATAAATAAATATTTTGATCCTTTATTTAATATTTCAATAAATATAATAAATAGAATAATAAATGGATGTATATATGTATACATTTATGTTTTTGTACACCATTGCGTATTAGTATGTTGATTAGTATTTTAATATATTGTTCAGTTTCCTGATATTGGCTTTAGACTAAAGTCGAAATATGGATTAAAAAAATAAAAACTAATGTGAAATTAAATTGTGATTTCTTTTTCTTAATTTTTATTCTTTAACAACAAAAAAAATGTTCACCAATTAGTCTGAAAAACACTACCAATAATTCAGACCTTGTCAGTAATTGTCATTTCTAAACTATATTTACCTCTTTTGGAAAATAGTTCTGGGTCAATTATTACATTACCATAACTTTGTACACATAATAACAAATGCCATTTCTATTTCTGTTCCTGTTCCTGTTTTTAAAGGAATAGAATGAAGTTTAATTAATCCCTTAACATCTTTCCTAGTTTTTGTAATTCTAAGTCATACCTATTCAAAAGGAGTAATTTTTTTAGAAACAACTTTTAAAAATATCCAGCCGATTCACTGATAAATAGAGTACGATGAGTCTTTTATGAGTTCTAAGTTTTGGACAGATTATAAGTTATATTATATTCACATATTGAAGTAAGCTTCAAGTTTTTCTTCCATTAAAGAAATCGGCTCCTGTAACAATTTTTATAACAAATGAAACATTTTTCTTCTGGAAAGTATTTATTACTTTTGAATAAAAACTTTTACGAGTATTAAAATTAGTCAATAGATTAATAGATTTAGTTTTTCACAGATCTCTGAAATTTGTCATTATTTAATGTTTAGAAATGACTTTTCGTTAAGATATAATTAAGTTATTTTCTTAAAAATTTGAAAACTAAATAATAAATTTATTTGAAAGTTTTTTTGTGGACTTTTGGGTCAATATTATTATTATTTTAAAATAAAATACATTTGTTATAGTTGTGAATAAATAAATATTTTGATCCTTTATTTAATATTTCAATAAATATAATAAATAGGATAATAAATGGATGTATATATGTATACATTTATGTTTTTGTACACCATTGCGTATTAGTATGTTGATTAGTATTTTAATATATTGTTCAGTTTCCTGATGTTGGCTTTAGACTAAAGTCGAAATATGGATTAAAAAAATAAAAACTAATGTGAAATGAAATTGTGATTTCTTTTTCTTAATTTTTATTCTTTAACAACAAAAAAAATGTTCACCAATTAGTCTGAAAAACACTACCAATAATTCAGACCTTGTCAGTAATTGTCTTTTCTAAACTATATTTACCTCTTTTGGAAAACAGTACTGGGTCAATTATTACATTACCATAACTTTGTACACATAATAACAAATGCCATTTCTATTTCTGTTCCTGTTTTTCCTGTTTTTAAAGGAATAGAATGAAGTTTAATTAATCCCTTAACATCTTTCCTAGTTTTTGTAATTCTAAGTCATACCTATTCAAAAGGAGTAATTTTTTTAAAAACAACTTTTAAAAATATCCAGCCGATTCACTGATAAATAGAGTACGATGAGTCTTTTATGAGTTCTAAGTTTTGGACAGATTATAAGTTATAATATATTCACATATTGAAGTCAGGCCAACTAAGCTTAAAGTTTTTCTGCCATTAAAGAAATCGGCTCCTGTAACAATTTTTATAACAAATGAAACATTTTTCTTCTGGAAAGTATTTATTACTTTTGAATAAAAACTTTTACGGATATTGAAATTAGTCAATAGATTAATAGATTTAGTTTTTTACAGATCTCTGAAATTTGTCATTATTTAATGTTTAGAAATGACTTTTCGTTAAGATATAATTAAGTTATTTTCTTAAAAATTTGAAAACTAAATAATAAATTTATTTGAAAGTTTTTTTGTGGACTTTTGGGTCAATATTATTATTATTTTAAAATAAAATACATTTGTTATAGTTGTGAATAAATAAATATTTTGATCCTTTATTTAATATTTCAATAAATATAATAAATAGAATAATAAATGGATGTATATATGTATACATTTATGTTTTTGTACACCATTGCGTATTAGTATGTTGATTAGTATTTTAATATATTGTTCAGTTTCCTGATGTTGGCTTTAGACTAAAGTCGAAATATGGATTAAAAAAATAAAAACTAATGTGAAATGAAATTGTGATTTCTTTTTCTTAATTTTTATTCTTTAACAACAAAAAAAATGTTCACCAATTAGCCTGAAAAACACTACCAATAATTCAGACCTTGTCAGTAATTGTCTTTTCTAAACTATATTTACCTCTTTTGGAAAACAGTACTGGGTCAACTATTACATTACCATAACTTTGTACACATAATAACAAATGCCATTTCTATTTCTGTTCCTGTTCCTGTTTTTAAAGGAATAGAATGAAGTTTAATTAATCCCTTAACATCTTTCCTAGTTTTTGTAATTCTAAGTCATACCTATTCAAAAGGAGTAATTTTTTTAGAAACAACTTTTAAAAATATCCAGCCGATTCACTGATAAATAGAGTACGATGAGTCTTTTATGAGTTCTAAGTTTTGGACAGATTATAAGTTATAATATATTCACATATTGAAGTCAGGCCAACTAAGCTTCAAGTTTTTCTGCCATTAAAGAAATCGGCTCCTGTAACAATTTTTATAACAAATGAAACATTTTTCTTCTGGAAAGTATTTATTACTTTTGAATAAAAACTTTTACGAGTATTAAAATTAGTCAATAGATTAATAGATTTAGTTTTTCACAGATCTCTGAAATTTGTCATTATTTAATGTTTAGAAATGACTTTTCGTTAAGATATAATTAAGTTATTTTCTTAAAAATTTGAAAACTAAATAATAAATTTATTTGAAAGTTTTTTTGTGGACTTTTGGGTCAATATTATTATTATTTTAAAATAAAATACATTTGTTATAGTTGTGAATAAATAAATATTTTGATTCTTTATTTAATATTTCAATAAATATAATAAATAGGATAATAAATGGGTATACATTTATGTTTTTGTACACCATTGCGTATTAGTATGTTGATTAGTATTTTAATATATTGTTCAGTTTCCTGATGTTGGCTTTAGACTAAAGTCGAAATATGGATTAAAAAAATAAAAACTAATGTGAAATGAAATTGTGATTTCTTTTTCTTAATTTTTATTCTTTAACAACAAAAAAAATGTTCACCAATTAGTCTGAAAAACACTACCAATAATTCAGACCTTGTCAGTAATTGTCTTTTCTAAACTATATTTACCTCTTTTGGAAAATAGTTCTGGGTCAATTATTACATTACCATAACTTATGTACACATAATAACAAATGCCATTTCTATTTCTGTTCCTGTTTTTAAAAAAATAGAATGAAGTTTAATTAATCCCTTAACATCTTTCCTAGTTTTTGTAATTCTAAGTCATACCTATTCAAAAGGAGTAATTTTTTTAGAAACAACTTTTAAAAATATCCAGCCGATTCACTGATAAATAGAGTACGATGAGTCTTTTATGAGTTCTAAGTTTTGGACAGATTATAAGTTATAATATATTCACATATTGAAGTCAGGCCAACTAAGCTTAAAGTTTTTCTGCCATTAAAGAAATCGGCTCCTGTAACAATTTTTATAACAAATGAAACATTTTTCTTCTGGAAAGTATTTATTACTTTTGAATAAAAACTTTTACGGATATTGAAATTAGTCAATAGATTAATAGATTTAGTTTTTTACAGATCTCTGAAATTTGTCATTATTTAATGTTTAGAAATGACTTTTCGTTAAGATATAATTAAGTTATTTTCTTAAAAATTTGAAAAATAAATAATAAATTTATTTGAAAGTTTTTTGTGGACTTTTGGGTCAATATTATTATTATTTTAAAATAAAATACCTTTGTTATAGTTGTGAATAAATAAATATTTTGATCCTTTATTTAATATTTCAATAAATATAATAAATAGAATAATAAATGGATGTATATATGTATACATTTATGTTTTTGTACACCATTGCGTACTAGTATGTTGATTAGTATTTTAATATATTGTTCAGTTTCCTGATGTTGGCTTTAGACTAAAGTCGAAATATGGATTAAAAAAATAAAAACTAATGTGAAATGAAATTGTGATTTCTTTTTCTTAATTTTTATTCTTTAACAACAAAAAAATGTTCACCAATTAGTCTGAAAAACACTACCAATAATTCAGACCTTGTCAGTAATTGTCTTTTCTAAACTATATTTACCTCTTTTGGAAAACAGTACTGGGTCAACTATTACATTACCATAACTTTGTACACATAATAACAAATGCCATTTCTATTTCTGTTCCTGTTTTTGAAAGAATAGAATGAAGTTTAATTAATCCCTTAACATCTTTCCTAGTTTTTGTAATTCTAAGTCATACCTATTCAAAAGGAGTAATTTTTTTAGAAACAACTTTTAAAAATATCCAGCCGATTCACTGATAAATAGAGTACGATGAGTCTTTTATGAGTTCTAAGTTTTGGACAGATTAAAAGTAATAATATATTCACATATTGAAGTCAGGCCAACTAAGCTTAAAGTTTTTCTGCCATTAAAGAAATCGGCTGTAAATCCTGTAACAATTTTTATAACAAATGAAACATTTTTCTTCTGGAAAGTATTTATTACTTTGAATAAAAACTTTTACGAGTATTGAAATTAGTCAATAGATTAATAGATTTAGTTTTTTACAGATCTCTGAAATTTGTCATTATTTAATGTTTAGAAATGACTTTTCGTTAAGATATAATTAAGCTATTTTCTTAAAAATTTGAAAACTAAATAATAAATTTATTTGAAAGTTTTTTTGTGGACTTTTGGGTCAATATTATTATTATTTTAAAATAAAATACATTTGTTATAGTTGTGAATAAATAAATATTTTGATCATTTATTTAATATTTCAATAAATATAATAAATAGAATAATAAATGGATTTATATATGTATACATTTATGTTTTTGTATACCATTGCGTATTAGTATGTTGATTAGTATTTTAATATATTGTTCAGTTTCCTGATATTGGCTTTAGACTAAAGTCGAAATATGGATTAAAAAAATAAAAACTAATGTGAAATTAAATTATGATTTCTTTTTCTTAATTTTTATTCTTTAACAACAAAAAAAATGTTCACCAATTAGCCTGAAAAACACTACCAATAATTCAAAGCTTGTCAGTAATTGTCTTTTCTAAACTATATTTACCTCTTTTGGAAAACAGTACTGGGTCAACTATTACATTACCATAACTTTGTACACATAATAACAAATGCCATTTCTATTTCTGTTCCTGTTCCTGTTTTTAAAGGAATAGAATGAAGTTTAATTAATCCTTTAACATCTTTCCTAGTTTTTGTAAATCTAAGTCATACCTATTCAAAAGGAGTAATTTTTTTAAAAACAACTTTAAAAATATCCAGCCTATTCACTGATAAATAGAGTACGATGAGTCTTTTATGAGTTCTAAGTTTTGGACAGATTATAAGTTATATTATATTCACATATTGAAGTAAAAGCTTCAAGTTTTTCTTCCATTAAAGAAATCGGCTCCTGTAACAATTTTTATAACAAATGAAACATTTTTCTTCTGGAAAGTATTTATTACTTTTGAATAAAAACTTTTACGAGTATTGAAATTAGTCAATAGATTAATAGATTTAGTTTTTTACAGATCTCTGAAATTTGTCATTATTTAATCTTTAGAAATGACTTTTCGTTAAGATATAATTAAGTTATTTTCTTAAAAATTTGAAAACTAAATAATAAATTTATTTGAAAGTTTTTTTGTGGACTTTTGGGTCAATATTATTATTATTTTAAAATAAAATACATTTGTTATAGTTGTGAATAAATAAATATTTTGATCTTTTATTTAATATTTCAATAAATATAATAAATAGAATAATAAATGAATGTATATATGTATACATTTATGTTTTTGTACACCATTGCGTATTAGTATGTTGATTAGTATTTTAATATATTGTTCAGTTTCCTGATGTTGGCTTTAGACTAAAGTCGAAATATGGATTAAAAAAATAAAAACTAATGTGAAATTAAATTGTGATTTTTTTTTCTTAATTTTTATTCTTTAACAACAAAAAAAATGTTCACCAATTAGTCTGAAAAACACTACCAATAATTCAGACCTTGTCAGTAATTGTCTTTTCTAAACTATATTTACCTCTTTTGGAAAACAGTACTGGGTCAACTATTACATTACCATAACTTTGTACACATAATAACAAATGCCATTTCTATTTCTGTTCCTGTTCCTGTTTTTAAAGGAATAGAATGAAGTTTAATTAATCCCTTAACATCTCTCCTAGTTTTTGTAAATCTAAGTCATACCTATTCAAAAGGAGTAATTTTTTTAAAAACAACTTTAAAAATATCCAGCCGATTCACTGATAAATAGAGTACGATGAGTCTTTTATGAGTTCTAAGTTTTGGACAGATTATAAGTTATAATATATTCACATATTGAAGTCAGGCCAACTAAGCTTAAAGTTTTTCTGCCATTAAAGAAATCGGCTGTAAATCCTGTAACAATTTTCATAACAAATGAAACATTTTTCTTCTGGAAAGTATTTATTACTTTTGAATAAAAACTTTTACGAGTATTGAAATTAGTCAATAGATTAATAGATTTAGTTTTTCACAGATCTCTGAAATTTGTCATTATTTAATGTTTAGAAATGACTTTTCGTTAAGATATAATTAAGCTATTTTCTTAAAAATTTGAAAACTAAATAATAAATTTATTTGAAAGTCTTTTTGTGGACTTTTGGGTCAATATTATTACTATTTTAAAATAAAATACATTTGTTATAGTTGTGAATAAATAAATATTTTGATCTTTTATTTAATATTTCAATAAATATAATAAATAGAATAATAAATGGATGTATATATGTATACATTTATGTTTTTGTATATCATTGCGTATTAGTATGTTGATTAGTATTTTAATATATTGTTCAGTTTCCTGATGTTGGCTTTAGACTAAAGTCGAAATATGGATTAAAAAAATAAAAACTAATGTGAAATGAAATTGTGATTTCTTTTTCTTAATTTTTATTCTTTAACAAAAAAAAAAATGTTTACCAATTAGTCTGAAAAACACTACCAATAATTCAGACCTTGTCAGTAATTGTCTTTTCTAAACTATATTTACCTCTTTTGGAAAACAGTACTGGGTGAACTATTACATTACCATAACTTTGTACACATAATAACAAATGCCATTTCTATTTCTGTTCCTGTTCCTGTTTTTAAAGGAATAGAATGAAGTTTAATTAATCCCTTAACATCTTTCCTAGTTTTTGTAATTCTAAGTCATTCCTATTCAAAAGGAGTAATTTTTTTAAAAACAACTTTTAAAAATATCCAGCCGATTCACTGATAAATAGAGTACAATGAGTCTTTTATGAGTTCTAAGTTTTGGACAGATTAAAAGTAATAATATATTCACATATTGAAGTCAGGCCAACTAAGCTTAAAGTTTTTCTGCCATTAAAGAAATCGGCTGTAAATCCTGTAACAATTTTTATAACAAATGAAACATTTTTCTTCTGGAAAGTATTTATTACTTTTGAATAAAAACTTTTACGAATATTGAAATTAGTCAATAGATTAATAGATTTAGTTTTTTACAGATCTCTGAAATTTGTCATTATTTAATCTTTAGAAATGACTTTTCGTTAAGATATAATTAATTTATTTTCTTAAAAATTTGAAAACTAAATAATAAATTTATTTGAAAGTTTTTTTGTGGACTTTTGAGTCAATATTATTATTATTTTAAAATAAAATACATTTGTTATAGTTGTGAATAAATAAATATTTTGATCCTTTATTTAATATTTCAATAAATATAATAAATAGAATAATAAATGGATGTATATATGTATACATTTATGTTTTTGTACACCATTGCGTACTAGTATGTTGATTAGTATTTTAATATATTGTTCAGTTTCCTGATGTTGGCTTTAGACTAAAGTCGAAATATGGATTAAAAAAATAAAAACTAATGTGAAATTAAATTATGATTTCTTTTTCTTAATTTTTATTCTTTAACAACAAAAAAAATGTTCACCAATTAGCCTGAAAAACACTACCAATAATTCAGAGCTTGTCAGTAATTGTCTTTTCTAAACTATATTTACCTCTTTTGGAAAACAGTACTGGGTCAATTATTACATTACCATAACTTTGTACACATAATAACAAATGCCATTTCTATTTCTGTTCCTGTTCCTGTTCCTGTTTTTAAAGGAATAGAATGAAGTTTAATTAATCCCTTAACATCTTTCCTAGTTTTTGTAATTCTAAGTCGTACCTATTCAAAAGGAGTAATTTTTTTAGAAACAACTTTTAAAAATATCCAGCCGATTCACTGATAAATAGAGTACGATGAGTCTTTTATGAGTTCTAAGTTTTAGACAGATTATAAGTTATAATATATTCGCATATTGAAGTCAGGCCAACTAAGCTTAAAGTTTTTCTGCCATTAAAGAAATCGGCTGTAAATCCTGTAACAATTTTTATAACAAATGAAACATTTTTCTTCTGGAAAGTATTTATTACTTTTGAATAAAAACTTTTACGAGTATTGAAATTAGTCAATAGATTAATAGATTTACTTTTTTACAGATCTCTGAAATTTGTCATTATTTAATCTTTAGAAATGACTTTTCGTTAAGATATAATTAAGTTATTTTCTTAAAAATTTGAAAACTAAATAATAAATTTATTTGAAAGTTTTTTTGTGGACTTTTGAGTCAATATTATTATTATTTTAAAATAAAATACATTTGTTATAGTTGTGAATAAATAAATATTTTGATCCTTTATTTAATATTTCAATAAATATAATAAATAGAATAATAAATGGATGTATATATGTATACATTTATGTTTTTGTACACCATTGCGTATTAGTATGTTGATTAGTATTTTAATATATTGTTCAGTTTGGTGATGTTGGCTTTAGACTAAAGTCGAAATATGGATTAAAAAAATAAAAACTAATGTGAAATTAAATTGTGATTTCTTTTTCTTAATTTTTATTCTTTAACAACAAAAAAAATGTTCACCAATTAGCCTGAAAAACACTACCAATAATTCAGAGCTTGTCAGTAATTGTCATTTCTAAATTATATTTACCTCTTTTGGAAAATAGTTCTGGGTCAATTATTACATTACCATAACTTTGTACACATAATAACAAATGCCATTTCTATTTCTGTTCCTGTTCCTGTTTTTAAAGGAATAGAATGATGTTTAATTAATCCTTTAACATCTTTCCTAGTTTTTGTAATTCTAAGTCATACCTATTCAAAAGAAGTAATTTTTTTAGAAACAACTTTTAAAAATATCCAGCCTATTCACTGATAAATAGAGTACGATGAGACTTTTATGAGTTCTAAGTTTTGGACAGATTAAAAGTAATAATATATTCACATATTGAAGTCAGGCCAACTAAGCTTAAAGTTTTTCTGCCATTAAAGAAATCGGCTGTAAATCCTGTAACAATTTTTATAACAAATGAAACATTTTTCTTCTGGAAAGTATTTATTACTTTTGAATAAAAACTTTTACGAGTATTGAAATTAGTCAATAGATTAATAGATTTACTTTTTTACAGATCTCTGAAATTTGTCATTATTTAATCTTTAGAAATGACTTTTCGTTAAGATATAATTAAGTTATTTTCTTAAAAATTTGAAAACTAAATAATAAATTTATTTGAAAGTTTTTTTGTGGACTTTTGAGTCAATATTATTATTATTTTAAAATAAAATACATTTGTTATAGTTGTGAATAAATAAATATTTTAATCCTTTATTTAATATTTCAATAAATATAATAAATAGAATAATAAATGGATGTATATATGTATACATTTATGTTTTTGTACACCATTGCGTATTAGTATGTTGATTAGTATTTTTATATATTGTTCAGTTTCCTGATGTTGGCTTTAGACTAAAGTCGAAATATGGATTAAAAAAATAAAAACTAATGTGGAATTAAATTGTGATTTCTTTTTCTTAATTTTTATTCTTTAACAACAAAAAAATGTTCACTAATTAGCCTGAAAAACACTACCAATAATTCAGACCTTGTCAGTAATTGTCTTTTCTAAACTATATTTACCTCTTTTGGAAA
>NW_024031411.1:0-29652 GCF_002237135.1 Teleopsis dalmanni
TAATGAACCTTTTTATCGGCCGAGGTTTTGCTCGCCGGATCCCAGAGTCGTTACAAGAATATTTCTTATAACCCTGAATCGTTCGAATAATAATTTTCAAGCCAGTTAATTGTTTTTAATTTCTTTATTTATCTTTTCCGAAATTTATTTTACAATATTTATAGCTTATTTGCTAACAATATATATTATAAATATTAAGAATTATTATAATTCCTGAAACAATAAAAAAAATTCTAACTAATGGTGGATTTGGAACCAACACTACCGACGAGGCTGCGTTGTTAAAGAGTCAGTGTTACCGACTGGGCTACACTGATGAACTTGGAACCAACGCTACCGACAAGGCTGCGTTGCTTAGGAACAGTGTTACCGATAGGGCTACACTGATGAACTTGGAACCAACGCTACCGACAAGGCTGCGTTGCTTAGGAACAGTGTTACCTATAGGGCTACACTGGTGAACTTGGAACCAACGCTACCGACAAGGCTGCGTTGCTTAGGAGCAGTGTTACCGATAGGGCTACACTGGTGAACTTGGAACCAACGCTACCGACAAGGCTGCGTTGCTAAGGAACAGTGTTACCGATAGGGCTACACTGGTGGACTTGGAACCAACGCTACCGATAAGGCTGCGTTGCTAAGGAACAGTGTTACCGATAGGGCTACACTGATGAATTAGGAAAAATGTTAATAAATATTTTTAGTTACCTGATTGTACACTTGCTCTGGTTCTGCCAAGTGTTCTGCTTCGTGGCTTGTCATTGAGTCTCTGGTGATGTGCACTGTTCGAAGTGCTGTGGCCAAGTCATTGAGTGTCTTCTCTGTTGATGTGCACTGTTTACTTTGCTTCTCCTTTTATACGGATTTTATAGAACGGGATAACTGTCTTCTGAGTGCATACTGTGTAGTTTTCTTTTAAGTTGTTATTGCCTGCTACTGATCTCGCTATATTCTGCTGTTGTTGTTTGCTGCATATTTATTATTAAAATTTTGCAAAAATAATTACCCTCAAAGAAATCGGAAGTATTATTACTTAATTTGTATTTTCAAGAGATTTATTGTTTCTCTTAATTTTGATAACTAAATTCTATGATAATTTATAATTACTTATTATTATCTTACTTTCTAAAATAATTCCTTTTACTTTATTAATACTTTATATATTTTTTCATAGCTTAGACTAATATTTTTTTCCGTGGGTTTGGTTTTACTAATAATAGCTTAATTCTATTGTTTTGTTTTACAATAATAATAATAACTTCATGCTATTTTCAACTATCATAATTTATTTGTGACGTGTTGGAAAAAATCGTCACACTCCCTCCCTTCATTGGAAAGGGGGAACGACCCGGATGGCACCAGAATTTGCTATGAGCACCTTATGTTTTTTTTCCTGATTTTGCACATAAAAAACATGGCGACGGCCCCGTTTTAACTTTTGAGCGTCCCTCTGTATCCGTTCCCAAAGTTCTGCGTGCGGTGGTTCTGGGGCTAGTTTTGCAGCAAAATGAGCCTGAGCGTTGGATAGCGGATGTGTTTTGACTAAAACCATATCGCCAATCTGTGGTTTCCATGCTCTGGGTCGTAAATTATAGTGCTTGGCTTCTGTAACGTTTCTTCGGACTTTTGAATATTTTATAAAATTCGTCTTGGGCCGTGGTGACAATCTGATCGTTCTCCGGTTGGGTTGTACAACAAATTTTCGTTTGCCGTTGCTGGTTTTTTGTGCTGACTTTGTCATCTGTTTCGAGACAACGTTCCTTAATTTGGTATGGTAATTGTTCCTGTTGGCCTTGTTGTGTTTCAATAAATTTTATTTGCGGTTGTACTATTTGCTTTTGTGTACCTTGTAGTTGTTGTAACTTTTGTACTTTGATAGGTCTCGGATCTTGCTGTGTTTTCCCTTTGTTAGGTCTCGGGTCTTGCTGTATTTTCACTTCGATAGGTCTCGGATCTTGTTGTTGTACGATGTGTTCTAGCGTGTCTTGTGGTTGCTGTGAATCTCGGCTAGGTGTTGTATTGATAGGACTTGGATCTCGGTATTGTTGTAACTTCGGTGCTTTAGTAGATTTCGGATCTTGTATTTTTACTTTGATAGGTCTCGGATCTTGCTGTGTTTTCCCTTTGTTAGGTCTCGGGTCTTGCTGTATTTTCACTTCGATAGGTCTCGGATCTTGTTGTTGTACGATGTGTTCTAGCGTGTCTTGTGGTTGCTGTGAATCTCGGCTAGGTGTTGTATTGATAGGACTTGGATCTCGGTATTGTTGTAACTTTGGTGCTCTAGTAGATTTCGGATCTTGTTGTATTTTCACTTTGGTAGGTCTCGGATCTTGCTTTATTTTTTCTCTGATAGGACTTGGATCTCGCTGTATTTTCACTTTGGTAGGTCTTGGATCTTGTTGTTGTACGCCGTGTTCTAGCGTATCTTGTAGTTGCTGCTGCTGCTGTTGTCGATTAACTTGCTGCTGTTGCTGTTGATTAGTCTGCTGTTGTGGCTGTCGTTGTTGATTAACTTGCTGCTGTTGTTCTTCGATGGCTATGGATTGCAGTAGTTCTTGTTTTTGCTTAAAGAATCTAGACGGGATAAAAAACTTTAGAAAATCAACCTTGAAATGTGTCCAGTACTGCCAACGACAATTGTTGTTGCGATACCATATTAGTGCATTATTTTCGAGAAGTAAGGGCATTGTGCGTGGAATTAAGTTTACATCGATGCTATACTTGTCTGCCAGTTCTTCTATGTGTTCGATGAAACTCAATGGATCCTCGCCACCGTCATATCTGAAGGACCATTTTTCCACATGTTCTATTGTTTGAATGGATGAGCGCATTGTAGGACTCATATCTGCCCCTTTGTATTCCACGTGTGATATACGTTGATATATTTTTTTTCCTTCCAGAGTTCTTAAATTCGTTTCATTCGAGTTAAGAGTTCTGTGATGTGACCAACCAGGTTCGTGCTAAAATCGGATCCTCCTTACTCATTATTATATTACGAAGTTTCCTACGTTGTATTCAGGGTCCCTGCTCGGGCGCCACTTGTAAAGAACCTTTTTACCAGCCGAGGTTTTGCTCGCCGGATCCCAGAGTCGTTACAAGAATATTTCTTATAACCCTGAATCGTTCGAATAATAATTTTTAAAGCCAGTTAATTGTTTTAATTTCTTTATTTATCTTTTCCGAAATTTATTTTACAATATTTATAGCTTATTTGCTAACAATATATATTATAAATATTAAGAATTATTATAATTCCTGAAACAATAAAAAAATTCTAACTAATGGTGGATTTGGAACCAACACTACCGACGAGGCTGCGTTGTTAAAGAGTCAGTGTTACCGACTGGGCTACACTGATGAACTTGGAACCAACGCTACCGACAAGGCTGCGTTGCTTAGGAACAGTGTTACCGTTAGGGCTACACTGATGAACTTGGAACCAACGCTACCGACAAGGCTGCGTTGCTTAGGAACAGTTTTACCTATAGGGCTACACTGGTGAACTTGGAACCAACGCTACCGACAAGGCTGCGTTGCTTAGGAGCAGTGTTACCGATAGGGCTACACTGGTGAACTTGGAACCAACGCTACCGACAAGGCTGCGTTGCTAAGGAACAGTGTTACCGATAGGGCTACACTGATGAACTTGGAACCAACGCTACCGACAAGGCTGCGTTGCTAAGGAATCAGTTCTATGACTTAATAATTACCTCTGTGATTACCTTGTGAAGTGTTCTGCTTCACGACCTGTGATTGAACCTCTGGTGATGTGCACTGTTCGAAGTGCTGTGGCCAAGTCCCTCTGGTGATGTGCACTGCTCGAAGTGCTGTGGCCAAGTCTCTCTGGTGATGTGCACTGCTCGAAATGCTGTGGCCAAGTCGCTGTGTTTTACTTTGCTTCTCCTTTTATACGGATTTTATATAACGGGATAACTGACTTCTGAGTGCATACTGTGTAGCTTTCTTCAAAGTTGTTATTGCCTGCTACTGATTTCGCTATGTTCTGCTGTTGTTGTTCGCTGCATATTTATTATTAAAATTTTGTAAAAATAATTACCCTCAAAGAAATCGGAAGTATTATTACTTAATTTGTATTTTCAAGAGATTAATTGTTTCTCTTAATTTTGATAACTAAATTCTATGATAATTTATAATTACTTATTATTATCTTACTTTCTAAAATAATTCCTTTTACTTTATTAATACTTTATATATTTTTTCATAGCTTAGATTAATATTTTTTTTCGTGGGTTTGGTTTTACTAATATTAGCTTAATTCTATTGTTTTATTTGTTTACAATAATAATAATAACTTCATGTATATATATTTTTCGACTAAAAATAGTTTTAATTCTGTTGTTGGGTTTTTTTATTTGTTTACTATAATAACTTCATGTTATTTTCAACTATCATAATTTATTTGTGACGTGTTGGAAAAAATCGTCACAAGATCGAGTCTTAAATACGAGGAGCAGGAATTGTAACATAGACAACTTAACCCATTATTTAATCATACACATAAATGTGCTCACTTTCTGGGTTAGGTTAGGTTATGCCGGCGATCCCTAGTGGATTCACTTGTCCTATTGATTCATTATGTTGCCGCATATATAGAAAAAACTCAGGGTTTAAAACCACCTAGAACCTTTTACGAAGCCTAAAATGCTATTTAGTGTCAGATCCCGTAACTAGTCAAGATCCTCAAGAAAGGGGTCTACTAATATATTGAGTCGCCGCCGTGCATGAGCTGGGTAAAAACATAGTAGATAAGACGCACTCTCATCGTCTTCCCCACACCTGTGACAAATTTGATTGAAAGGGAGACCTGATCTTCTAGCATGGTTCCCTAGTTTACAGTGACCTGTAATTGCATCTACCAAATACTT
Source organism: Teleopsis dalmanni (assembly GCF_002237135.1). Taxonomy (NCBI): domain Eukaryota; kingdom Metazoa; phylum Arthropoda; class Insecta; order Diptera; family Diopsidae; genus Teleopsis; species Teleopsis dalmanni. The sequence continues at coordinate 4,887 of NW_024031411.1, forward strand.
ATATCTCTACAGGGTATCTTAATGAGAATTTTAGATTTCCTTTTATCGGAACGTAGCCAGATTGCATACAGATGCCTGCATATCGTTGAGTCTTCCCATGTTTTATTAAATATTGCAGTACAAAAAGAACTCAGTAACAGTTTGCATGATGTTAGCAATATGTTCAGATTATTTAGGTGTTCCGAGTGCGGTCCTGAAGCTCCCTTTGTGGCCAACTTGCCTGCTGAAAATATTCCTATAACCTAGATTATCCTGAATCCAGATTAGGGAAATATTGAGCTGCGTCGACATTTCGTTTAGAGATGTATCACAATCAAAAACCGTCCTAGAACTGTAAATTGGACCACTTTCTGAATCAAACTATATATAAACTATATTTTTTGTAACACACATATTTTATATCGAATAAATGATTGTAAAATACATTTTCATATTGGAAAAATGTAGTGTTTATAAAGTATTGCTTCCAAGAAAAAAAATGTGAATTCTATGATATGGTGTATTGAAATCAACTTATCGGTGGTTACTTAAATCACTTAAGTCATTTAAATTACTGTTAAGTAGCAAAGAAAATGTTATTACTTGAGTTTCATATCGTTTACTGTTTAGTAATAAATTCAATCGTTCAGCCCGTTTAAACTTAGACCGATTTTCGAAACGTTATTGAATTAATTCCAGAAAATCTGATTTTTACATACGAGAAGTTTGAGAGATAAATACCATATTTTAAAATTAAACAAAATTTTCTCTACCAACTTGATTGGTAACACCACACTGTAAAATGAAAATCGGGGAGGTATAACTAAACAGACTAAGAACAGTAGACCAGAAACGTGTCTTCGAAATGGTTCCCTCATTTGCTAACAGGAGACTTGAAACAGAAATGTGTTGATTATTCTGAGAGCTCTTTGAACATATTTTAACGCACTTAAGTGGATATAAGGAAGTGGGAATTTAAGTGGATATAAGCCGGTAAAAGCTGAATAAAAACGGAAATGCCAGTTAGAAAGGTTTTAGCTTTCATAATTAAAGATTCGTTATTTATCCCTTATTTACTCATATGTTCACTCAGGAAAAATAATTTTATTCTTTTCTAAAATATTCATATTGCATAGCAATAGTTTATTATATAGATCAGGGCTGTACAGAACAGATAAAATCTTGAGCCAATACAATCACTTAAATACGTTAGAGGGCCGCAGAAAACGTTCATAATTTTTCCAGAGAGTAGTAAAAATATGGCAATAATGCTAAATTTAGTTTCATTAACTCTTCTTAATATATCTTTTACATTTCTATCAATATCAGCATTATTAATATTAGTTGTTGCCATATGAAAAATATTTTATTATTAATGTAATGACTTACGGCACTGGATACGAGTTTTTTGAATCAATTGCACAATAAAATATATACTTAAGTCTTTGTCAATTAAGAAAACTAACGTTAAGTGTAATAAAGTATTTAATATACTTTAATTCATTTATTTGGGATAACATAAAAATAAAATATGAGATGTTACTAAAATATAACATAGAAAACTTTGCCCAATTGTGGTAGCTCAGAAACATGTCGCGGGCCGCTTGGGGCCCGTGAGTCGTGCTTTGGACAGCCCTGATATAGATAAATTTGATTTTCGCTAATCAACCAATTCATGTTTTATAATTAAAGATTTAATTCTTTATACTTTTCTGTAGTCCTTCCAGCTCAACTTAGCATTGAGAGTAAACCAAGGAATTTCTCTGTAAAATTTACATATACTATTAAATTCTGTAGCTGTCATCAATTCAGTTTTGAAATTTATTGCGTTTTGAAGATTAGTTGCAACTTTCTTAACCTATTCCTGAGCGCATAAGACTGTCATGCTGTTTGGTATTATCCCAATGCGTTACGTCTATAATCATTCTGAAAAATACTCGTGGTTTTTTTTTCTGCTCAACCGCTTCTTCGACTTTTGTTGTATTCCATAGACCTGTTCCAGCTAGGTGGGAAAGAATGTTTTTCAAATCGAGTATTCTAATATTATTGGTGATATCAATGAAATTGTGAGATTGACCGATAAGATGAGATGATATAAATATATTTTTCTGATTTGAAAATCATAATTACTTCTGCGATTTTCCATAAACTTGAAATAAATTTAAGTTTTATAAATGAATTATAACTATAAGCTGATCTTAAAGTCAGCCATTATTAAGGCAAGCCCTGCATCTTTTTTTGTTATTGGAAAAGTTGTAACGTGATTTTTTGAAGTACTATTAGGCCGAAGAATGTATGTTAGATGTTTTTCAAATGCGTTTGATTTCAGTCCATGTACTATTGTCATATTGTTCTTCCATAGAAAAATAGTTTTGTTCTTCGTTGAGAAAAGGCTCAGATAGATATATTATTTTTGATATGGACAAATTTTTTTTTAGCTCCTCATCTGCTTTATTAAATTTGAATTTGTTGAGTGACTTGCCATTTTCGGCGTAAATTTTTTTTCTCTAGTGTTTTAACCTCATTGCCTCTTTGAGACATCCATGCAGTTTGCTGGATATCTGGAAAGGTCTCTAATTCTTGTTTTAAAGCATCAACTGGTAAAAAAGGGATTATTTCATATCTCCTTTAATGCCCGTATTCGAGTAACGATTTAAATAAATCCCAATAAGTTTATTTATTGAAAAATGTCAAGTTTTTTTCTTTTCCAATAATTGATTTAAACACCGTCAGGATTATAAGGAAATGATCTGAATTTAATTTTAAATTCTAATTTAATTGAATAAAAAATGTTTGGATATATTTTTTGTTACCAAAAAATCTATAATATCGGATGTTTTATTTAAATGACGAATACGTTTTTTCTCCTGTCGGCATAAACTTCTGTTTTCTTAATAATAGTATTACGAATATTTTAGAGCTCCTTAGCAACTGTGGTCCTTGTAATTTCCCAGATAACTCTAAGTGCAAGTGCGATAATCAAGCTTTCGATCAATCAGTTTAATGCAAGCGATTGTCTAGATATTGTAAAAACTTGATTTTATGAATGCCAATTAAGATTTTACAGAATAATTTTTATTTAATAAGAGTGAATTTTACAATTGTAATTTCTATTATTATGTAACATATTAAAATTTTTATTACTAATCTGTATAATCTGTTTTTGTAGTAACCACCGAGTACATGTCCATCATATAAAAGCGATGGAAGCTAGAATTCATTAAAATAGAATAAATAGAATAGATAAAATTGAATTTATTTAGTAAAATCTTAATAATAATTAGTTTGAAATTTATATTATTAGAGCTCATCTAAATAAAATGAAATACTTTCTACATGTCGAAAACTTAACATGAATAAAACTTTTAATGCCTATTTTGTTATTGAATATTTATTAAAAATATTTGGTTTTATTTTTTCAGGAAGTGCAACAGAACTAGAATCAATACTTGGTATATATGACAATTTGACTGCTAATGCATCGAAAACAAGTCTGGAAAAGTCAAACTCCTCTCATATAACAATGGATCAGCCAATTTTTATAGGACCAGAGTTAAACATTAACTCTAATTATGACTTGCCACCAAGTTTAACTCAGAAATCCATATCGGGTATAAACAAAAGTGCAAATAAAACTTATCAGTGCAATACAAAGACTTCAGATGTAGCTGAAATTAATTCCAGCACCACAACAAATATCCAGGATCAGGATAAATCAATCTTATCTACCAAAAACTCTTCAAAGCACCGTAGTAATATCCGCGTGTTGTCTCCGAATGTTCAACGCCTGATCACAATATCAGACATAAAACCGGTAGACGCAGTTGATATTAATGCGGTACAGAATAATTTACAAACTTTATCACTCAGTCCAGTATTACAACACCGTTTTGTGAAAAAACCTTCAACTCCAACAAACACTCATAAAGCTAAGTTTTCGCATATTCCGCTTTCGAAAACTACTGGTAAACTTACACAATCTGGCAATGACCTTGTGGACACATTTGACTCTAGCACAGAATATCTGGATGCGTTAAGTTTCTCTACACCAAATCATAGATCCATTGAAATAACAACCCCATCTCTAATTGACTGTCATGACAACATTGATACAAAAACAACGACAAGTTTATCACCTTCTAATCCTACTTATAAATTAAATAATAAACCTAAACTTTCGCTATTTAATACAGACTCAGAGAGAACTGTGTCGCTTATTGAATTAGAAAAACTCAAGCAATCGAATCACAAATTCGGCGCCAGTAAAATTCAATCTATTGAACGTAATACGTATAGTGGGAAGTCAGTTGCTACAAATCCGCAAGAAATCGCCGAGGCAATTAATTATTCAATTTTAAATAATAGCATAAAGCATATGACACTCACAGAAAAGTTATCTTTTGGTGTTCCAACAAAAACTGAAGGAGTAGTAGAAACAATTAACATCCCTTTAATATCAAAATCCCTAGCGCGAAGCAGTTCCGCTGTTACTTCTTCGAAAGTTTCAGAATCATCCGTACGATACTATTCCCGATCAAATAGTTTATCTGTGAAAGCGAATAAGGAAAGTGATACTAAACCAATAATATCAAACAAAAATGTTATAAATGTCTTAGAAGACAAAAGTGTTAAATCGCCAGGTGAAAGCATAGACCTTGTAACAATAAATAAGCCAAAATTTTCCCCAAAAGAGGTGCGGAAACATCCCGGACTCATTATACCAGACATTGCTAAATTAAAAATCAGACCTTTATCATCATCATCAATATGTTCTACAACATCGAGTTCAAGTTCAGGATCAGATCAATTAAATAGCAAACTAAACAGCTCCTATCTAGCAAGTGTGGAAAGCTTAGCTGACCACAGCGAAAATGAATCAACTGATCTTCATATTAGTTTAAGTGTTTACGAACGCGCATGTATGGAAATTATAGACTCAGAACGAAATTACGTAGAAGATTTAGGGCAAGTCATTAAGGGGTAAATACATTATATTTATAAAAAACGATTAATAAAAAAGATTATATATAAAACACACTTTTTAGATATTTGCTTGATTGGAAGGAACGAGCCTGCTTGAGTTATGACGAGTTAAAAATACTGTTCTCCAACATTCAAGATGTCTACAAGTTCAATACAACACTTCTAAAGAAATTAATGGAATCTGGGATAAATTCACTTAAAATCGCAAACTGTTTTATTGAACTACGAGGCGGGTTCGACGTGTATACAAAATATTGGTAAGTGTTTAGTTCGTATGGCATTGACACATAATGTCCACTGTTCTATATTACTCGATTAAATTTTTTATTTATTTAAGCACTTATAATGTAAATTCAGCTAAGTAAACTTGAATTTTATTTTTTGCAGTACAAGTTATCCTGAAGCTATATCTCTACTGACAAAATTACTGCAAGCGACGCATACGAACGCCCTACTGGCATCTACACAAAAAATGTTGCAGCACACCTTGCCACTGGGTTCATACCTATTGAAACCTGTGCAGCGCATACTTAAATATCATTTGCTTCTAGACGTAAGAAATGCGAAATCAGGAATATCTAAACGAAATAGTTTTAAATTTTTATTATGTTATTTTGTAATTAGAATTTACGCAAACATTCTGACGTGAAAGAAGTGACTCAAGCGCATGAAATCATGCGTCAAGTTGCTTATAATATAGACCAAGTCAAACGAAAGTTAGAACAGCAAAGTCGTGTTAAGGAACTAGCTGGCATTTTAGACGGTTGGTTAGGACCAGGTAAGTGCAAAAACAACATTGTTGGATACAGCTATATAGTTCATTTTATTTTTACCCTTAGAACTTACGGTGTTAGGAGAGTTACGACAGGAAGGTTTGTTGATGGAAAACAGTAAACCGCGCTTGGTATTTCTGTTTTCGACTATGCTGATTTTAACTAAACAAAAAGAAGATAGTCGTTTACAATTCAAAAGTTATATACATGTAGGTGACATATTTATCTAATTCTTTAGTGCTTTCTAGAATTATGAAGTGTTGTTTTATATATTTATTTAGCAAAATAATTTGATGCTTAGTGAGCATTTGCCTGGAGATCCGACTAGTTTCTATGTAATTCCATACGACGAACCGCGACATCAAATTAAGCTTACTGCTAAAAACCGAGAGCAGAAAAGGTTATGGACTCAACATATTAAAGCTGTTATATTGGAAAAATTTGATAATATTCCGAATCATGTTAAGGAACTTGTTTACAAATTGGGAGATGAGGAAGGTAAATAATTACTTAAATTACAACAAAAGAATGTATCATGTAAGCTCTTAAACCATAAAAAAATCAAACAAGAAAGAAAGTCAGCTGTGGGATTACTGAAAATTAGATATACTCTCATATAATAGGTCTATTCCACGAGCTTCTCATAGTAACTTTGAGTAGCACTGTGTATACACAAGTGCGTTCCACCAGTGAATTTTCGAGTAAATGAGAGCGTAACATCCCTGTTGTACTTGAAAAATGCTACGTAGGCTTTACTCGTAGATTTTATTTGAAGTAAAATTTGTGTGATGTGTGAATCAGCTGTTTTGGTTTGAATTTAAATTTTTGTATTGTTTATTTGCGCGGCACTGGTGTTCTCACCAGATTTTACACAAAGCTGTTCCATGAAAATCTTTGTAAAGAGCGTAATTTGGCACTTTATTTATGTTACGCTCTCAGTTTGTACTTTACTTGTGTTTTACTTGAGTTTTACTACGAGTAGCTCGTGGAACAGACCTAATGTCAATCAAATCATTTATATATTACTTTAGTTCTTTTTTAAACAAATCAATCTGAATTAAATATCTTTACTAGAAATGTAATATTTTCATAATGATTTATTAATTTTATATTCAACAATATTATCAGCAACAAATACGAATCATGCTGAAGATTCTTCAAAGTTCCTTATTCAAAACTCAGAAATAGGCATGTTGTGCGTTAAGTTGTACTGTCCTTTAATATCCAAAATATGTGTAACTGTCCAATCCATTAGTTTAAAATATTGTGAACCAAGTATTCATATTCATATTCATATTAAACAAAAAACTTTTTGATTAAATCCATAACGTAACTCTGTAAGTAAAGGATGTGGTAAAGTTATTTATATATATGTTATGTGATATGGACAGAGAAAATATTAAAATCACATATATGTAAAAATATTTAACATCATTAATAGAAAGCGCTTTATTAATTCTTATAATCAAACATAAAGTAACTCTAGATTATATGCTATTTTGATCTGAATTATATAATTGGGATCTACAAATCTTATGCAATATAGTAGATGTTTATATGTATTTGGCATTAGTTTTAATAATGATAAGTAATATTATTTTTTCTTTTCACTTTTAGTGTTGTAAGCTTTATTCGTAAATTTACCTCTATATCATAATTCGTAGAGTCTAATTTAATTGCACCTAATAATAATAAAAGGGCAGGGCGGCAGCTCGATATTCAGAGTGACTAACATTTTTCTTTGTTTTACACGGAATATCTTGTTTTCAATACTGTACAGTATACATATGGTACAAGTATATACAAGTATAATTTGGAAAATTTAGATGATTGTAGATGATTGTTGCATTCAGGAACAAAGTAAGTATGACGCAAAAATTCTAAGCATATTGTATGTCATTCTTACTTTCAGTCGCACATTCATTCGTATTTGACTAAATATCTGTGCTAAATGCATAGCATCTATTTAGCATAGAAATCCATATTCATTTAATTTTATCTGAAATCATAATATCGCACAACTTACCTAATTTTAGCAATTAAATCACAGTACAGTATCACAGTAATAAGCCCTGGTTTTTTAATGACTGCTCTACTAACATTATTTCTCTGGTAACAGTTTAAAGTACAGTGCATTATCTTCTGTAGTAGCGTTGAATATATAATATATATTAACTTTGTTAAAAATAACAAAGTTTTACGTTTCTGTAATTTTCACAACTTCTTTTATATCAATTATAAAATAATTCAAATTCTATATTCCAATATTGAAGCATTCAACCTCATACACACATATATATTCCAATTTTGAATAATAAATAATAATTGAATAATAAGAAATATTTATTTCTTGAATCTTTTTTAGACCGCATTACTGATAAAAGTACGTGGAAATGGAGTTTGAATTCTTCATCTACCCCAGTTTATCTAGAGCGGCGTAATCAATATCGTCGTACAGAAATCAGAAATCGTTCCAAAACAAAACGCAAGACGTTTGCAAATTCTGGATCGTTTGAGCAATTAAATGACCCTGATCTATCAAAAGAGTGTGATGATCTCTCTGTGCAAGATAATTTTCATGTTAAAGATTTACCACCTTCGAGTACATCAGGTACTACATCAGGCAATACAAATAGAGTAAGTGGAAAGGATAACACTTATGATGTGAATAATGAGAATAAGTGTGCAGACAATGTTATTGCATCGGAGGAAAATATATTAAGATCTTTAACCAATATTAATCGTCAACCTCAGGAATCATTTATATTCTCAGATAAAGCACTTAAGGAGCGTAGCAAATCTGTTCCTCGTATAAGTTGTGAACAAAATCTGTTACTGAATAAGAAGGAACGATTTTCACTGCACAGCAGCAATACGAATTTAGATCCGCAGAAAAGCAAATCTAAAAAGCTTTTTGACGTCAAACAGTACAATAACAAAATATTACCGAAACGTATAGTAACATTGAAAAAACAACGCGGTGCTAAAAGAGAATCCTCCAAATTTTACACGGACTTAACCGAATTAAATGATACAACAGACACAATCCTAAAAATAACCGAATCATCAGATAATCTTGTGGAGAAAAAAGAAAAAGGGAAAACAATAAGTGATACTGACTCTGTCGATAAAAATGAAGAGATTCTGAGTGGGAAATATGTGGTACAAGATAAAAGTGAATTGAATTTTTCTCCGAATGAAAAACACAAATTAGATGCAGAAATCGTTACCGATATTTTGCAGACTAATAAAGACTATGAAAAAATTTATAAACGAGTCTTAAGAAAACGATTTCCACATTATCGTGCTGTTCCAATTGCAAATATACAGAAAGAAGAATTGCCACCAAGACCACCTTCACGATCGCCACCACCTTTGGAAGAAGAAAATGACCTGCATATATGTAAGAAGAATATTTCTCTCAAAGTTGTGGAAAGCGATGCAATATATGAAACTTTACTACGAAATGTACATGTTCCTTATAAATTTTGTACTCAATCAAATACTCACAAAAAAAATCAAATTAGTTATTTACGTGAGAAAAAGAATTCATGTCTTTCGAGACCCGATTCGGATTATGTGACTTTAATTTATTCTCCAGAAGATAATTTAATAAAATTTGCAGAAAATGATACCGAAACTGCAAATGATTTTAATCAACTCGCACAAGTTAGTCCAGTTATTGCCAATTCCTCCAATCCTACCACTTCTACACCAAAACATGATAGTCAAGAAAGTGTGATTAAGTTAATAACGTCACCAACGACATATTCTTCACAATCATCAAATTCATTGAATAAAGTTATTTCTGCTGAGCCTACAAAGAATACCTCCATCAAACGTCATAAAGTGCCAAGCAGTTATCTGGGTGTCATTTCAGCATCAGATAATTCATTCTTCTCTCGTTTAGGTAAATCTGTGGAAGGTTATAATCATTTCTATGGGAAATCCAATAAAGCACTAATACGACGCATATCTGATGCTTCAGAAATGCATCGGCAAAGTATACTACATCGGCAAGGCAGCAAAGCAGTTGGAGAACGAATGGCACATGTTGATTATATTGATCCCACATTGTTGTTCAAAACTGAGACTCCAGAGTCACTGCAACGTGATTCTATTTTTTCTTTAACATCTTCAAGCGATAGTGTTTGTGATAAACGTTCATTGGTGTCCAACAGTCTCGATAAATCAAATAACTTTGAATATGAAGACAACGTTGAAGCATGTTTAGAAACAGATTTTCGAGACTCGGCGGTTTATAGCGATGATAACGAGAAACGTTTAGATTACGAAACTAAAGAGATTATGATAAAAGAGAATGATAAAACCAATTCTTCAAAGAATTTAATTTTGTCTTCAACAACATCTTTAGCCACACCAAAAGTCCAAAAAAGTCAGGTGATCTTGTGTCCGCCACATATGAGTCCTTCCAAGTCAAGAAGTTGGGTGCTACAACAAATTGAGCATTTTAGCAAGTAGACTAGGTCTAGAATACACAATTCTAAATTATCGCACGCCATAAAATGCAAATTTTTATATCTACATGTTTGTTTTATTCATATTAATGAATCCCATTATAAATATAATTTATTATATAATTTAATTTTATGCCTTTTTATAAAGTAAGGTATTCTAAATTTTTACACTAAAATTGTAAATTGTAAATCCATTATTCTTAAGTTAGTTGTTACTGCTTCTGTAAATATTTAGAAAGGTTTTATATAAATACAAGAATTGTTATATTAGCACATGATGTACTTGTTTTAATTATTTCGTTTTGAGTCCCGTATATATATTTGTCCCGTTTATAAAAAAGATAAAGATTGTTTTTTCTATAATCATATATGAAGATATATATAGAAAATAATTAAGCAAAATTAAAACGATTTCTAGTTTTAATTTTTTTAATTAGAAGAAGTATAATTACCTATAAAATATTATTTACAATGTCCATTCTTCCACTAAGTTTTTTGGGAAATGGCCAAAATCGATTAGCTCAGTTAAAAATTAATTTTTTATAAAGTCTTTCTCCTTGTAAACTACACTATAGCTATATAGTAATTTAAACTGACCTCAGTGAAATTTAGATATATGAAGTATATAGTTTCTCTTCACAGAAAAAAAAAATAAGGACAAATTAGTATATAGCTAACCGATTCCTATCATTCCGACAAATGGGTAGTGCAAACTTAAGCTCACGTCTATACAACACAAAATGCCGCCCTATGAAATTAATTGTCAGGGCAGTACGTAGGTAAACCTCTGAGAAGTACTTTTAATATTGACAAGCCCTGCACACAAAATTGATTGCCAAACCCAAGAAAAAGAATTACAAAAGCTCTACTACTTTTATATATGTAACTGAAAAATGGTGATTAGTTTTTCTCTATGGTTTGTAAATCTGAAGGGAAGTCCATAAAAAGATAATCGCTCGGAATAAAACTTTAAACTGATATTTTTATCAGTGATGTGTAATGCACTATGTATATATGTATGTATTATATTTTAGACTTGCTACTGGTCCAATAGTGGCAATAATATTACTTTAAAGATTTCCATAAAGTTAAGGAAAGCATGTGAACGCACATTTATTCAAAGCAAAACTCAGTTTGCAAGAATAACAAATGGTTATGTAAGATAACTTATATATCTTTCTCCGCCGGTAGGAGTATAGATTCTTTTGTGTTATATCAAGATACGATAAATACTGTTATGCTATAGTATTGTTATGTATGAATCGTAGTTGCTCTATATTTAACTACATTATGGTTAAATGTTTAAATCTTAGTGGAAGGTTTGTCATGTCGTGGTTACTGGTACAGGTAATAAGCGGAACAAGTATCACAAACACACTCAGACATTTTCCAAGGAAGTGTGATGTTTTGGATGAATGCATATGGAAATGACTCAAAGAAATATGCAGACTTCCACAACATTTGTAAAACGCATCATGGAGATAGTAAACGAATAGAGAATGGCTGCAAATCGTTTTTTTCCAAGTTTGACAAATAAAATTAATGAAAATCAGTAAAAAAGCGAGGACTATTTCCGTTTTTTTTTTTTTGGCAAATATTTAAAATAGCAGTATCGAAGTTGTAAAATGTATTTAGAAACACAAAAGTTCGAGCTCCACACTTAAAAAATAAAAGGCAACACGAAATTGGAGACGCCGAGTAGCGGCAAAAAGATACAGCGCAAATATGACCTAAATTGCAAAATAAAATAAAAAAATATGTAGGTATAGTTGAGAAATTAATATATTTTATTATAACGAAATATAAAATAGTTCCTGTAAATACGAAGATACACGGTTATCTATATTGTGCTTTCAAAATAAGTTCTTAATTCATTATATTGTTTGAACCTCCCCATAATATTACAAAATACATTACGAAATAGTAGATCTGTATTGGTCCCATTATTTTTTCCATTAACCAACTTAGGCAATGAAAACATATTGCCTGAGACCCAATATCATTTATTTTTACAGGTAATTCTTTTATAGTAAATTAACTATATATAACTTATATATTAATTGTATATAGAAAAAACAGTACATATACTGATGTCAAAGTAAATTATTTTAATAAAAATTTTAATTTGATTTTCCTAAATATTTACAGTACTCGTGGAATTAGTTGCTTCAATGGATATGTTTTCAATCACCGTCTATGTTAATGCGGTTGATATCAGAACCCACATATTACTAATATATTAAGTAAGGTTGTTAGGCAACCCCGGTGGAGTTTCCTTTTCGTATAAAAGCTTCTGTCTATTTAAATGTATTTGTCTATACTGCTAAAATTGGATGCAATACTAATACTTCAATAGTCTTACGGCAACAGATGAAGTGATCGATCATTTTTTTCGACTGAGAGCTTTCTTTCCTGCCTTATGTTGTCTAGAAGTTGAATGCTTAAAATAATTAATACCAAGATATATGAAAAATTTGGACCCCCAAAATTATCCACCTTACTCACACATTGTGTGAAATTAACAAATGCATTGTTATATGAATATATGTTTATTATTCAGACTACTTTTAATATTTTAAATGTTACTAAAAAATCAATTAATGACAAAATCCGCAAAACATTTGCAACTCCTTCGCTCCTAAAATGTAGTGTTTTTATCAATTTTAGGCTTAGTTAATACTTTTTCAAATCGTGAAATTTGAAGTTATTTTAAAAAAACTGTGAACAATTGAAAACAGTTAATTTTGTTGATTGTTTTTAATTTTACGCAAACAGCTGAGAACTGCCATTCAATAATGTTCCTAACAGAATTTACTTCATAAATGAACTTATATGACAAATAAAATAAACACATCGGTTCGGACATACACAATTCATATGCTAGTTTCCGCTAGATGGCAATTTGTTACGCCTTGTATTTTAATCGTTGAATCCTTTTTTATTCTTTTGAAAAGGAATTTGGATAATTCCTTTGTTTATGTAATTAGAGTAAAAAACTCCAATTTTTTAACTTTTTTGAAAGACAGACCAATAAACAGTAAAAGTGTAACGTTATTTTTATACTGTGCTAGTTGACAAAAATAGGTGTACCATTCATGTGAAAAGAACACACTTTATATAGAAACTTTAAATACGTCCATTTTCCAATTTATCAATAACGCTTTCATAAATTTGTATAAAAGTTATATTTATTATAATGTATTGTTTTTACGAGTAAATATTATGTTTTATCGCAACAAAATAGTAATTTATTTTTGAATGAATCTCTTACGCGCTCTTTAAAATTATATTACGATAAATATTAACATTAGAGATAAAATGTACAGTTGTCTTTTTTCATGATAACATCTCGGATGTTTCATCGTTCATTGTGTGATAATTCTATAAAGTGAGGCAGTTGACCTATTAATTTGAAATATGGTACGGCGTAGAGTAACCTTAGTAAATATTTGCAATACAAAGTGGGTAAGTCAACGAATTTATTTCAAATATTATAATAAAATGCATTAAAAGACATTCACAGTTTCATATGATTATTATACACAAATAATAAGTAGTGTGTTTGCACTGCTTACTTAGTAAGTTACTTAAGTAACTTCATTATTTTGTCATTTCCATTGGCATCATTTACTTATTGTATATAAAAGAGCTTTTATGTGTTAAAAACTTTGAAAAGAGCTTCTGTTCTTTTAAACAAACTTTATATAATAATACACCACACAAAATAATAAATTTAAATTAATATATTAAATCATTTTATATAACCATTACAAATTCAATTAATTAAAACAAAAATTTTATTAAGTACTGACATCCTCAATGTATTTGTTTGCAGCTCAGCTGTTGTTTATTTACATTTTACATTCAAAACATATGTCAATTCCTTCAACGTTTGGTGATTTTCCTTGTGAGAAATTAATTTTTAAAAGTTACATTCGACAGTTTTGTTCTAAATTTCTTATTACATTTTTAAGTTAGTTAAAAAGCACGAGAGCTCTCTGTGCATGGTTAATGAAATTTATTTAGTAAAGCATGATATAGACGATGAAATTTGTTTGCAAACCAAATTTGCAAACCGAATATGCGCTTTGCTATACACTTTGAAACAAGGTTGGCAAACTTCATTTTGATTTATTTTCTACAGCGTTCATATCAACAGCGGAGCAAGTACAGAGTGCAAAACAATAATTGAAACTGAAGAAATTGAGGTGATGATCATAGCAACCTGTTATTTATTTCATTTTTTAAACTAAAATTATTTTTGTTTCAATTTTTTAATATGTTACATTTTAAAATTTTTATGCATATAATAATTGTTTAAGTATTAAAGCTTACTATAAAAATGTTTTTAGCACAAAATAATTTTTAAAATATATAAACTTCTTCAATAATTGTCTAATGTCTAGCAATTTTTTAATTATTTTTCATTTATTTTTCTTTTTACCAAAAATTAATAATTTTTATCCGTAATCTTTGGTTGTCCGACGCTCACCAAAATTCTTAAATTATGAGAAGTTTGCAAATTTCGATATACACAAGCAAACGAGTTTGCAAACTTAACAAATAATTGAAAAATTTTAATTTCACTGCAAACTAGTTTGCAAACCAAATTTTGGTTTGCAAACTTGAGTATAGACGATGCAATTTGATAGCCAGCAAACCTTGTTTGCAAACAAATTTCATCGTCTATATCATGCTTAAGCTTAACTAAGTGGGAACATACTATAAGAGTTGACTGTTAACGTCAGACTCAATCTAATTCAAATAAAGAAAATTATTTCTACGTAATACCAAAACATTGGAATAATTTATAATAAATGGTTGGTCATTTTTTCGCTATTTCTAACTAAAATATATTGTAATAAAAATGATTTTAGTACAGACTCTTCATTTCTTTCATGTAAATTAATGAGTTTAATAAATTTGGTTTCTTTTCTGAAATGATAGGCTCGAAATTACAAAAAAAGGGGAATATAAAAAAGCAGATACATATGAATTATGTCGTTCTTATAATTTCATATAAGATTTGAAAATGTTTTCCAATATGTAAGAATAAAAAATTTTTTTAGTGTTAGCGACTGGTAACTCCGTTGTGGATATTATGTCCGAATAAACGCAGCTAACTTCATTCATAAAATAAGAACTGATAATAAAGAAAAAGTAGATTAAGGAATAAGCTAAGTAATTTAACAAAAAAGTCTGCGAGTGGAGTTTTTAAAATAATTAAGAGTGAATTAATTAAATCAATTGTATCTTGTGAATACTATCAAAACAAAAGTGGCAATTACTAGAATTATTATCTGTTCTATTTTGGTTGACTAAGAAAACAAATGCATTAAAATAAATTTGTCTATACTCGACCTAAATGTATCTTACCATTTTCAACTGGTTTTGTTCATGGGGCAGTGGTATAAACGGCACTTGCTGTTGCCACGGTCTTAGTAACATAAATAATTGCAATAATTTTGCAAGATATTAGTTTTACGATGTCCAAAATGAGAATTTTACGAAATATTTACATAGCCGTGCAGCCACAGTTTTTATACGTAGTAATAATTACGTTTGTTGGGGCATTCACCATAAACTACAGAGTTGCGGGTGTGTAATGAATGATTTTGAATATACATTTTAAAATTATTATTGGCTAAATTGTTCACTATTTCATAAATTCTAGCTAGTCCAGTTGAAATCGTTTTAAATACTACCAACCATGGGATTACAATAAATGCGTCTCCAAACTGGAATCCTCTACCAAATGCTCAGTATTCAAACAAAACACAAAATAATAATATCCTTACTGATCTTAAGATATCTGAAACAATTCCATCAATATTAGCGCCGCAACAAACGCCTATGTCTATAAATACTTTGCCTACAGTATATTATGGCCATAAAAAACGTGACAGTAAGTGGCAGTTAAACATTAATAGTATTTTAATTATATTTGAATATATAAATATTATTTGTCAATATACAGATTGATAGTTAAAAGTTATTTACACAAAAAATGAATCATATTACAATTTATATTTTTATTTATTTATCCAATTATATATGTAGCACATAACTAACTATATGCCATATATTTCAGCCTAATCACAAATTATGTTTTGTATACTTTTTATTTAATATGAAAAAGAGAAATATATGAGGAAATAATTTTTAAACTGTATTTTTAGACTTTTAAACGATTAGTATAAGATTTTGTTATGCACAAAATGTGAAAAGGATAAACATTAGAATCTTTAGATTCAAATACCAAGGGACAATGAAATTATCAAACTTCAGAATTTTCGAATTATAGAGGTTAAAGAAATAAGTTATAATTATAAGAGTTTTAATTATTTTTCTTACAACTCAACTTTTCAAATGAAAAAAAAGAAATACAGATATTTTATATATATACACATATTTCATTACATTTTATATGATTTTATTTTATACAATATCTTTCGTATTTTACCATATATCTATTCATTGTTAAAAGTATAATATTTATATAAATTTATTGCTTATAAGAATAATATCCTCATAAAAATTAACATAAATAGAGCGGTTTAGAATTTGTGATTCAAATCTAAGCTTTCCAAAACTTCGAACTAGAGAGCAAAATATACCAAAAATGTATGCGAATTATTGAGGATGTTACCTGTAAGGTAAAAGTAGCGAATAATTTTGACGAATTAGAGAAGTTTCTAATTATATAGTATAGTAGTTCGAAAAATGAAAGTTCAGTTGTTTTCAGTTGCCTAACTATAATAATGCATTTTTGTAACCCAACCTTTAACCTTAAACATTTTCCAGGTGGCATATAAATTATGCAGTTAAAGGTAACATATTATTTATCACAAAAATATTCAATTGAGAGTTTAATGAATTAACTGTGAAAATACCTATGTTTTATAGCTGAAACTTATTTCTCAATATGTACACTGAATGTTATAGAGTATATGTTTTTTTTTATTTTTATTATTATTTTAATATATATTTGACTTAATTTAAATAATAATTATTGAAAATGCGATAGCCAATTTCCTATTTCAAAATTCAGGAATTATTTTCCTATTAAATTTTAAGGTGTATTGAATATATTGAATCATAATCTGTTATTTTATGTTAAAGTGAATTCTCAGTGTCAGTAAATTAAAAATTAGGGTTTAAACGCTGTTATTCAAGACAGTGTTTGCTCTATTACATTAAATTTTCCAGTGATATATTAATTTACTATACTATCTGGGTATTATTTAAGTGTGGAAAAATATTCTGTTAGCGTTTTTGACAAATCTTCCAAAAAGTTAGAATCTAAATTCGAAATAAGTGTCGCAAAACTAAGTTATAGATTTAAATTTAGAAGTTAAATAATATATTATGCAATCGGCAATATCTCTGCTGTAGTAGATGTTTCCCCAAAGCCTTATGTTAATAATATTTGTATTTAAAAATATTCTATGATAGTGCTATCCAATAAAAATCTACACAAGAAAATCAAATTTTGATCACGAATTATTGGTTGAAATGAATATGTTGTTTCTTAGTAGAAGTAAAAACCAGTTAATGTCTGAATAAACTGTAAATAATCAAATCATTCCAGCAGTAGAGTATATAGTGACTGCTAATCAGGTTTGAAACATAATTTCATTTGAATATTATCTAAAAACTGTCTGAATGTGCCTGAAATGTAATGAAGACGATGTAAATATCTAAATCTTGTTGTTTTCTCTGTTTGTGATTCCAATAAATTATTTACAATTAAGTAATTGAAATGAAAATGAAGTATATTGCACTGCAGAAAATACGATTACTATTGCAGAAGATTTAAATTCATTAAATCACTCGGAACGGACTCTATCCCACAAGCAAATACAATGCCGTATCTGGACAGGAGATCAGTATAGCATAAACATCTCAATACTTAACTAGTTCAAATGAAAGTAAGGCACTAAAGTTTAGTCCATCGTACATCCAAAATCACTATATTTCACTCTATTATTAGCGTTTTGTTTTATAAAAGAAGCGATAAAGTTCATTAATATCTGAAAATTCTACTTTTTAAGGATGAAGGCAAATATGAACAAAGACTTGACTTACCACTTGGACAGACAATTATTGCAAACTCGACCTTCATTGAAATACCTAATTCTCTATTATCAGTTTAGCGTTGATTAAGCAAGTAAATCGCAAAATTAGTAAAATGATATACTCATATGAAATACGTAGACTTAGTCCTAATATCTTTTTTACAATGGCCATATACACCAATGACTTCAAATACTGTTAACTAAAACATTTTACTGGCGTTAGATTGCATGATTTTGGAGGCCATACCGTACCTCTATTTTAGGAAATTATATAGTCACAAAACACTTGCTTCAATTACTTGTTGATTTCTGTGACATTCTGTAACATATATCACAGTATTACGGAAACCAAAACCCGTCTAGAACTAGTTTACTTAGATATGAACCCCGTCGTGTGTTCAACTGGAAGTAACATTTTGATTCTGATTTTCTTAATTTTTGAACAAGTTTCTCACAATCATGAAAGCAGTCCTTAAACTGCAGCAAATACGGATATGTTCAAGGTGTGTTGATAGTTCATGAGATCGTATTTGGGTCTTCTTAATTCCCAATGTAAGCTAAAGCAAAAGTGGGCTGTTGCACTCTGTTTTATTAAACATGTTTTATTAAACATTTACCTTTGGATACATATATAAGTAATTTATAAACGCTGCTCAGAATAAGTTTTTGAGTGATGATTTGACAGACATTTCTTAATATTAATATAGTGTCAGTTAACAGTTGACTTATGACGTGCCCAAAATACTAGCCCAAAAATGATATTGCAAAAGTGTCATTCCACTGAAATAAAATGTAACTTCAGACAAATTAAATTTAAGTAAAAAAATTTCTTTATAGAACCCATATGTTATTAGAATACTTCTAGTAATAAGCAATTAGTGATTATTTTTGTTAATAGAAATTTTTGTATTCGAAATCCCTCTAATACTACATACAATATATATAAATAATTTATCAATTTTCTATATTATTTTTAAGGGCTTCTAAAATGTCATTGCGATATTTGCAAGGAAACAAATTTTATATGCGAAACAGATGGATATTGCTTTACGTCTGTAGAAAAAGGTTCAGATGCGACAACTTTTAGTTATAGGTAAGTTTGTATGTAAGTTATTCTTTTAAGAAGACAATATAAATATAAAATATTTAAATAAATATAACATAATGTATATCATAATAAATCACAAAATATATTCTGGTGTCGAATAATGACCCTATTCGTAGATGTTTAAATTTAACTCAAAGTTTCCCACCTGGTCGATTCATATGGTGTAATGATGGTACTAATGGTGGACCAACAGCACGTCCAGCTGCTGTTCGTGGTGGACATGCCTGCTGCAAAGAGCGTGATTTGTGTAATTTAAAATTGAGACCAAAAATAAAATTGCATCCGATAGATCTGGAGCGAAATAAAGAAGGTGCGAGGAACCCGCAAAAACATTTCGTTGATCGAATTGTTTGATTGTTACTAGCGTAACTTGTTGTTACGTTAGTAAGAAGTCACATAGCTTGTTTTTTGCTACCAAATTTACTTTAATTGAATTGAATATGTCATCAGTTATGCAAGGACAAAAAATACTTAATTAGAAAATAATGGCAACCTAGCTTGTTCGAACTGTTCTAAATCACCTAACATTTCGTTCTAAACTGTTTCTTTGCAAATCAGTCGTAAACTGCAAATCGTAACAAATATAAATTTTACATATACATAATTTAAAATCCCCTAATTTGTTTCTGTTATTTGTGTTTTATTTGTGTTATATTTAAAATTTGTTTTTACTAACTTAATGAATACGAATGCCTTTACAACGCCAACAATTTTACAATATGTTTTTTAATAATTGAACTTGATCCAAACTTACACCCAATGCATATAATGTACTCGTAGATGCCTCCAAAAAGTATATGATCTACAGCGTGAACCGCTTGAATGCCTGACGAGCCGTAAAAAGCAAAATATATATAAGATTAAATGTTGCGATTATGATTTCTGCAATAAAGATGAGCTTTTAAAATTGAATTTCACCACAGGTACAATACCTATGAATTAAATACATTTTAACAACATACTCCAATATATTTGAATCAATATTGTAAATTTACACAATTATATACACCAATAATTAAAATATAGAATTTATTTTTTATCTTTTAATTTGCGCACTTTTGTTTTTCAAACTTTACCACCAAATACACTTTTAACAATTACTTAACATTTTAGATTGATGCACAAGTTAGTCAGCAACCGAACGATGCTGCGGTACAAGCTTTTTAATTGCATTGTAGCAACTTAAATTTTACTTACTCTAATCTACTTATCCAACACTTCACTTCACTTCACTTTTGTTCTTTTTTTATTGAATAATTACAATACTTGGTAATAATGTCTCAAGTAGTGTTGTACTTGTAATCTGCATGCAATATTTTTTATTATATATAATAATACTTAATTCATTTACCTTATTAAAATATATATAATATCTATTGACTGGTTGCGGATCCAAAAAAAAAAAAAAAAAAAAAAAATTATACATAAGTCAATTAAGTTCCTTTCGTATTTTTGATTATATGAACTTTATTTTCTAAAATAAAGTGAACTGCACCTTCAAAGAATGTTTGTTAATAACATGACTGTAATATATTAAAAATATAAATTAATTATTTGAATTGGTGTCAAGTGTTATTAGATAGATTAATTCTATACCATAAACCATGTGCTAAGGATATTTTTTTTTAAGTAGAATTTAATGGGCAATGTACTTAGTAATAAACAGATAAGTAACAATTTTATGATTATGTAGTTCGATAATTTTTTATTTTATTTTTATATATTTTTTATTGTAATTATAATTCCTAGCTGCTCTACTAACACAGATAGTAATATATATTATATGATATATTATAAAATGTGCGCAATTCACAACTATTAGAGGCTTAGATTAGAATTGATATACCATATATGTTGATGTTGATGTTGATGTTATTTAGGCAACCTTGAATGATCGGGCCGAGAATGATCCTCGGTCTAATAATGGTGTTTTTATTTTAAAAAAATAATTTTTAAATCTGTTTTTATTTTGTAATGATCTACGTAAATATTAGATACGTAAGATATAGATTATTTTATAATTATTATATGCGAGTAATATAAGAATATAAGTTAGTTTTAGTGAAAAAGTGGTTAACAAAAACTTAAACTCTAAAATGATTGGTTATTGTGTTAGATGCATGTCTTTAGAAACTCACATCCCGCCTGATGATCCAGCCTGGTGTCACGAAAAGTCAAATTCCTACCACGTAGAATGTTGTTACGATGATTTGTGTAATACAAGAAATAATTTCAAAGGTGAGATAATAAGCAATGAATATGAACTTTGCATACCCCTAATTCCTCATACCATGAAATGAATTCATTCTTGTACCGAGTCATAAGCATTTTCGTTGATCATTTATTTAATTTTAAAAGATGTGTAAAAAAAGATTCATATTGTTTTCTGGTGCTTTCGTATTTAAACGTTATGATCTCAAAAGTTTAATATTTTGTTCATATATCATTTATTTTCATTAGTATTTTATGTTATAATCACTTATAACATTATACGTAAATGTTGTGATTCATTTAATATAATCAATTTAGTATTATTTGTATAAGATTAGATTTGTATAAGATTTCTATGATTTCAAATCTATTTAGATGAATTTAAATTTTCTGACATAGCTCTGTATTCATTATCAAATGAGTCAAATATATTTGCATGGATTTAAGGGAATACATTTTTTTATCTCAACTTTACATATAAAATATGATTAAGAGTCTTTGCTGCTGTTTAAATCATCGTTTGAATATAATGTTAAAATGTTATGCATACCATTTTTATATGTACATTTCGAATATTAGTTGAAAAGTGAAAGTGGTATTTCTGAATTAATTAACTTTAAATTTTCAAACTAAAGAAAAATATTAATGTAACTTAAAAAAAAAGAATAGTTTGAAAAATTTTATAAAACTCAATAAATATTGATGATGTGTTTTGTAGACATCGTTTAGATCGAACACTTTAGTTGCTCAAGTAAAAAAAATTGACATCGTAAATATATCAAAAAAAAAAGTAGACAATATTTTATTCCAACGTTTATCCTTGAAAATGCTATTAGAAAAGTTATTACATACAATGTAACAGTTGGTCAAATAGGATAAGACATCTGTATTTTGAAACCTACTCGGTGTAATATTCGTCGATTACCTTGAAAATAGAAATACCATCAACAAAGAATATTATGTAGCAGTATTCATGGGATAGAATACAATTGCAAGAAGTTACCATAAATAGAGAGAAAAATATGAGTCTTTCATCATGACTCTATGAATACTACGTAAAGACACAAGTCGAACCATCAAATGATATGAATTGTATTTTAAGTTGTGGGCTCATTCGTCGTTGTCTATTGACAAATCTCAAAAGGATGCTATTCCATTCCGAATTAAAAGTTAAATCGGTCTATAAGAAATATGTAGATATGTTCAAAAAACTTTGATACGAGTGTATTAGAATCAAAGGAGTATATTTTTATGAAGCCACAATCAAAATAGAGTTTTTTTGTTAGATCAATGTTTTAAAATCCAAATACAAGACCCAAGAAGCTGTAAATAATTGTTAAAGCAAGTCTATTTAACAAAGATGTTGTTTTTATATTTATTTTTATACAGTTTATTTGAAAATAAAAGTCCCCAGTAATGTACATATATCCCAAGCTCTGTATATCACAACATGTTTACTTCCTGCATTAGGAAACGAGTTCATAACTTACTTACTTATGTGGCCATAACAACCCGTTACCGAGTTTCGGCCTGACGCAGCATGTTTCCTCAGGCGCCTCTGCAGCGTGCGCGCCTTCTCCAGTCTCGTATATCAAGTCCAGTTAGTGCTCCCTCAACCTGATCACTCCACCGGAGACACGGTCTACCTCTACGTCTTCTTCCGCCAACTACTGCTTCAAACATCTTTTTCGCTGGAGCATCTTCATCCATTCTCATGACATGACCAAGCCAGCGAAGCCGCTGGATGTTAATGCGCTGAATTATATCAATGTCGTGGTAAAGTTCGTACAGCTCTTGGTTCATTCTAATGCGGTAGTCGTCGCCAACTCGTAGAGGACCAAAGATCTTACGAAGAACTTTTCTCTCGAACACTCCCAGTGCTGCTTCATCATTCTGTGATAACTTCCATGCTTCTGCGCCATACGGAAGCACAGGGAGGATGAGCGACCTATAGAGCGTAAGTTTCGTTTGTCGAGAGAGAGTTCTATATCCCAATTCCCTACTGAGCGCATAGTAGCACCTATTAGCAATGGTGATTCTTCGTCTGATCTCCAGACTGACATCATTTGTGTTCGTTCGTAACGAACGAACGAGTTCATAATTCCGTTCGATATTTCACCATTTACTGTAAAGGGCAAAACACTTTAATAATTAAAATATGTTTAAATAAGTATTTCGGCATTCGCCGTTTTTAAATTCCTTGAGGAGAAATATGGTAACGAGGTGGGTGTCTATGTGGTTTATGTAAGATCTTTATAATATGTCTATGGTTTGATTATATGAAATCATGTATTTTGGAAATGAATTATTTATTTTGTGTTTTTAAATTCTGTTGAGTTCAAAATTTATCTATTAAGTCCTCAGATATATTCCTACTTTTGAGAGTCGATTGAGATATGTCTCTTTGACTTAAGTCACATTTATTTTAGGAGAGGTTTATCCTGCATGTGACACGTGAATTCTATACACAAGCGTTTTACTCCATTTGCTATGAAATTCTGAAGGCAATACACTTTTAGGATCCGATATTTCAGGATTAAAAAATATTACAGATCGTAATTACATTGAGGTAATGCTTAGTCAGACCAGACTTTCAATTATATATAGTATATCTATAAATGGTACAAGACAGTTTGTTTTTGAATTAATATGTTTTAAATACATACAGTTATAAAAGTTTTATTTTAATTTAGTATTTTTTGTATATTTGAATAATTTGTAACAAATAAAGCTATTTTTGAATAAACCTATTTGGAATCGATTAAAGTTAGCAAGATTTGTGATTACCATTTTAGTTTTGTGGTGTTATTCTGCTTTTTATTGTGCGATGACATCCGGTACGTCAAATATTTTAAACTGAATTGAATTTAGGACGGCAAACGACTTCATCGTGGGTATTGTTTTGTTGAAATATTATTGTTGGTAATAAGTAGACAATAGTAGTATAGTTATGTTTCGCAAGACGTCTGCCATCTGATTGATTTTTACTATTATTATAAGTGAA
The DNA here is from genome assembly GCF_002237135.1 of Teleopsis dalmanni. Taxonomy (NCBI): domain Eukaryota; kingdom Metazoa; phylum Arthropoda; class Insecta; order Diptera; family Diopsidae; genus Teleopsis; species Teleopsis dalmanni. The sequence goes on from NW_024031411.1 coordinate 29,501, forward strand.
TTCATTGAATTTTAAAACGTTTTAGACAGACCTACAGATGGACATCGATCTAATCAAAAATGTGTACTGTTTATATAGAGTAGTTTTCGATGATTAATGAGTTACGTCTTAATAGACTTTATCCATAATAATGTAAATATATATTTATTTTT
>NW_024031412.1:0-29566 GCF_002237135.1 Teleopsis dalmanni
ATTCGTTCTAAACCAGAGCTCATTATTGGTTATGGTTGCTGGCCAGAATACATGAAGGATGCGTCGTAGACAACGATTGGCAAAGGCTTGTAGCTGTTGTGCGTCTCTTGCCGTTAGGTTCCAACTCTCACTACCATATAGTAAAGTTGATTTTACGTTTGCATTGTACAGGTGTATCTTAGTGCGTTGTGTGATGTTGGATGAACGCCAGATTTTGTTAAGAGTTCCAAACGCTTGCTTCGCTTTCGATAGCCTGTACTGTATGTCTTGCCGACTGCCGCCGTTGTTCGAAATGTAGCTTCCCAGATAGCAGAAACTTTGTACATCTTCGATGTAGGAGCCATCTAGTTGAAACTTCGTTAAGCAGTTTGAATTGAGACGCATAGACTTGGTTTTGTTGATATTGATTGACAGACCAGCTGCCAATGCACGCTTTGCGATGTTGTTTAACGATATTTGCATCTGGGAAAAGTTATGCGTTAGTAAACAGATGTCATCAGCGTAATCGAGGTCAGTAAGTTTGTTATGAAGGCCGAATGATATGCCATGATTTGTGCTCATAGCTTCCGACATAACCACATCTAAGACTATATTAAATAGTATAGGTGAAAGAATGCAACCTTGTCGGACGCCAGACTTAATTTGGATTTGCCCACTGAGACGCCCTTCGTGAAGTACTGAGCAGTGCGCGTCAGAGTACAAGCCTTTTACTAAATTTATTAATTTACTCGGTATACCTTTACACTCTAATGCATACCAGATGGTGGTATGGAGAAGTGTATCGAATGCACGTTTAAAGTCGATAAACAGCAAGTATAGGGGAGATCGCCATTCGCTAGACTGTTCGACTATTATTCGAAGGCTGTTTATGTGGTCGGCACATGATCGATTATGCCTAAATCCTGCTTGCTCGGCTCGTAGTGTAGGCGTTTATGTAAGATTTGAGCAATAACTTTATAAGCTACATTTAGTAAAGTTATGCCTCTCCAGTTGGAGCATTCCATCAGGTTACCTTTCTTTGGTATATTAATAATGATGCCGTCTTTAAGATTAGGCGGTAATGACTCTTGGGACCAGAAGTTGTTGACAATTGGTTGAATAATTTGAGCAGCTGAAATTTTTTCTGCTTTGAGCAGTTCGGGGGCAATATTGTCCGGACCAGCGGACTTACCTGCTTTAAGCTGAGTTATTGCTGTCTCAATTTCACTGATGTTAGGTACATCTGTGTTTATATCGTTGCGAGCAACATGTTCGTGGTGTCTACTACATAGTTCCTGCTGAGGATAGGTGTTGTTTCCCGCTAGGAGAATATATTTGTAGTTACCATAAACTAAATTCCGTAATTGAAAATAAACAAACAAATAAGATGTCGCATATCATATTAATAGAAACGAGGAAAAGAAAAAGGTTTGATTAATATATTTTGTGGAATTGACTAGCAGGTTAGTAATTGTAAAGAAATTGATTATTTATTAAGGAATTTTTAATTTCTGTATTATGTTCATTAAGAATTGCAATACATTAATAAATACAAAACACAATCGTTGAAATAAAAGCAAAAAGTTATAAGATAATCGTTATAGAGATGAAACAGTGTTAAATACTCCTCATTTAGCATTAACTAGTGATGTTAGAAGTTCGAAAATTATATAAACGAATTTATTCATGATCTCATATTACCTATATGTATATAAATATAAAAAACTTTAGTATAGAAAGTTTATTGTTTAAATTTTTTTTAATTGTCATATGTTTACTGTTTTAGGCAGTGATGCCAAGTTATTCTTAAGCAACCAAAAGTTATTCTATTAAAGTATTTATGTTAAAAGAATACACCCAAAATTGAAAAATTTTACATTTTTCAAAATTGTGGAAAATAAATATTTTAAAAATATACAAAAATATGTAGGAATACATGAAAATGTATATTCAGAAGGCACTTTAAATTTTAAACTTTTGACTTATTAGTTGCTAACAAGCTTTAACTTTTTAGGGTATAAATTAATTTTAAACTATTATAATTTTGTTGAAAAAGGAAATTTCAAAGTTTTCTGCATTATTAATATTGCTTTTAGTTCATTATTCATTCAAAAATTAAACAAACTATTGAAATCAAGAATAAGTCGCTGATAGCTGATTATACAAACAAAACTCCCGTGTAAATATAATACAAATCTTGCTTTTTTAAAAAATAGCGTTCAAGTAGTTTAACCTAATCACTTATAGTTTGATTTTAGTCGAACAGATGTATCCGTATTTGCCACAGTTTCTTTTGCAAACATAAATCTTTTCATATCGTAAAACCGATTTATTTCAAGTGAGCATACTTTCTAATTATTAAGATTTTCAGAAAATTATTATTATATTAATATTGAGCTTTGAAATGCACTTTAAAATACGTGTAGCTACAATACTAGAGCTTACAGAGCGAAGTACAATTGTGTTATTGAGTAAACGAGTTTTTTCAGCCAATTTAGTCCGAACAGCATTACAAACATACGCAAAAAATCAACAAATTAAAAAATTTATTCTTAAATATAAGAAAATAAAATTATAAATATAAAAACAGTAGATTGATAAAAAGAAATTTCAACCATAATTGTGATTTCCGTATGCATATATTTCCCTATACATACAATAATGTCAATTCTAAATATTCCCAGGGAACAAGTTTGTCCTAAAATGTATTTCTCCTTAAAATAGTATTATAATAAGCAATTTACATTTTGTCGACTTGTAAAACTGAGCGGGTGTTTGCGCTCCTTTGCTGAAGGAGCTTAATAGATAGTGGTTGGAAAAGACCACGGTGCCACTTTAGTGGAGTCTAGTTACAGTACAGTTCTTTCCGAAGTACTAAACATTTCTGAAATGCGCTTACGTCCAAAATGGATGTGTTTCAAAGGCATCGGAGAAAAAAAAAATTGCCTTGGTATTTTATGTTAAACATAACATTCCCGGTGTTGTAGGATGCATTGATGGAAGGCATATTCGGATTCTTGCATCCACGGAAAATAGCCATCTTTACTATAATAGAAAATGATGATAGAAAAGAGTCGTCAAATTTATAAGTTAGTATGATTTAGTTTTTATATAAAGATAAAGTAAATACTTAAATATATTCCAAAAACTGAATATTGGTTACTTGCATATTAAATAAATCTCTTTTTAACTGATATCCAACATAACTTGCTTGGAAAAGGCTTGACACGAAATGTTTCCTTGTTTTTAATTTGAAATTTGTTTAGAATAGGAGCAATGGGAATAGGTGAAAAACTTACAATCCCATTTCACTCAGAATAAGAGCAATGGAGAAAACAGAAAAAATTCTCATTCCCAGTTCATTCAGAATAGGGTTGAATATGAATCTGAGGCGGCGAATAACGCATGTCGTCAGTGCCAATATATGTACGATTTTTAACCGCCTTGCGATTCTTTGCTTCAGGATCTTATCAGCATGGTCTTGGGCAAGACTTTTTGAGTGCATTATCTCAGACATCAGTATCAAGATATATTATTATATTATAGATATTTTGAATGAAATATCAAAACACCACGTGTACTTTCCTGACTTACAGGAGCAAATTAAAATAAAACAAGATTTTTATACGAAGTTTGAAATTCCTGGCGTTATAGGTTGTATTGATGGGACACACATCAAAATAAGAACACTGCGAAGAGACATCGAAAGTGTGTATTATTGTAGAAAAGGTGGTCATTCTATTAATGTTTTAATAATATGTGATTCTAATTATGTAATCACCCACGCAAACGCGAAGTTTCCCGGAACATCCTATGATGCGTATATATGGCGCAAATCAGCAATAAAAGAATATTTAAAGTCCATGTATATGCAAGGTAGACGGAATTTTTGGCTTCTGGGTGACAGTGGTTTTCAATTACAGCCATGGCTCATGACTCTTTTTGCTGAATGAAATAATCTACGTGAGGAGAAATATAATAAATTTCACAAAGAAACAAGAAATTTAGTTGAGCGCTGTATTGGAATTTTAAAAAGTAGATTTCGATGTCTATCACATGAAAGAATTCTGCATTATGATCCTGCTAAAGCAGGGAGAATTATAAACGCCAGCATTGTGCTACACAACATATTAATGCGCAAAAAAGTGATATTGCCATCCAATGACGAAATAGAAAGGGAAATACCAGAGAAGAATATTGATAGTGATACGTTTCCAAGTACTACTTTCGCAAATAATAATTACTTGTTAGAAGGCAGAAGTGAGAGGCAGCTAATTACTGATACATATTTTTTTAATTAAATATTATAAAAAATTTTTATTTTAATTTTACAAACTTAATAATAATAAACATAATAATAATATAACAACTGTATATTAATATAAAATACTTCATTAAACGTTTATGTTAATTAATTTTTTATTCTATTCGGTTCAATAGGATTTTAATGAATTCAACAATTTAATTAGAATTAGGCTTACAGTATACAACTTAAATTAATTACAATATTAATTTTTAAACTATTTACAAATTTTACAATTTAAGTAAATAATAACTAATCGCATCTTTTTGACCAAGTTTTTGATGCTTTAATTCTTTAAAATTTCTTTCACTTGGAATTTATTACAAATTTCATTTACAATTTTTTTATTAAATATTCGTAACTTTTCACTTTTACTTTGTAAAATTTTAACAAATTCAGTTTCATTATATATTTTAAAAATCAAGTTGATAGAATATCTGTTTTTTTCTGCTATGCAAAATTGTATGATGCACTATCAACATAACTACCTTACTGCACTTTTACTACTGAGGGAGCTCGTTCTCCAGAACGAAGTAACTCGACGTAGTCAAACACCCTACATATTTATTACGACTAGCATATCAACTTCATTAGATGTTAACTTGTGTAATAACTTTGTTGTATAAGTTCTAACTTTTTTTGCTTCAATTCGATTATTTTGTTACGGAATTCTTGCTTTGCAGCGATTTCTTTTAACTTTTTTTTGCTTAAATTCGATAATTTCTTTACGGTAATTTTGCTTTGCAGCGAATTTTTCCTTTTCGAACTTAAATTTTTCGTCTTCCAGAGACAAAACTCTCTCCTCTATGGAAAGGCTGCCGTTGCTAGGTCTCGATCTCTTTTTTCGCTGCCTAATTGTTTCATATAGCGATCACAGGTTGCAGGTTGAATAGGGTCCTGCAGATCAATCTCCTTGTATTTGTCTAACAATTCACCATAGAACTCCTCCTAAAGAGGGATATTAAAAATTAAAATTAAATACCTTGTACACTTGTACGCTTTCAACTGCCTTTTTATTTTGCACATTGAACATTTCGTCTACTGCTGCCTCTCTATTGAAGACTTGGGGGCGCCATAAGCGTTATTACTCGCTTTTCAAAGTCAGTGAGATTCTTTGTCTTGTGCATTTCGTTAACACCAGTTCGGTAGAAGCATGTGAGGGTCTCCTTGTCCTTAATATGACTTCTGAAAGTGTGGATATTTTTAAATTTTTATCCATAACATAAACGTACTTCATATATACTTTCTTTTGATCTAACCAGAATTTCCACCGCTTTTGACCGCTTTTAATAACGCTTTGGTCTTCGCATGAGCACCATCAAAACATTCAAATTTAAATTTAAATGCAATTTAAAATTGATGTACTGCATATTGCAATTTTTTTTATAACTTTTAAATATACGTGAAGTTTGCAGTTCTTATAACATAAAATTTTTACTTTACCTATCGTTGTAAAATTCAATATTGTTTTCCATATATTCCTCGCTTGCTTTTTTTCCTTTTTCTATATCTAAAACATATAAAAAAATAATAACACAAATTTATATATAATCGTTGCTTTCTTAAGGGGTTTTTACTTTTTACTTACTGCTTTTTAAAAACTCACGGCCAAATATACGGTGAATAAAATTTGACAAAAGTGTACACTTTTTGACAGATAAAACTCACTATTCACAGTTGAGAAATAACAAAATAAAGATGTAAGCAAATTTTTGTGTAGACTTCAGTTTGCACAGTTGCGGAATAGACCCCCAGGGCTACACAAACTATGTATCAACTTATAAACTGTAGAGCCAAATGACTTTAACCTTATGGCTTTCTTAACGTTGTCTTCATTGCAGTTAATTTCACAGAAGTGAATTTCTAATCTTTCGCGCCATAACTGTCACGTGTCATTTACCACATCAAATTCCTGTACAGCAGAACTTATTAAAGTTGTCGTTGCCGTACCTGTCGCTACTTGTGTCGCTGGCTCATTGTTTGACATTTTTGCATTACATACAAAATAAAAAAATTTGTTTCCTTCACTTTGATCTTTAATTTATTGTTTCTTTAATTTACGGAATAATAATTTTTTAATATTTATAACTGTGTTTATTTTACTTTATTTTATTTTACCGACTGCGCCAAATGTAATGTATTACTCATTCGGTAGTCAGATCGAGAGTAAATTAATTGATTTGATTATTTATACATATTCTCTTATTCTACATACATACATCATTCACAATCACAGCAGCTTGACACCTGGTGTCCAGGAATACATGCATATTAGCGAGCAGTCCCCTTATGCCACCATCAACCACATAAGGTTCCTGCACCAGAGCAATGCTGCTGCCCCTCTCACGCATCGTTACACCCAGTTCACACATAGCAGCAAATGCACATCGAAAGTTCAGCTGAAGAAACGACAGGCCCATTAATGTCTGGCATTCGCTCGGGCAACCATGGCACTATACACGGGGCATGCTTCCGACATAATAAGATGCCCAGAAGGCTTGCCCTTAAACATCCAATTTCGACAGTTAAGTGCGTTTCCATACTCAACTGCCCTATGTCCAGGCTGACCGCAACGACGACAGACATCCTCTTTCATACGACATTCTGACACCCTGTGATCAAAACTTAAACACCTGTAGCAACCCATAACCGGACTAAACGACCGTACACGGAAACTGAACCACTTAATGTAAACGCGCCTAGCATCCAGAAGGGTATTCATGGTAGAACCACTACCCTCCAGGACGACGTTCACCTTCGCATCAGTAGTCACCCTCCATGGACGGCTTACCAGACGCACACTCTTCTTGAACATCTCTGACGTCATACTAACCTTAAAATTCATTACATATAATTCTTCCATAAATTCGTCGGTGGAAATTTTACCATGAACACCATTTATAACTATTTTCGGTCTTAATTTTTCATTAACGCTAACCTCCAATCCTACTTCACTGAACTTAGAGTTTTTAGCAATTTTTGCCCTTTCCCCAACTGAAGGGGTCCTAATCACAGCCCCTCCACCCTTAATGGCCTTTACCTCGTGTATTCTAACCCCTAAACTAGGGCCAACCTCTTTCACTACTTTTGTAACCACTTCCTTAGAGGTCGTCTTAGCGTTCTTACTCTTGACGACTAAGGACTAGGTCTCAACTGGCTTAGGCACCTGTTGAGGGACTCCTGGAACTACAGCTGGTTGGACAGCAACGTCTGTAACAACACTAGATGGCACACACATTTCAGAACGTCGTTCTAATACTTCAATTTTACCTTCTAGCTTAGTATTCTCAGCCAGAAGGGAGCCCAATATTACTTCATATTTGTTTAAGCAACTTGTGATTATTTCCGCCGTTTCCTTACTCATTGTCCCCTTGACCATACCACTCACCACAACAGCATTCATCTTTTCAGTGATGCCCTTCATCGCTACTACTACTATAGATAGGGACAGACGTCACATTGTTATTTAACGTAGCGTTCTATGCCGTGAAAGCTTAACACCACGGTGCTCTTAACACTCGTATCGGTATTATGCGCCGATCTACGCTCCATTGGAACGAATTCCGCCGGTACAATTGAAGTTATGCATTTGGACATAGCTTCCCCCTTGGTAGGAGCGAGGCTTATCTAACGCCTCTGGTGTTCTTTGTGTCACAGCACCCGGTTGGAAAGTACAACTCCATGCCGAGTGAAAGCATAAATGCTCTCATTCTACCCGCGTATCTTTGGGTTTTAACCACAACCTCCACGTCGTTGCTCCCCGAAGGAGCCACCCATTAATCAGGCCGGTACAGAAACCGTGGGCAACCTGATCCCGTGGTACCAGATTTAGAAAACACCTCCGGTGGGGTACCGCAGAAGAACTCATCTACATACCAGAATGCTCCAAACAGCATTGGGATGGCGCCCTCGACGACCTATCACTATTGTTGCTATTGTGACTATTGTTCCGGAGAACGAAGGTAGATAAAAACTGCTGGTGTTGAAGTATACTATATACGCACAACAAAAAATAATAATAATAAAAATATATTAATAGTAACTCCTTCTCAACTTCTTGCCCCGTCTTGTGCTGGCTATCGGTTAGCACCGTCTTATATTCACCTAAAGAGAAGAAAGAAAAGAAGGGAAAAGAAAAGAAACGAAAGAACAGAAACGAAACGAAAACAAGAAACACAAAATAAGAATCCTAGTAGTCTTAGTCTTCTAACACCTTGCTGCTCTGCTTTTACTATACCAATTCCTAGTTGTCACGAATTGCTGCCCTTCTTCTATTGAAGACACGCTTGGCGAAGGTACTTAAAGCCTCTGTTCTGTCTGCATTTCCTAAAATTTTACCTACATTGCAGTTTTCTCCTACGCTTATTGATTGTATGTCCCTAATATCCTCATAGAGAGGACACTGACATAGAATGTGCAGCCAGTTTTCGAGCTCTCCACAAACGCAGTTCGGAGTGTCACTTAGACCCCTTAAATGCAAGAATGCATTAAAGGATCCATGTCCAGTCAGCAGATAGCCGACACACACAGACCGAAATCAAAGTCTGGTCTATCCCTGACTAAAGTTACATCCCGAATGGATTCGTAGGTTACTCTACCACATTCACTGCCATCCCACCTATCCTGCCATCTACTTCGAACACATTCGTTCAACGTGTCTTTCAAATTCCTACTGCTAGTGGTATTGATTTCTATGTCCCTTAGCCAGCCTATATGTGATAAATCTGAATTCTTCCTAATCATGTAACTTGCAGCTCGCCTAATTACTTCTAGATCTAATGGTGCAACACCCATCAAAACCTGCAGCGCGTCGGTAGACACCGTATGGATCCTAAAAGAGCCACCCGTTGAACCGACAGTATCTTTTTGAGGCCCCGCGAAGTCATGACAACGTCATACCATATAGAAACACCATATGTTGCACAGGCAACAAATAGTCCCTGATATACAGTACATGTCGCTCTCCTGCTTAGCCCCCACTCATTGCTAAGGATTTTCCTAACCTGCGGGACTAGAGTACGTAACTTATCTTTCAAATGGCTGAGATGAGAATAAAAATTCATCCTCTCTCCTACATTGATACCTAAGTACCTAACCTCTTTGGCATACTTAAGTGATATTCTATTTACTCTAACGATTGGGTGACGAGACTGTGATAGTATGCCCTTAAGCATCATTATCATGGTCTTGTTCAATGCTACTTCTACACCTACACGTTGACACCACTAACTATTGTCATACTATCTGCAGCCTTAATTTCAATTTCTGTACTACTGCTACCTTCTATTAGTATCAGCAAATCGTCTGCATATGCACAACAATCTACTGACACACCTAATTGATGCAACAGAGGATCCATCATAATGTTCCAGATAAATGAACCAGAAATGGATCCCTGTGGGCATCCTCTATCTACGTCTCTCCACACAGAATTCCTGGCTTCAACTATACAGGCTCGTCTGTCCGAGAAATAACTGCCAGAGTGTCATGTCTCTACAACCTATTTGCCTAAGCCTTTCCAAAACACTTCGCCAGCTAAGATAGTCAAATGCTCCTTTAAAGTCAACAAATATTCCTAAGATATATTTACTTCTACTATTATGAACCTTGCCCTTTACATAGTGCCACGCATACTATGTGCTCAAACCTGTCCTAAAGCCAAACTGTCTATCTGACTGCCTATCTGTTCTATGCTCCTGGAGTCGATCGACCATGACTCTTTCTAGTACTTCCCCTAGCACTGGAAGAAGACTAATGCCCCTGAAAGATCTTGGATTACTCCAGATCTTATCAGGAGACTTTAAAAACACTACAATCCTAGCTGATTTCCATGCTGATGGAAAATAACCTTCTCTAACGCACCGTTGATATAGTCCAATTATGTGTTCAGGAATAGCTTTCCAGATGCTTTTACACATCTCTCCAGTTATTCCGTCCAGACCTGGAGACCTTCTTGACTTAATCTTCTGAAATGCTGAACGAAGGGTTCCTACATCTACCGCTTCTGTGTTCTGTCTGATATCTATCGCTACTGGGGAATCTGCACTAGGAAAAAATTCACTCAATAGTGCACTGGCACATTCATCCCATGTTGACAACCTACGATGGTCAACACAAAGACTGCTAATGTCAGTGCATTTGCTGTTTCCACGAACTATCTTATAAACCTTTCATCAGGCATCATTTCTATTGTCACTGATAAAATCCTTCCAGTGTTGCTCTTTAGTTCTAACAACTAATGTCTTGAACTCCCTAAGTTTTTCCCTATATTCCTGATTTAGATTGTCTACACTATCTAAGTTCCTACTTCTAGCCCTTTTTAGAAGCCTTTTACTTCTCCTAAGCTCTCTTTTCTTGGCGGCCAGTGTAGTGGTCCACCACCTCGTCTTCTTTAGTCTAGTCTTCCTAATCCTACGGAGCATGCCGTCGTTGACACCCTACACCAGATCGTTAACCATAGCAATCTGTTCGTCTAATCCTAAGGAAGAAAACTCATCCACTGTCATAGAACATTGGTCCTTAATTCATGAAGAATACACATCTCAGGATACATTTTTAGTATCCCAGCGCCTAGCTTCAGCTATTGCAGCGACAACTGGTGTAAAGCCCATTTCTATAATGATCAGGTTATGATCACTGACGCTATCACCTTCGGTAATTTTCCATCTAAGCCCTAACCTATTTGCTGCATTATTTGCAAATGTGACAGCTATATCACTTTGGCCATTTGGCCTAGAGAACGTATACACTTCACTATACCAGATTGGTGAGCATGCATTTGCATCACGACCTACTATAAGCGGGGTATTTCCAACTTCATCTAGGACTTTATCTAAGAAAGCTAGATACGGTTCTAATGGGTGGGAAAACTTACAGTAAACACTGACAAAGACAATCCTACTAACATCGTCCTCAACTGAGACAGCAACTCCCCAGTCCGATGCGCAAACCTCAATGCACTGGTAATCACTGTTATTAATAACGACTGCTGCCTGACACTTAGAATCTGGAAATACACGTATATGTGCGGGTAAACCTCTAATACTTAAAATTTCCCTATTCCTATTACTGCCATGTCTTCTACAGACAAGTGACTCCTGAACTAACGCTACTCCGCAACCTAATTCATACATAGTTTGGCCTAAAACACTCATTGCGCTATAGGCTCCCTGGCAATTTATTTTATTAAACCTAGCCATATTAATGTCAGAGTTCGCCCTAGCAATCATTCCTGCGTTTACTGGACAGCTATCTGACATCATTAGATGCCCAGCCGGTTTTCTCTTAAATTCACAATTGTGGCAACGCAAAGCGTTTAAGCAATTATTCGCTCTATGTCCCTGCATTCCGCAACGACGACATACTTCTGACGGAACCCTACATTGTGATACTTTATACTTTAACTGGGTTGTATGGACGTATACGGAAGCTAAACCACTTTATATAACAGCGACCGCTTTCTAAAGTGTACGCATAGCCGCACTACAATCTTCCAGAATAACATTTTGGGAGCCTTCCACTTTAGTATCCCATGAACGGGTAACCATCCTAATTTTCTTCTTAAATAATTCAGCAGACACCTTCCCCTTGAAATTTAGTTCATACAGCTCCTGCATGAACTCCTCATGTAGAATTTGCCTGGAAACACCTTGTACAACTACCTTGGGACCTAATACCTCTTTGACTTCAACATCAAGCCCTACTTGCCTTTACACACGCAATTACAACAATTCAGCGCGTTGACACACGCGATTAGCCTATGCCCAGGCTGACCGCAACGACGACAGACATCCTCTTTCATTCTACACTCAGACACTCTGTGTTTGAAACTCAAGCAACTGTAGCACTCTAACACCAGACTGAAAGACCGCACACGAAAGCTAAACCACTTGATGTAACAGCGTCCAGCATCTAGAAGGGTATTCATGGCAGCACAACTACCCTCCAAGACAACGTTCACTCTCGCATCAGTGGTTACCTTCCATGGACGGCTTACCAGATGAACACTCTTTTTAAACACATTCAACGTCATCCTCTCCTTAAAATTCAATTCAAAAAATTCACCCATAAACTCTTCCATGGAGATCTCAGCATGCACACCCAACCCAAGTTCCTTAAACTTTGTATTCTTAATAATCTTGACCCTCTCTCTCACTGATGGGCTTCGAATAACCGCACCACCACTCCTAATGGCCTTCACTTCATGAATACGTACACCAAGACTAGCTCCAACCTCCTTAACAACCTTAGACACTACCTCCTTGGGGGTCGCTTTAGGATTCTTGCTTGTGACAACCAGCGACCAGGTTTCTGCTGGTTTCGGCAATTTCCGCGGAACACCAGGAACCACAGAGCAAGGGACAACACCTGAAGGAGCAACAGTAGGTACACTCAATGGCGAACGTCTTTCTAAAACCTCTATCTTTCCCATCAATCTTGCGTTCTTAGCAAGCACGGAAGTCAAAATAACTTCGTATTTCCCTGTTAGTTGACCTATCTTCAACGCATTCTTAGCGGAAATTATCCCCATTTCAACATTCTCCGTAAGCAACCCATTCATCTTCATTGCTACCTCCTTCATCATAACAGTGTGCTTGTCCAGTGGACCACTGCCTGACACAACACTCTCAGAAACATCCGACAAAACAACAGCAACATTCTTCACCTTTTTCGGATTTTCATTCACAACTTCCTTCACCTCAACTGAACTACTAGGATAACATACAAGGCGCGCTTACGCCTTTCTTCACCTTCTTAACCCTTTTTTTTTCTTAACAGCTGCCACCACCTCAATTGCAGTAGGAGCTTGAACCTCCGAAACCTCATCCGACGAGCTCAGAGGAGCTGTGGGGACACGCTTCATACTTAGAAACACAATACAATCAAACACCACAACATGTTTAACTGATAAACGCACCGGATATGACCTAGAACTTAAAACTTCCATCCTTTATAAAGGTCGGTCCAATGACGAATTCGTTTCCAGAATCCAAGTACTGGATAAGACCCAGAGTTCAAAGCCAAACAAAGTTAAAAGGTCGCACCAGCAACGAATTCTTCCACAACAGACAAAACGAATCACAGACACAACCGTGCGAAAGCAAACACACAAACCAGAACACAAAACACAAACCACACGAATTTCAGGTGAACTACCGGCAGCTAGCAGAAGTTACCAGAAAAACAACACAAATCAGAACTCTTTAGGTTCTGACACAAACCTTGTGAAATTTCTGGAAATTTCAAGAACAAAAATTTACAAACCAAAAAAGACCATTCAATTTATTTACACGCACAATACAATTGAACTCTTTATTTACAAATTAAATACACTTTAGAACAAGAAACACAATATATATGTATATAAATATACATATAAATATGTAATACACAATGTATTACTATTATTTGCAATACAAATACTAAAACAAACAATTTTTTTACTGAATAAATACTTACAAAATTACCAGAAATTCGCCAGCAAAATTTGCCAACACAAAATAAGAAATTATTAACAATTAATAATACTCACAATCAAACTGAAAAATACCAAATTAACTTCAAAGAACAATTGCCAAGCGCCACTTCTTGAATAAAAACGATATTTGATATTTCGTTTTTGACCAGAAACTCACCAAAAACTAAGAGCTGAAACAAAGCACGTCTACTCACAACAAATGTTAAAAGCAAACAAGTGAGTAGATAGGGACATGAAGGTCCAAGATTTTACGTGATTGCCTGCCGTGAAGGCTCTACATCACGGTGTTCTTCACACACGCATCGGTATATGCATCGGTATATATAAAAATAAATAATGAATGAAAATAATGAGTGAAAATGAATGAAATAAATACCAACATTCTACCCGCGTATGTTTGGGTTTTAACCACAGCCACCACGACACTCCGTTTAAGCACCCAACCTCAAATGGTCAGGACAGCCGAAGCTGTGGGCCCTGACCCCGTGGTACCAGATTTCAACCTCCGGTCGGGTGTCGTAAGTGAGAAAAAAAAAAAAAAGATAATAATAATAATAATAAAACAGACAGACAGACAGCTAGGCAAACGGCGCTTACTACATTTTACACATATACTACTACTATTCAGACCTGACATCATACTCATCACCTACACGAACAACATTCATACCACTTAGATCGCGGACCTCAATTTGGATCAAATTGTGATCACTCACACTGCCCCCATCAACGATGCGCCAGCTAAATCCAAATTCACTATACGCAGCTTCATTAACCAGAGTGACATCAATATCACTCTGTCCTCTGGAATTAGAATACATGAATAGCTCACTTGGCTCGTTTAAGGGATGAACACCATTCGCCACACACCATTCGCTCAGCATCTTACGCCGGTAGTGATTCCGATGTCGAGACGAATGTCCGGACATCTTGCTGAACCACATCGGAGATGATGCATTCGCATCCAGTCCTAGGATAACCGGCGTACTGCTAGCCAGTAGCAATACCGTATCCATGTAACGGAGGTATGGCTCCAGCGATTCTCCAAATGTGCAGTACACACTGCAGACCAGTACTCTGCCGAAGTCACCTTCCAGCGATACACATACTCCCCACTCTGTAGAAGAAACCACGAGTGCTTCGATTCCATCGTTGTTTACTACCACAGCAGCGAGGCACCTAGAATCAAGAAATGAGCGCATGTTGACCGGCAGGCCACGTATGCAACCCTTTGTTACATACGGTTCCTGCACCAATGCAACATCATACTCACGCGTACACACAGTCACACCAAATTCAGACATCACACTATAAGCGCCTTGGGAATTAAGTTGAAGAATACAAAGTCTCATTAGTGCCTAGCATTTGCCCTAGCTACCATCCCAGAATATATCGGGCAGACTTCGGACATCATAAAGTGGCTGGATTTTTTTTTTTGTTTTTTTAACGAGGTGTAAAGCATCGAAAGCCTAGTCAATGCGAGACTTTAACTCACTAAAGTCACCCCGATGTCCGACGGTTAGCCCTCTCGGGATCACCGATTTGGTATTTCGTCAAGAGGTCGTCCAGAGCACGAAGCTCATACGTCAGTTTTTGTTGTCATTTCATTACATCCATTATCGTTGCAGTGATACATGCACTGCAGCTGTTCTTCTTTCCTCTTCCTGCAGTCGCAAACGCCGCATAATTTGAGTTGCGAATGTTTTAACTGCCTTCCATTTAAAGCTACTTGAGCACATTTCGTGTACAATGCTGTTAGGAGATGGTAGATATCCTAGGGCTTCCACAAGTATTTCCCGTTCTTCATTAAACCGTTCGCAGCTAAAGGCTACATGTTCTGCACTTTCTACGACGTTGTGGCAGTTTGGGCAGTATGGGCAGTATGGACTATCTGACAGATGAAATCTGTAGAGATATTCTAAAAAGCCTCCATGGCCGCTCAATATTTGAGTCAGATTATAGTCAATTTCACCATGTTTTCTTAACACCCATTCCTTAATGTTAGGTATAAGTGTATATGTCCAACGTCCCTTAGAGGACTGCTCCCATCTTTGCTGCCATTCTCTAAATGAATATGCGCGTTAGTTAAGGTTCGGTCTTAACTCAGTGTAGAAAAATTAAATAAAACACGGTGCGTTGTGTATACTTTCAAAGACAAATTTATTCTGAACCAAAAATTTTATAAGTACAATTTATATATTCAAAATTTACATTCAATACTAATCGATATTGTGACCCAAAAATAATTTATTGCACATAAACAAAATTCCACTTGAATATCTGTTGCATTTCCTAAACATTACTTAGGAATGCAACGTATTGTTGTTGTTGTAGAAATTTCGTAAGTGGGTTACTTTCGAAATTTCTACCAAATAAAAAAAAAAAAAAAAAAAAAATTTTTGTAATACTGTTTTGCCTATGTGCGGCTTTTTTTATTTCTAGGTCGAATAACATAAGTGTGACTTATGTGGTAATATGAGTACATTGACATGAGAAAATACGATACTAAATATTTGTATACAAAAGCAACAATAAATTTTGTAATAAGAAACTAAGTAAAATAAAATACAATAAGAAAATAAACAATAATAAAAGATTAAGCATTTTATATATATAAGAAAAGAAATACAATGAGAGTATAATGAATATTCTTAAGATAATTTATGTGGTGTCATCTTGTGTGGCGGCTTGGTGAGTAATTGTAACTCCTCCCCCCTTAGAGTAGAGCGACGGCCACAAGGAGTTGCTTGGGGTAGGAGCGATAGTGTCCGGGGTGTCAACAATGTACTGGATAACCTTAGTTTTGTTCTTGAAAAATATGATGAGGGCTAGTATGATGATTGTTGCAACTGCAAAGGTGGTAAAGCTGCAATGCCATGTTGAAGTTTGTTTCTCGAATTGCTGAAGATTTAAATTTGTCGCCAGATTGAATGCTTTTAGAGTGTGAAGATTCAACACTTCTTTTGTTGAATTGAAGTGGACGTCGTTGCTAGGTGGTGGAAGGATGTAAATATTGTCCCAAAATATGTTAGGGTCGTCTTCATAGTGTATGCTGTTTATGGTGATGCTGCAGTTCTTGAAATGGATTAATACAGTACCCTCGACTGCCAGGTGCTTTATGTTACAAGATGAATTGATGTCTGTTTTCGGAACTTGCATCAGTAGTACGTAGTCAGGTTCAGGCTGCGTTATAGTTTCGATGTCATCAATTGTGGTGGATGGACAGTGTGCAACTTGGTTTCTCATTAATCTGCCCATGCATTCAGACTCTGCTGTTAACTCTTCTAGGCGTGGCTTGTTGCAGAAATAAATACCTTCTATTTTTGGAAAAGCGGTGTCATAGTGCTGTATGCTATGCTCATTATAACTTATAAATGGTTTTATTGAAATTATTTTTGTTTTATTTATAGGCAAAGGAATAATATGGTAAAAATTAAATTTTTTATTAGAAAGTTTTGGTATTTGAATATTGAATATTATATTAGATTGGTTATAATAGGCTTGTAAATTAAGTAATTCATATATTTGCTCATATGTATTTATGGTTACTTCTTGTTTGTCTAAAGAATTTTTTATTTCTTCGAGTTCTTTAGAGCTTAACAAGAGCTTAGGAAGAATGTTAAGTCTACTGAGTATGACTGCCTCTGCAATATCCGATATATGACTTGCTAATAGTTCAATGTTAAAATTTATTTGATTTAGATACTGAATTTCAATGAAGTTATCTTGTTCTTCCTTTATTTTATTAGCAGTTTTGTCTAGAAATGATTCTATTATTTTCTGTTCTCTATTTATGTGAAGAGCAATGTCGTTAAATCTCTGTACCATGTGTAAGTTAATCCAGTGTTGGTTCGTTATTGTTGAATTAAATATATTTATGTTAGAACGAATATTCTCAATTTGCTTATTAATATTGTCCGCGTCTTGCGAGTCCATATTTCCGGTAATAAATTTTATTGTTGTGCCTAAACCGTTGATTAATCCTCTTCTACTTCTTTTGATAGGCGTAAGTGTTATGAGCTTATTTTCGAGTTCCCTCAGTTTAATTTTCGTCACGTACAAGGAACTAGTTAGTAGGTCTCTATTTTCAAATTTGTTTAGTAGGTTTTTTATTGAGTTAATGTTGGATTTATATTCTTCAAGGTTTACTATGTGGATTAGATTGTAGTAGTTTTCTATCGTACGGGCAGGTCCTAGTTGTAAGGGTAGTATACTGTAATTGTCCTTAAAGTTATGTATTTCTAACAATTGTGTAGATACAATTGTTAGTCTAGAAAAGAATAGAGGATATATGTATGCGTACAATATATATTTTATTAATAAAAATTTTTTGTATTTTAGTATCTTAATATAAAAAAAAAATTTCTTTCCTTCTTTGTATATATATATATTTTTTATTATTATTATGTGTTTTATTGGTTGATTGTCCATATGCGTTGGTCTTCAACCACATATTCTTGTGCATCTTATAATTAAGTGGTCATATACAATGACATTAATTTCGCACTGCAATATGTTATTATTATTAAATTATTATATATGTTAATTTTTTTATAATATACTTTATTTATTGAGTAATTTCTGTGTGGTGTTTCTTCACCTGTCTTCTTAGTTTGCATTTATGAATTTTTTTATTACGTGTAGTTAAAACAGTTTTATCATTATTTTTTGATATAATATGTTTTGAGAACCTAGGTGTAATTTTGTTTCTCCTAGCTTCTTTCCTAAATACAATGTCATGTTCTTCAAATTCTTTTGGAATTTCTTTCGTCTTGTTTAGTTTGTCAATTATGTTAGATGTTTTCGTTTTCATGTCCTCCTGTACTTTTGGGTATAGTTCGTTAAGAAATTCATTAAGTTTCTGTAGGTATTCATGTTCATTTGAGAGATTCGTTTGTATATTAAATGTGTACGGTCTACCGAAGAAAAGTTCGTAAGGGGTATGCTTGGTTGAGGAGTGTATGGCATTGTTATACGTAATGAACGTTTCAAATAATATCTCCTCATGTTCGGTTGACAATTTTTTCTCTTTTCGGGTTGTGAATATTAATCTATAGATTTCAGTTAAGGTTGAATGAAGACGTTCTACTGGTGCATTGCTACTAGTCTGCTGAAAGGATGTGAAATGTAGATCTATGTTGAATTGTTTGCAAAAATCCTTGAATATATTCGAGTCGAATTCTGCGCCTTGGTCACATATTATTTTCTTTGGTATGCCGTATGTGCTAATATAATTCTTTAAATACTTTAGGATGGTTACACTAGTCCTACAAGGGAGTGTGTATCCGCAAGCGAATTTTGAAAATTTGTCTATTAATGTAAGCATTTGATTATGATTAATGCTATAAAGGTCAATATGAATGATTTCTAAAGGTTTTGGTGGTATTTCTGGTTTTTCGTATTGAGGTTTGGGAGGGTTTCTATCGTATTTCAGGGTTTTGCATTTATCACAGTTATTGATGGTCTCTGTAATTCTGGTCTTCATATTAGGAAAATATAGCTCCCTTTTTAAATGTAGCATAGTTTCTTGGATTCCTCTATGATTGGAGTTAATGATATTCCCTAATAATCTTTTCTTGTTCCTCTTCCGTTGTAATATCTTTCAGAACTTGTGTGCCGAGTGAGTTTAAAAGTTTTGTTGCTAGAAAAATATTTATAATATACTTCTTGAATGATACGAAATGTGTCGTCATCCGAGAATAGCAGATTTGTTTGGGGGTATGAAATTTTTTAAAAGGTTTAGTATGACTTCTTCGTTGTTTCAGGCCTACGAAGGCCATTGTTTGTTCTAAAAATTGTTTCGGTTTTCTAGAGGGACCCTCATTTGTGGTTTCAATAATGAATTGTAGATTAAATTCATTAATTTTTTCCGAAATTGGGATACAATTATTTAGATTTTCCTGTATGGTGCTACACTCTTCTGTAACATTTGTATATATTCCTTGTGGAGAGTCCACTGAATTATTTATTTTGACACGGCTTAAAGCATCTGCATTTGTGTTGGACTTCCCTTTTTTGTACACTATTTCGTAATCGTATTCTTCCATTTTGAGTCGCCAACGTACTAATTTAGAATTTGGTTCTTTAAGATTCATCAGCCATGTTAGTGGTTTATGATCAGTCACAATTTTAAATTTCCTGCCAAAAAGATATGGGCGAAAATACTTTATTGCCCAAACGATGGCTAGTAGCTCTTTCTCGATGGTTGAGTAGTTGCATTCACTCTGATTTAGAGTTCGACTTGCAAAACATATTGGCTTGTCGCTCCCGATACGACCTTGGGATAAAACGGCTCCTAAAGCAAAATTACTGGCATCTGTTGTAACTACGAAGGGTTGTGTGAAGTCTGGATATTGTAATAAAGGGTCGTTACTTAGGATGGTTTTACAGATCTCAAAAGCCTCTACATAATTTTTATCTAATTTGATTTCTGCACCTTTCTTTAGGCAATTTGTAAGTGGTTTGGTTAATTTAGCAAGATCTCTGATGAATTTCCTATAGTATCCAATTAAACCAAGGAAGGCTTTAATTTCGGTTCGAGTTCGGGGTAGAGGAAAGTTTTGAATGGCATGAATCTTTGAAGGATTTGGTTTGATGCCATCAGGTGTGATTATATGACCTAAAAAAGCTATTTCCTTCTTTAGGAATTCACATTTATCTAGTTGTATTTTAAATTTTGCTTCGCGAAGTTTATCGAAGACTAATTTAATACTTTCTAAATGTTCCTGCATGGATGTTGAATAAATTATAATGTCATCAAGATAAACTAGACAGATTTTTCCCACTAAGTCTTGTAAAACATTGTCCATAACTCTTTGGAACGTGGAAGGAGCATTTTTTAATCCGAAAGGCATTCTCGTATACTCATAGTGTCCACCTTCTACCGTAAAAGCTGTTTTTTGGACATGATTTTTATCCATTTTAATTTGATGGAACCCACTTGCAAGATCTAGGGTGGTGAAATATAGACATCTCCCTAATTTGTCAAGAATTTCGCTAATATTTGGTAGTGGATATCTATCTGCTATTGTTTTTTCGTTGATTTTCCTGTAGTCTATGACTAATCTCCACTTCTGTTCACCTTTTGCGTCTAGCTTCTTAGGAACTACCCAAACTGGTGAACTCCAAGGCGAGTAACTATGTTGAATTATGCCTTGCTTTAGCATGTCGGTGATTTGTCTTTTAACTTTTTCTTTGTGTACGTATGGGTATCTGTATGATTTCGTGAATACCGGAATGTCGTCTGTGGTATTAATTTTATGTTTGATTTTATTTGTAAATGTAAGCTCGTCTCCCTCTTTATACAATAGGTCGCTGTAATTATTGCATACCTTTAAAAGTTGTTTCTTTTCCTCAGTATTGAGATGGTTAGTTCTTATCAAATGGCCGACATTTGTTGTTTCAGAATTTTCTATAATTTCTTCGTGTAAATTATAGCATTCTACAAAGTTCGAAGGATCATAGATATTTACTTTTAAGGGTTGTTCGATAAAAAGTGATTGATCCTTGTTAGAATAATTTATTAATTCAACCGTACTATACCAATTGTTCGCATTATAAAGCCCACCTGCAATATAAAGGTTCGGCTTTATCTCAATTGCGTTAATATATACATTGCCGGCTTCCTGGCTTACTGGAAGTCTGGCCAATATTTTTGAATACGCTGGTATAGCTATTTGCCCTGACGATGGGTTCGGCTTGAGGTTAATGCTATTTACAGCATTTTTAGTTGACATAATTTTATTTTTGAGGTCGATTTTAGCATCTAGTTGGGTTAGTATGTCTATTCCTAATAGTCCATCAAAGTAATTATGGAACTTAAATAATAAAAACTTGGTTTGACCAGCTTGATTAAATTCAGAGAATATGGGAAGAATTGTATATGCTTTTAATTTGTATTTACTGAGAACGGTAGTTATTGTTACAGGATTGCATTCGTACTGTTTGTCGTTTGGAATAAATTCAGGATTTATAAATGACATTGATGCACCTGTATCTAAAAGAAATTTTAGTGGTCTGCCAAAGGGTGAACTTATAATTATGAATGGGAGAGTGAATGGCAGTTCCTTTGGGTTTATATATCCCGTCGGTTCTTGGAGGCTGGTTTGAAAAAATTTTGGTTATCCTGGGTTTTTATTATGTTGTTGGTATCATTTTCAAAGTGGTGGTCTAGGCTTTCCGTTTCGTTGAAATGAAAGTTACTGTTGTTGGGATTCCTCACCATTGAATTCTGGCTTGATTTGATAGCTGGAAATCGTTCTGCTTGTTGATTCCTGTTATTACTCTGGGCGTGTTGGTGTGGCCTTCTATCGTATGAGGTCCATGTTGTTGGATTCTGAGTTCTGTATTGGTTGTTGGCTATGGGTCTCGGGTTTTGATATCGTTGCAGAGTATTTGAGTAAGGTTGTTGTCTATTTGGGTAATTATAAGTTCTATTATAGGGTCTATTATAGTGTTGTGGTCTATATGAGGTTTCACTCCGTTGGTATGAAATGTTTTGTTCTTTAATGCAGTATGCAAATGCTGTTGCAATGGTGTCAGGTTGCATTGCTCTAATTCTAGAACCTAGTGATTCTTTTAACCCGCCAAGAAATGTGTTTAAGCACATTTCGGAAAATAACTTTTTCTTCGCTATTATAACATTTTGGTCTACTTCATGAATTAACATGGTGTTACAGAGGGAAGATTGAACCTCAATCATTTCACTGTAAAAATTTTCAACCGTTTTGTTATATTGCTTTAAAGAATGGAGATCCTTTATTAGTGATGTCTCCGTACGCTTGTCTGAGTAATGGATAATGAGATTGTTTTTAATTTCATCCCAGTTTAAAGAAGTGCCATACATATTTAAAACTTCATTTGCCTGTCCTTGAATTTTATTACGAATAGCCCTAAGTAGAATTTGTCCGTAAGGTGTTCCGTCAATACCTCTCAAATGTAGTAATATTTCTTCTACGTTATTAATAAATTCATATAGTAGTTTTGGATTTCCGTCATATTTAGGAAGGTCTTTAATTGCGTCAGGAATTCTTAATGAATTGAAAATGTCGGATTGCAAACTTAGGGTGGTGGTGGGAGAACTGTGTTGTTCGGAAGTCATGGTTTCTGTGTTGTCACTGGTTTTGTCTGTTTCAGAAATAGGTGTAAGATTGTGGGATAGACGCCTCAATGAGTATGGTACTAACGAATTTCTCGTTTTCGGCATTAGTTTAATTTACTTTGCCGTATCTTATTTATTTTCAAGAAGGTTTTCCTACTCTATATAGATTGTTTCGCTTATTTATATAAAATAAGTTCTTATATATTTTGTTTAATCTAAAATCGTGTATAAAATCAGTTTTTTTTTTTCGAACCCAAGAATTCAGTAAAATTCAGTATAAATCAACATGTGTATAATTTGTTTGAAGAGAAAGATAATTTAATGTATAAATTATTTTATTACCAATTATCAATTATTTATTTCTTTATTAAATATATGTTTTACACTACAGAGCCAAAATTGAACTGAACTCTTTCATATGTGAGGGAGCTTTTTACAACACTCTCACCTGAGAGCTTTTAAACATAATTCATCGGATATTTTTATTTAAACATAGAAGTGTGGCTGATTACGTGTTAACTCCTCCCTCGCTAAGTAAGAGTCGTCCTCGGTCTCTTTTTGCGTTGAATACAATAAGTTAGCAATTATTGGAATATTTAACAAAATATATAAAACAAAAATATGTTATTATTAAAAAATATAACAATAGTTAGATAACAATATATTAAATATAACAATAGTTAAATATAAACAATAGTTTAACAATAGTTAAAATCATACAATTGTGTAATAGAGAACACTCTTAGAACATTAGTATTGTGAATGCACCAGCTCGCTTCGCCCTTGCAAACCACTACAGAATATTACCTAAGGTTGTTCTTATGGACCACCCTTCCCTTTATGAGGACAGATGATCCTAGATCTGCTTCCACCTTTCCTTCGACGCACAATGGAGTTATTTTGTTTCCCAGTCTTCTATTTGTTTTGACGAAAACTGTTTCGCCCACTTGAAAGGTTCTATTCTGCCTCGCTTTATTATGCTGTTTTAGCTGGTTTTCTTGGGCTTCTCTAATTTTGCTCTCTATTTCCTGTTGTAGTTCAGGTGTAGCTGAATGAAGAATATCTATGGGTTTCTTTTTGGTTGTGGTGTGAATTGACCCATTGTATGCTATGGTTGCCTGTATAATAAGTTCGACTGTGTCGTCAATTTTTCTATCTATTTTCAGACACCTAGCAATTTCTATTAATGTGCCGTGTAGCCTTTCTACCTGGCCGTTAGACGTACTGTGTAAGGGAGGAGCGTTAGCTAACGTCACATTAAAGGTATTTGTCAATGTAGACCTGATGGTTTCCGAATTTAGTGACTTTTCATTGTCACAAAAAATTGTTTTTGTTTTTGGAAAGATATTCATCAATTGTAAAATTGGAATTTTCACATCCACAATTGTTCGTGAAGCAATGGGTTGCACTATAGCAAACTTCGAAAACTTATCTATACATGTGAGAAAATATTTTCCATCTGTGGAAAATATATCTACATGAAGAATTTGACCAACATATGATGGAATCGGGGTTTCGCCGATTAGTTGTTTTTTTTGATGTCTGTTGTATTTACCCTTTGAGCAGGTTTTGCAATTTGCAACGATTTCGTTGGCCAATTTTGTCATTTTTGGGAAAAAATATTCGCGCAAGATCTGCTTAACATTTTCCTGTGCGGCCCTGTGCGCCCTATTGTGTTCTATTGTTACTATGTCCCGTTGATCGTTTTTATCGTATATGTCCATGACGAAATGCTTGGAGTACCAAAATTTTGTAGACGGAAACGCCTTGACGAGCTCATTCTGGATACAAGCAATAATTGGTAGCTCACAGTAAATTGCATTTACTACGTCAGGTTTTATTGCTTCTCTAACACTCTCCAATAGTTCTTCTTCATTGAAAAAATTTATCAAGTGCCTAGTTTTTTCGCGGAAGATTATAAAAGTACGAGTCGATGTCACATTTGTTCGTTCAATGACGATTTGGTTTCTGAAACAATTCACTGGCTTATCAGTCGCTTCAATTGCATAAGACATTGATAATTCGCTGTGGATGGTGGCTGCGTCAGAACTAGGCATATTTTCAAGCGCATGAATGTTCTGCCGTGATAGCGCATCGGCTACGTAGTTTTCTTTTCCTGGCTTATAAAGAATTTGGGCATTATGTTCATCTATGAACGCTTTCCACCGCTTAATTTTCGCGTTGGGGTTTCGGTCTGAAACCGCAAACGACAGAGGTTGATGATCAGTAAAAATATTTAAATTTTTAACACCATATAGATAATTTCTGAGATTCTTTAGAGCCCAAACAATTGCGAGTAATTCCCTTTCATTGGTAGCGAAATTCATTTCGTTGTCTTTCAAGGTCCTCGATATCATAGTTATCGGCTTCCCGCTTTGTGATAGTACAGCGCCTAATCCTAAAGATGACGCATCCGTTGTTAGGTCGAATGGTTTTCCATAATCTGGATGCTGGAGCAAGACGTCTTCCGACATCAAGATTTTCTTGAGCTTGTTGAAAGCTTGACGCTGACTGTTGTTTAGCTCTATTTGTTTTTTCTTCGATTGGTGAGTGCTAACTCTACCATTTTCGCCCTTAAAGATATCTGTAAGTGGCCTGGCTATTGAGGCGAAGTTTCTTATAAAGCATCTGTAATAGCTCGCTAAGCCCATAAATGACCTGACATTAAATAATGTCGTTGGTTCAGTATAGTTTCGAATTGCCTCTATTTTACTTGGGCTTGTTCGAATACCCTCTCCAGTTACCGTGAAACCTAAGTACTCAACGCTTTCCTTAAAGAAATGGGACTTCTCCCGTGAAATCCTCATATTGGCTTCGTTCAACTTCCTCAAGACCCACGCTATGTGTTTAATGTGATCTTCTTCTGTTTTTGAGAATACGATAACGTCGTCGACGTAAACGTGACATGTCTTTCCAATTTGGTCTCGAAGCACGTCATCAATAGCCCTTTGAAATACGCTGGGTGCGTTCTTCAAGCCAAATGGTAGCCTACAAAATTCGTATTTTCCGCTGTTGACCGAAAAAGCAGTTTTCTCGCGATCTCTTTCTGCCAAAACTATTTGGTGAAAGCCAGATTTTAAATCGAGAGTTGTAAAATATTTTCCTTTTCCTAAGTTGGCGAGTATCACCATCACGTTAGGGATGGGATATTTATCGTCTATCGTTTTTTGATTTAATTTTCTGAAATCAATTACAAGACGTTTTTTTGTGTTGCCATGTTCATCAACTCCCTTTTTGTCAACAACCCATATTGGATTATTGTATGGCGATCTAGATGGTCTAATTATACCATTTCTTAGCAAGTCACGCACTTCTTTATTCACAAAATCTGCTACGCCCATAGGATAAGGATATAGTTTCGAATAAATGGGGTCGTCACACTCAGTTCGAATGGTAGCTACAATATTTGTGTTGAACGGAAGTAAATCGTCAGGATCAGCAAATACCGTTTGTTCACTTTTTAATAATTTTTGAAATTTTTCGTTAACTTTTTCTGAAATTTTAATATCCTCAATTCGAGTGAAATTTACATTCGCACATTTTAAAAACTGGATCGGTTCTGATCCCGTATTATACTTCAAATTTTTATTTTTAAAATCTATTTTTGCATCGATTTGTGTTAACAAATCGAGGCCGATGATTCCATCAAATTTTGTAAGATCGGGTAATATAAAAAAGGTGCTATTAATATTAAACAGGTTCACGAAGCATTTATCTTTGATTTCATTAAAACCATGTATTGATTTTACTAAAAAAGTGTTGCTTACTGGTTTTGTATATCTTAACTCTTTAAGAGGTTTAATGTAATTCTTTGACGCACCGGTGTCAATCAGCAGTTTTATAATTTTCCCTGCAATATTCCGCTCTATGAATGGTAGCAGGGAGTTTCCACTAAAAAATTAACATGGTCAAAACTATCAGCATCGTCATCAATTTCTATTAGTGATTCTTCGGCTAGTTCCTCGTATTTCCTCATTTCTTGTGTTTGAGAAGTGCTTTCGTGTGGCATAAAATTCACTCTCTGCATTTTTTGCCCTGTTAATCTTTCAGAGTTATTTCTTCTTTTCATATTTTGGTCCTTATATTGAACCCCGAAAATAGTGTTGTTGTATTTCTCTGTCGTATTATAATTAGTCCTTTGAGTTTTGGCACTGTTCCAGTGTCTCGTCCTAGATGAGGTTGGATCTACGTCCATTTTTTCAACTTGTCTTTTTTCAGCATTTTGTCTTACAAAATATGGATTTTTGTTTTGATTATCAACTTGATTACTTTTAACGTAATTGCTTACCTGACTATATCTGCCCATACTTCTTTCATTATTTTGAAGCCTTTGTTCAGTTCTGTGAGCTTCATCTTCCAGACTCCTCGCGAAGTTGGTTGCGAATTTATAACGCTCATGGTTTGCCTCAACTTCTTGTGCCAAAGCTAATGCTGCGGGTAAATTGGTTGGCTGTGCCGAGAAAAGAATGTTGCTTAAGGCCCTTTTTGTACCTGAAATAAATATGCGCAACGCGTCCATTCTGTATTTTTCATTTAAGGATGCTGCCAAGGTTCCATCATAAGTCATAATTACTTTGTTGGTAAGCAAAGTCAATTTTTGTTCCACTTGTTCATAGAATTGTAAAAGAGTCAGGTTACCCTGACGTAGGGTAGACAGCTCCTGTTCGATGAGGTAAATAGGCCGCTTATCAGCGTATGTGAAGTCAAGACGTGCTATTATAGCTTTAAAATTGAGAACAGTGTTAAAGGATGCTAAAACCATGTCTACTGATCCTTTTATTTTATTTCGTATAATGGCAACTGCCTGGTAATGTTTAGAGCTCCCATTATGGTTTTGAAATAATTTATAAGCAACGTGAGCCGCTTGTCGCCATGACACGTAAGTTTCTTGCCTGCCCTCAAAGTCAGGCAGAGATTTGACAATGTCAAGTGATTCTTCACATTTTATTCCACTGATTATTCTTGTTTCCTCATAGATTTCTACATCCGGGGTATTTACTGTAACTTTATTTAGACGTTTACTTAACTCATCTAATTGTTTTTCAAAGATTTGCCTCTGTGAGGCAAGAGCACCACTAACGGCAGCCTCAATTACGGCTTTCAGCTGGTCTTCATTCATTTTTTCACTATGAACAACTCTATGGCGTTCCTGTATATGTTTAAGTTTCTATTGCAGAGCCGTTATTGGTAATAGGTTTCTAATAAAGAGTTTGCAAGGGAGGGCTATCGCAACAATAATAATACAAAAATAATATTATTTCAAAAAATTTATTTAATTCTAGCCATACAATTGTAAATTTAAATATCTTAAATATCTAAGAATAATATAAAAAAATTCTCCTGTTGTCGCGAAAGTGACTGGTCGCGCCCTGAGTTCCTCCAAATGTTATATTATGTTTTGTTCGTATTACAACTGTGTACCTTTTGAAACCACCAGCACACTTCAATTATTTTCTTTTAAATTGTTTATATGTTGATTACTTTAAATATTTTTTGTCTTTATTTTAAATCACCTCTCAGCTGCACGTTTGCAATGTTTTTTTGTTTGTAATAAAAAAATTGTTTGTTGTTTTAAAATGCAAAAAGAGGTAAAGTTAATGCAAATGTTTCTTTCTTCGTGGACAGTTCCCACTGTACAACAATTTTTATTTCTGTTCGGATTTTTATAAAATAAATCAATCCACTAATTTATAGTCATTTTCAATTTAAATTGACTTAGTTGTTTTCTTTTATAATTATTAATAATTTAAATATCGCGTTTAACAAAATACAAAAAACGTGCTGAGACACGCTTTTCCGCACGCAGTATTTGCTCAAAACGTGTTTTTTCACTTTGGTGTGTTTGGAGCTGAATTTTGGTTCAGCATTACTTCCACATTTAACATTTATTGCCCTTAAACTTTTTTTATTCGAGCCCCACGTTGGGCGCCAATTATTTTATTACCAATTATCAATTATTTATTTCTTTATTAAATATATGTTTTACACTACAGAGCCAAAATTGAACTGAACTCTTTCATATGTGAGGGAGCTTTTTACAACACTCTCACCTGAGAGCTTTTAAACATAATTCATCGGATATTTTTATTTAAACATAGAAGTGTGGCTGATTACGTGTTAACTTATATATATATATGTATGATATGATATAATATTCAATATAAATCAAGATAAGTTATAATTTATTTTTAATTTTGTTCACGGTATAATTCAGTTTAAGGGAAAAAAAAATTAATGTGTATATATGTATAAAAACAAGTTGTGGTTATTATTTGTTTCAAATATAAATTCAATTTGTCAAAAAAAACAATTCACTTTGCCTCATTTAATTCCTTTTTATTTTATTTTTTATTTATTATTTAATTATTTAATTTATATTAGTTATATGAACATATTAACTTACATGCATCCAAAAATAGGAAATATTATCATCATTTTTACCCAGTGTTAGCCTTCTCTTAAATTTGGTCAATGAAAGGTCCTGTGATACAATTATATTCTTCTTTTAAAGTTGATGAAAAAGGTGTCCTGCGATGTAATTAAAGTCTTCTTTTAAAGTTGATGAAAAAGGTGTCCTGCGATGTTGAGAAAAATTTGCTTCCAAATTACACAAACCACACGTTTATTGTTATTTCCTTTAGCACTGTTTTTAAGGTTCTTTTACGGAATTTAAGGGTCAATACCCAAAGCGTTTGTTCACTAACAG
>NW_024031413.1:0-29534 GCF_002237135.1 Teleopsis dalmanni
GCAGTCATCAGACTTACTAGTCACGTCAAAACAGCACGAAATGTGTAGGAAGCAAATGAGCATGCTAGAGAAGGTTGTTAAAGAATTTCCATCGTTTAGCGAGTTAGGTCTAGGAAGCACAACAATAGAAACTCATACGATAGAGGTAATGGATGAACATATACCTGTGAAATAGCGCCACTACCCGATTTCTCCGTTTGTCCAGAAATTAATGTACGACGAATTAGACAGAATGCTGAGCTTAGGGGTGATTGAAGAAAGCAATAGCAGTTGGAATTCTCCGGTAACACTGGTAAGGAAAGAAACCAAAAACAGGCTGTGCTTGGATGCCCGGAAAGTCAATGAGCGCACAATCAAGGATGCATATCCGTTGCCTCATATTGAAGGAATCTTGAGCAGACTACAAGACACCAGGTACATTTCCGCAATCGATTTAAAAGATGCGTTCTGGCAAATTCCGCTGGAAAAAAAATCCAGAGAAAAGACAGCATTTACAGTCCCGGGAAGACCTTTATATCAATTCACTGTGATGCCATTCGGGTTATGTAATGCGGCGCAACGCATGTGCAGACTCATGGACAAGGTTATTCCAGCAGCGCTTCGAGAACGGGTGTTTGTATATCTAGACGATCTACTGGTGTGCTCAGAAGACTTTGAAGGACACATGCGTCTATTACAGCAGGTGGCTGGGTGTCTGAGCAAAGCTAACCTGACAATTAATGTTCAAAAGAGTAAGTTTTGTCATACTGAAGTTAGATATCTAGGGTACATCGTAGGGAATGGGACAATACGAACTGATCCGACAAAAATAGAAGCGATGAATATTTTCCCTGAGCCAAAGACAGCGAGGCAACTTAGACGGTTTCTTGGAATGACAGGATGGTATAGAAGATTCATAAGAGATTACGCCACTATTGCAGCACCACTACACGATTGCCTGACTAAAAATAACCTAATTAAATTCGCGCTAACCAACGAAGCAAGAATAGCGTTTGAGAGATTGAAAGAAAGTCTGACGACAGCACCAGTACTTACGAATCCAAACTTCCAAGAACGTTTTTATATCCAATGTGACGCTTCTAAAGATGGAGTGGGAGGAGTGTTATTCCAAGTGAATGAGGCTGGAGATGAGCAACCGATAGCATATATGTCGTCTAAACTAAATAAAGCTCAAAAGAATTATAGTGTGACAGAACTGGAATGTTATGCTGCAGTACTCAGTGTAAAAAAATTTAGAGCGTATGTTGAGGGACTTCCATTTACGGTCATAACGGACCATGCGAGTCTCAAATGGTTGATGAACCAGCGTGATTTATCAGGCAGACTAGCGAGATGGAGCTTGAAATTACAGGCATTTGACTTCAATATAGAACATAGGAAAGGTAACCAGAACATTGTTCCCGATACACTATCAAGGATGTTTGTTGACGAGATAACACAAGACACTCGCAATCTAGATGTTGATTTGCAGTCACCTTTCTTTGCAACTGATGAATATAAGGCACTTATCGAAATGGTGACCAAAGAACAACAACGCTTACCTGACCTGTGTACCTCAGAGGGTTATGTATATAAAGGAACAGATTTTCGAAGTGGCGACCCACTACAAGAGGATAGTACTTGGAAATTATGGGTTCCATCTGAATTGCGATGGTCATTAGCAGAACGAGTACATGTATCACCATCATCTGGGCACGGAGGGATGCAAAAGACCCTGGCAAAATTAAAGGTAAAATATTTCTGGCCAGGAATGGTTGGTGACATTCAAACACTGGTAAAAGAATGCGAGATTTGTAATACTTCTAAGGCATCAAATAGAATGAGAAAACCACTAATGGGAATGCAAACCATAACCGAAAAACCATTCCAACGTCTGTATGTGGATTTCATGGGACCTTATCCTAGGACTAGCACAGGTAATACGGTGATTTTTGTAGGGCTAGACCACTTCTCAAAATATGTATCTCTTAAACCAATGCGTGCAGCTACAGTCCAGAATATGATTAAGTATCTTGAAATTGATGTTTTCCACACATTTGGTGTACCAGAATACATGCATTCGGATAACGGGAAACAATTTATTTCAGAAGCCTTTAAGTCATTCTTGCAAAAATATGGAGTGAAACACATCCGAACTGGATTTTATTCTCCCCAAGCCAATGCTGCCGAAAGAGTAAATCAGTCGGTACTTCAGATCGTTCGTTCTTACATACAGGAAAACCAACGAAATTGGGATCAGTATGTAAGTGAGGCAGCATTTGCACTCAGAAGTGTAAAACACAGCTCGATAGATATGGAACCATATATGGCGGTATTTGGGTCACATATGATTCAGCATGGCGCAGCATATGAGATAATGAGAAAGCTGAGCTCCATACAACAGTCTGAATTTGAAATATTAGAAGCGACAGACAAACAGCTACTGATGCGAGAGAAACTGAGAACAGAATTGAAAGCAGCTCACCAAAGATCTGGAAGAGTGTATAATCAACGGAAAAAGGAAATTCAGTTTAGAGCAGGGCAAGTAGTGTATAGACGCAACTTCAGACAAAGTAAGCAATCTGATGGTTATAACGCGAAGTTAGGAAAGAAAAACGTGAAGTGCGTGATTTTAAAAGCAATAGGTTCTTCTCTATATGAGTTAGGAAATATGAATGGGGTTAGTATAGGGGTATACCACGCGAAGGACATCTTTTGTCAGTTAGGAGTAGAAATCGGGTCATAACAATTAAATGCCTGGCTAGATCAGTCGGCAAAGGATGAGACTCTGCAACTCAGGGTATGGGTCGAGGCCACACGTTGTACAAGCAAACAACAGTCTACCAGTCCATTTTTTTTACGAGTCCGTTCCATGTTATATAGAGGTATAACATCGACGGTTTAGAAGGTGTGTCATGTAGGCCTGGGTAGGGGTAAACGAAGAATTAATAAAACAACGTGAATATTAATGACATTAACATACCTTGAAATTTATGTGGCTTCCATGGGTACTTCAGTTATTTTTTTTATTATATCGCCAACATTGTCAAGGTGTTTTTAATGTGACCACCAACAGTATTCCTCTTGCGCATAACTATTAAGTATGCTGTTCACCTTTTTATTATATGGTCCACAAGTAATTTTTTATTAGAATTTAAATGTGTTATATTTGCACTCACTATTGAAAGAATTTCAATTTATTAAATCTACAACGTGCATTGCGCGCACGCTGTCCGTAAAAATAGAAGTAAACAAAAAAATGGTAAACAGAGAAGGCGAAAAGTAAAGCTTTTACGTTCAAGTCTCGTTTGTTTAGTGCAATATAGTAAGGCGAACTTCACAAAAGCTTCAGTAAAGTTTGACTTAATGAGAGGGGACAGTATTGCCAAGTGCGAATAACCACCTGAAATATCTAAGACAAATTGTAGCTTGATTGAAAAGGGGAAAGAAAAAAAAAAAAGCTTTATTAGAGGTTATTACCCTCAAGTCAAACAAGGCCAGCTAACGCAAATTAACGAAAGCAAGCTGTGCTAACAGGATCACTAACATGATAGGAATTTATCAGTTAGGCGAATTGAATATAAAAGCCATAGCAGACACGGTGATGGTCTCTCTTTTTTTTGCTTTTCCTTTGCTGTTGGTCGATGAACGACCGAAATTTGAAAATGTGCTAATAAAAGCCAAGATTATTTCTAAACTTAAGATTAAAAGTAAAACAGTGAATAAAAGTGCTAATAAAGGCCAAGTTGTTTTAGAGCCCTAAAGAGATAATTAAAAATTCCCTTAAACTTGAAAATGTGCTAATAAAAGCCAAGATTATTTCTAAACTTAAGATTAAAAGTAAAACAGTGAATAAAAGTGCTAATAAAGGCCAAGTTGTTTTAGAGCCCTAAGGAGATAATTAAAAATTCCCTTAAACTTGAAAATGTGCTAATAAAAGCCAAGCTTATGTCAAAACTTAAGATTAAAAGTAAAACAGTGAATAAAAGCGCTAATAAAGGCCAAGTTGTTTTAAAGCCCTAAAGATAATAATTAAAAATTCCATTAAATTTGAAAATGTGCTAATAAAAGCCACGCTGTTTTAAAAACCCAAAAGATAAGAAGTGAAATTTCATTAAGTTTGCATCGTTTATAAACATATTCTTAAAAAGTGGATCAAACGCACGAGTTCGGTGCCAATAAATGAATAGTTTTTTTTTGAAATATGTTTAAATAAAGACATGACCGTAAGAATATTAAATTGGAAGCCGAATACACTCTTATTGGAAGGATTCAACAGGATCCATACACACCGTTAAGGCACAGCGGTGTACAGGTATTCCTGTACTAAATGATTTACCTTGTACAGAAACGTACATGCCTGTATTCATATATTTTTTTTTATTATTATTTATTTTTTTTAATTATATTATCTTAATATATTAACTTAACTACATATTAATTAATTACATTAACTTTTATAAAATTGTGAAGAATGTATACTTTTGAATTTAGTTGAAAAAAAGAAAAAAAAAAAAAACAAAAGTTGAATTGTATTAAATGTTAAAGATTATCTTAAGAATTATATATGATATAGAAAAAAAGAAAAAAAACAATAAGAGAAATAGTAATAATATACATATAATAATTGTATATATTATATATACATATAATATATAAGACATATAATTGATTGTCCCAAACACCTTTAAATACATACATCTATATTTTTTTTATCATTCATAAGTTTCAACTAGGTCAACAGCAGCGTGGGTGACGTCATTCTAGCAGCTGGAAGGTAAGACACACGATCTTGTGTAAAGAGAAATTGTTACTTTGTTAAAAAAATTCAGTTAAAAGATTTGGTTGTGTATATTTTCTTTTGTTCTCTTATATATTTTTTTTGTTTTTTTATTATGATTTAATTAGTTAGGTTTAAGATTACTAAGATTATTATTGTCATGACTTTTGTTGAATCTAATAAATAAAAAGAAAAAAAAAAAAAAAAGGAAAAAGAGAAGAAATTTTTTTTTTGATGGAAAACTCAAATAGTATGCAGGATTAAGGTTTAGTTATTTGGCGGTGGTGGAAGTGCTAGGGAAAAATAGAATGTATATAAGTTGCAGAGGGACCGAGTGAATGTAGTGTGAAAGATGATACAGACAAAACAGACGAGGACATTTCAAGCTGCTACAATATAGCGAAATCAATTAGGCAATGGCTATATTGTGATTGTGTTAGATGTAGGTTCCGCACAAAAATGGTTTTCTTCCACAGCAAACCGGTGACATGAATTTTTGTTGATATCCGCGATTGTTGCTGAACGTGAGAAGAATCACCCCCAAAACCGGCGAGCATACCGGGCTGGCCACCATGTCACCGCTCCACGTTCACTGCAGTGTTACTTCGCCCACCGAAGACCGGACACAACAGTCCTTTAGACATAGAATGTTCAGAAAGAGCTGTTTTTTTCCCATCATCTTTACGTTTACACGTACTTTTATGTTCACCAACTCTTTTTGCCAATCTTTGTTTGGTTGTTCCTATATAAGCTCTATTGCAATCATTACAATTGATCTTATAAATAAGATTTGACAAATTTTCTTTCTTTTCTTTGTCTTTAATCTTTGAGAATAAATTTCCTGTTGTTTTCAAGTTGTAAAGTACAATATCAATTATTTTCTCTAGTTTAAATAATTTTGAAATTTTTTGAGAGAGTCCCGGTATATTAGGGAACTTACATCTAGGTTTATTGTTATTGACATTGTCAACTGTATTTTTTGACGTTTTTGTGCATTTATAGGACAGAAAGATTTTATTTATAAAATACTTAGGATAATTATTATTCATAAGTATCTGTCTAATTTGTTTCTTGTTATCATCCATAAACTTGTCATCGCTGAGACTTGTAACTCTGCTAATCAAGTTTCTAACCGTATTAATTTTTTGGTGAATTGGGTGGTCTGATAGAAAATTAAGTAACCTTCCCGATGATGTAGGTTTCATATACCAGTTTGTAATAACTTTATTATTGTCCGATCTTATCACCATTATATCTAAAAACGGTATTGTTCCATTGCGTTCAATCTCATACGTGAATTGAATACTCGGATTTATATTATTAAAAATCTCTACTGTCTTCTCTACCTCTTCTTTTGGTATTGCAAAAAGAGTATCATCTACATAATACATTGCCAATTTTACTTCATATGGTAATTTTTCCAAAACATTTGATATGATAATTTCCATAATAAAATTAGCTAATGATGGTGAAGATTGGTTTCCCATTGATGTTCCATCCAATTGGTGTATAATTTTGTGATTGAATTTGAAAAAACTGTTGTCAAAAATAAACATTACAATTTCAATGATTTTAGCTTTTGAGATTGTAGTGTAACAACTTAAGTAATTCCAATGTTTTTTAATCATTTCAATCATTAATGTCCTGGGAATACTTGGAAAAAGAGAGACTACGTCTAATGAAATTAATATATATCCTTCAGGAATACTTGTTGTCTTTAAAATTTCTATTGCTTCAAATGAACTTTTTACACTTCTGTGAAAAGTTGAGCATACTTGGGAAAAGATTTTTTTGTGAATATAAGACGATAAGTTATAAGTAGGAGAGTTGATGTTACTTATAACTGGTCTATAACCTATTGTATCTTCTTTGTGAGTTTTTCTAAGACCATAAGCTTTAGGACAAACACTATTATGTTTTTTCAGTTGATATAATTCGGTTTTCGATATATCTCCTGTTTTTAAATAGCGAATCAATAATTGAATTGCTTTTATTTTCAACTACTAAAGTTGGATCTTTGTTAATAAACTCATATAGATGATCATTACTAAACAAATCGGTCATGTGTTGAATATATTCATCTTTATATACAATAACTGTAGAATTTCCTTTGTCTGCTCTCATTACTAAGATGTTACTATTTTCACGTAAAAATTGTTTGGTGTAATTCACATCTTGTCTTATGTTATTTGATTTGTTAAGACAATGTACATTAGAATAGAAATTGGTAATAATGTTTATCCCTTTCATTCTTAATTGATCTAATTTATTATTATTATATGGATGTTGTCTTACACCATATTCAAAATCTTTGATAATGGTACTCATGTTAACATCTTTTGCTTCTATTTGAAGGGAAAATTTTGGACCTACTCCTATTACACGTTGGACTCGTATTGGTATTTGAACATTCGTATAATTATTGATAAACTTCTTTTTACAAATTATGGTGTGTTCGTCATGTTTTATTGCTAGGTTTTGGAACTTCTTACAATTATGTTTCTTTGTTTTATCAAAGATGAAATTATATCTATGTTTTAATCTGTCATAAAAGTTGTTTAAAGTTATTACATCTATATATCGACTCACTTCTAATTTAGTTTTTGTTATTTCTTTGTTTGTTCTATCAAGTTTCCATATTGTTATTTTTATTTCAATGTTCAAAATTGATCGTCTGAATTTTTTTAATAACTTATCAGCTACATGTTTATAAGGGTGATTTTCAGTGGATATTGTAAATATGCATTTGATGTTATTTTTAATATGCGAAGGTATTATATTTTTTTGTCTGCATTTAAGCAAAAATATTCTTCTGTTGTTGAGGTTAGCCAGAGTTTTGCTTAAATTCATTAAATGTTTAAAAGTAATGTGTTATTATGACCAAATTTCATGTTGATTAAATTAAAGAAGCCTTTATTTTGCATATTGATATGATGTTGTTTATCGTCTGTTTAAATTTTTTTGTTTTGTATTTTGATTCTTATCAGCTTACAGACCCGAACAATTAAACGCATTTATTTAAAAATGTTGGCAAATATTTCGTTCTTTATTAAGAACTTCATCAGTGCTATATAATAACAAACATTAATTTCAAGATAAAATACTAACATCCAAATATATATACCTTATTTTTTAGAAAATGCAATAATTTTCCTGTTCCACAATAGTCATTAATAATTAAAATTGTATTAACAAATAAAAATAAAAAATTAAAACAATTAAAATTCACACATTAAAAATTAATAAACAATTTTTGGACATAAATAACGAGCATAACAAAACTAAAAAATTTTTTTAATATTAATATTCCGCCAAAAATATTGATAATAATAAACGTTCTCTTTTTTATATCTCTTATTACTCAATAAGAAGAAACTTAACAGCTGACTTTTATTTTCATTTATCTCTTATTTTTGATTAGCTTGTATTTATCCAATAAATTAGAGTAAAGTGTGCTAAAATTATCCGTGTCTCTCTTGTAGTTTACCACCTGTTCATTATTTAATATGATGTGAATAACTTCACTCATTAATCTTTTATGATAATTATTTTCAATTTCCAGAATTATTACTTTATCAAAGTTAAAGCTATGTCCTTTAGACATAGAATGTTCAGAAAGAGCTGTTTTTTTCCCATCATCTTTACGTTTACACGTACTTTTATGTTCACCAACTCTTTTTGCCAATCTTTGTTTGGTTGTTCCTATATAAGCTTTATTGCAATCATTACAATTGATCTTATAAATAAGATTTGACAAATTTTCTTTCTTTTCTTTGTCTTTAATCTTTGAGAATAAATTTCCTGTTGTTTTCAAGTTGTAAAGTACAATATCAATTATTTCCTCTTGTTTAAATAATTTTGAAATTTTTTGAGAGAGTCCCGGTATATTAGGGAACTTACATCTAGGCAAAGAATCTATAGTACAAAGAAGTGCCACGCTCATACAAATGAAATACCCACTTTATTTTGCTGGTGGATTTATAATAAATCCACCCAACCTCATGCAACAATGTTTGATCGAGTCACAACTGGTATGATGTTCAGTTCAAACCTATATGTGAGTCAAGTAAGGC
Source organism: Teleopsis dalmanni (assembly GCF_002237135.1). NCBI lineage: Eukaryota > Metazoa > Arthropoda > Insecta > Diptera > Diopsidae > Teleopsis > Teleopsis dalmanni. The sequence goes on from NW_024031413.1 coordinate 8,833, forward strand.
TGACAAAAGCCCAACTGCATTCGTATTCAATCATACATGCAACCCTCTGTATTACATTATATGCATGTTTGTGTGTTTGTTCGCTGTAAAATGTTCAAGCGATCAAACAGCATTTCAGTGACGAAATCAAAATTGTGTACATTTGATAATTTTTTTAATTGAATAGTATAAAAGAAAAACAAAATTCCCTGTTTGCTATTGGTATGAATTGTAGTGTAAAAACACATTATAAATTTATTTATGTCTCAAATCTGATTTTTTTCATTCTATGAAGATTTATTCTTAAATGTTGTCCATGCGCAATGTTTCCGAAGCAATATCGTAAACACCAATTTTAACATTTCAATCCGGTGTAAATAGCATTCATGCGTTTCCTCAAACCAGGAGGCATTAATAGTGGTTTTAGTGACTTCTACACATTTTTGCATTATAATTTTTCTTATATTTCTAATATTTTTATTTTTTTTAAAATACTTTTCAAAAACTTTTATATGAATCTTGCAAATATTTTTTAAAATAATTACAAAAAGTCACCAAAAATTCAAACTATTAAGAAGTAGTTCCATTTGAGGTAAAATATATGCACAAATGTGCAATGAAAACATACCTATTTATGTACTGCAGACTTAATGTCTCCAATATCACATTTGTACATACATAATAGTTTTTGTAGTGCATCATTTTTTGCAATAAAAAAATAATATATTCTATTACTCTTTACTCCTATGATATGGGCCTTTCCAGTACAAGAAAATAAAGCAACAAAGTATATGGAAAAATTGTTTCAGGGATTTCTTTACCATTCACTTCGCTACTAATCAATGTATATTAATTAAATAGACAAATAAAAACAAGAAAGGCAAAAGAAACAGGCGTATAAAAACAATTGTGGGTTGCAATGAGTTTGAACTGAACATCATACCAGTTGTGACTCGATCGAACATTGTTGCATGAGGTTGGGTGGATTTATTATAAATCCACCAGCAAAATAAAGTGGGTATTTCGTTTGTATGAGCGTGGCACTTCTTTGTACTATAGATTCTTTGATCTAGGTTTATTGTTATTGACATTGTCAACTGTATTTTTTGATGTTTTTGTGCATTTATAGGACAGAAAGATTTAATTTATAAAATACTTAGGATAATTATTATTCATAAGTATCTGTCTAATTTGTTTCTTGTTATCATCCATAAACTTGTCATCACTGAGACTTGTAACTCTGCTAATCAAGTTTCTAACCGTATTAATTTTTTGGTGAATTGGGTGGTCTGATAGAAAATTAAGTAACCTTCCCGATGATGTAGGTTTCATATACCAGTTTGTAATAACTTTATTATTGTCCGATCTTATCACCATTATATCTAAAAACGGTATTGTTCCATTGCATTCAATCTCATACGTGAATTGAATACTCGGATTTATATTATTAAAAATCTCTACTGTCTTCTCTACCTCTTCTTTTGGTATTGCAAAAAGAGTATCATCTACATAATACATTGCCAATTTTACTTCATATGGTAATTTTTCCAAAACATTTGATATGATAATTTCCATAATGAAATTAGCTAATGATGGTGAAGATGGGTTTCCCATTGATGTTCCATCCAATTGGTGTATAATTTTTTGATTGAATTTGAAAAAACTGTTGTCAAAAATAAACATTACAATTTCAATCATTTAAGCTTTTGAGATTGTAGTGTAACAACTTAAGTAATTCCAATGTTTTTTAATCATTTCAATCATTAATGTCCTGGGAATACTTGGAAAAAGAGAGACTACGTCTAATGAAATTAATATATATCCTTCAGGAATACTTGTTGTTTTTAAAATTTCTATTGCTTCAAATGAACTTTTTACACTTCTGTGAAAAGTTGAGCATACTTGGGAAAAGATTTTTTTGTGAATATAAGACGATAAGTTATAAGTAGGAGAGTTGATGTTACTTATAACTGGTCTATAACCTATTGTATCTTCTTTGTGAGTTTTTCTAAGACCATAAGCTTTAGGACAAACACTATTATGTTTTTTCAGTTGATATAATTCGGTTTTCGATATATCTCCTGTTTTAAATAGCGAATCAATAATTGAATTGCTTTTATTTTCAACTACTAAAGTTGGATCTTTGTTAATAAACTCATATAGATGATCATTACTAAACAAATCGGTCATGTGTTGAATATATTCATCGTTATATACAACAACTGTAGAATTTCCTTTGTCTGCTCTCATTACTAAGATGTTACTATTTTCACGTAAAAATTGTTTGGTGTAATTCACATCTTGTCTTATATTATTTGATTTGTTAAGACAATGTACATTAGAATAGAAATTGGTAATAATGTTTATCCCTTTCATTCTTAATTGATCTAATTTATTATTATCATATGGATGTTGTCTTACACCATATTCAAAATCTTTAATAATGGTACTCATGTTAACATCTTTTGCTTCTATCTGAAGGGACAATTTTGGACCTACTCCTATTACACGTTGGACTTGTATTGGTATTTGAACATTCGTATAATTATTGATAAACTTCTTTTAACAAATTATGGTGTGGTTTTGGAATTTCTTACAATTTTATTTCTTTGTTTTATCAAAAATGAAATTATATCTATGTTTTAATCTGTCATAAAAGTTGTTTAAAGTTATTACATCTATATATCGATTCAATTCTAATTTAGTTTTTGTTATTTCTCTGTTTGTTCTATCAAGTTTCCATATTGTTATTTTTATTTCAATGTTCAAAATTGATCGTCTGAATTTTTTTAATAACTCATCAGTTACATGTTTATAAGGGTGATTGTCAGTGGATATTGTAAATATGCATTTGATGTTATTTTTAATATGCGAAGGTATTATATTTTTTTGTCTGCATTTAAGCAAAAATATTCTTCTGTTGTTGAGGTTAGCCAGAGTTTTGCTTAAATGCATTAAATGTTTTAAAAAAAATGTGTTATGATGATGACCAAATTTAATGTTAATTAAATTAAAGAAGCCTTTATTTTGCATATTGATATGATGTAGTTTATCGTATGTTTAAATTTTTGTTCGTATTTAAATTCTTATCAGCTTACAGACCCGAACTGTTATATACTTTATTGATTAAAGTTATATAGATTTACAATTTAATAATAATAATAATAGTTTATACGGCATGGCACGCTTACTCCTTTGATCACAACGACGAACAACAACGCACTTCGTATTTTTCCTTTTTTATCTATTTCTTTATACAGGGTTGCCATGATCGAATATACTACAGTTCCTCCCCCATCAAACAGTCCCGTAACCTTTTTGGCGGTTGCCTCTGCCGGTACGGTCTAATGACCCCTCTATTTGACTATCTGGTAGGATATATTCATTTGATGAATGACCTGCACTTACTTGGTCGTCTTGCTCTTCCGGTTGTGCCACTGAAGTTACTGCCACTGGAGTTATATTGGATTCTAAACTTGTCGGTGTCTCCGAAACTCGCTTATGCAACTGGTCAATATGTTTCGACAATATGTTACTATTTGATTGAATTTTGTAGTTGCGATCTCCTGTTGATTGTACAATCCCTGGCATCCACTTTTCACCTCTTCCAAAATTTCGGTACCAAACACTTTCACCACACTGGAAACTGCGAATACTCATCAAAATTTAGCTGCTTCTGAGTGTTGTCATCACTGGGGTGCAAATGATCTAACAATGTTTTCAACTTCCTTCCCATCAAGATTTCCGCTGGATTCGAATTTGAATTTGCATTAGGAGTTGTACGCAGATGCAAAAGTATATTTGCCAAATTCTTATTGATGTCTGAAGACTGCATTTTCTTAAGGTAATTCTTGATGGTTTGTACAAACCTTTCTGCTTGCCCGTTTGATGATGTGATTTATACCGCTAAGTTTTAAATATTTCTCAAATTCTTCTGACACAAACGTTCGCCCATTATCGGACACAATGGTATGTGGTATTCCGTGTGTTGCAAAAATTTCTCTCATTAACACGATTGTTCTAATCGCATTTATTGTACTGGTTATTTTTACCTCTACCCACTTGCTATGAGCATCTACGACAATAAAAACATTTGTACCCATAAAGGGTCCCGCATAATCAGTATGTAACCGTGACCATGGCCTTAGCGTTGCTGACAAACATTGTGCATTCACTGATAGTTCCTGGATTTTGCTCACAAACGGTTTAAACTGGATTGATTTATATGGCAAAACTTTATCTTTCCTTTGGATATGCCACATTACTTTTGATAGTACTGGATCTCTTCTGGTTGCATGTGCGATGTCTTTTGCAGTGATCAAAAACTGTTCTTCAACCTCATTACAGTATAATATTTCAGGTATTTCCGGTATTTGTAGGTTTACATCATTTAAAGGTAACCGGCTCAATGCATCTGCATTCTGGTGATGTTTCCCTTCTCGGAATTTAATCTTGTACGCGTAAGCGCCTAACTTTAACGACCACCTTAACATTCTGGGTGATATATGCTGTGATATTGGTTTATCTGGATTGAATAATCCCACTAGTGGTTTATGATCAGTCATTATTGTAAATTGTCTACCACTTAAAAATTGATGAATCTTTTGTACTCCAAACATAATCGCTAGCGCTTCTTTATCCAACTGTGAATAATTTCGTTCCGCTCCCTGTAATGTTCTGGAGCCAAAAGCAATCGGTGCTTCTCTATCATCCGGCATCTTGTGTGCCAAAATGACCCCAACGCCATACGGTGATGCGTCTCCGCATAATATCAGTGGTAAGTCAGCCGAATAATGCACCAACAGATTTTTTGATTGTAGTAGTTTCTTTGCTCGTTCAAAACTTAATTTCTGTTCTTTATCCCATTTAAAAGGTATCTCTTTTCTTAATAGTTGATACAGCGGTTCCAATAAATCGCCTTTATTTTGTAAAAATCTATCATAAAATGTAATTAACCCAAGAAAAGCTTGTAGCTGTTGTTTATTTATTGGTTCTGGTGCTTGAGCTATTGCCTTTCGTCAGTTGGACGCACTCCTTCTCAGCTTATCTTAAGCCCCAAAAATGTTATCTCTTGTACCGCGAAAACACATTTTGCTTTTTTAAGCTTCAATCCTGCATCCTGTACACATTTCAGAGCAGTTCGTGTTCTATCCCACAACTCTTCTAAAGTTGTTCCGCCAATTAGAATGTCGTCTAAATATATAATCACACCATCTATGTTCTTAAGAACTCCTTCCATTACCCGTATAAAAATACCTGGTGCCGTTGAAATTCCAAACGGTAATCTTGTAACTTTAAAAAGTCCGCAATGTGTGTTTAGTGAAAGTATCCTTACTGATTCTTGGTCAACCTTCACCTGTGTATACGCTCGATCTAAGTCCAGCTTTGTAAACCACTTACAATTTGCTAATGTTGCTAGTACTTCTGTGTTAGTAGGTAATGGATACGATTCCTTGCAAATCATTTGATTCACTGTGCACTTATAATCTCCACAAATGCGTATGCTACCATCTGGTTTAATAATAGGTACAACCGGTGTTGCCCACTCACTAAAGGGTATTAAGCGTAGTGCGCCTTCATCTTCCAACTCCTTTAATGCTGCTTCCACCTTGAATTTTAGTGCAAAAGGCACTTGTCGATATCGAAGAAATTTCGGTTTATTTGAGACTGACATTTGTAACTTCACAGGATTTCCCTTGTAATCTCCAAGATTTCCATCAAAAACTGAACTGAAGTTCATCACTTATACTGGAACAATATACTGAACGAAATGCCTACTACATCAAATTGCGCTATGCTCTCTACACCTGTGCACAAAGAGCAGAACAGCCAAAAAACTTTCAAAGTACATACTCAATCGAAGGGAAACTCAAAAGAAAACTCATTAAGCAACTCTTCAATACAAAAAAATTAAACTTCCAAAAGAAAGTCAGAAAAGAACTCGTTCAAGTCCTGAAATTCGTCGTTCAAAAAATGCTGAACAAACTAAAAAACAAGCTAAATTAGATAGTTACTGGCTAGACAATCCAAGCCCTTCCGTAAATAAATTTTCAGTACTAGAAACAGAAGAAGAAGAAGTTGAAGAAGTGACACAATATGCCGAAAAACAGCCCAAACCTCCACCAATATTCGTAGATAGGGTGAATAACATAAATCCTCTCATAAATCTTTTGTCCTCACAAGTAGAAAACAATTTTGAGCTAAAAGTTTTAAACAACGAAAAGGTAAAAACTCAAGCAAAAACAACTGAGTCTTATGTTACAATAGTAAAGCAACTCGAATCGAAAAAAACCGAATTTTATACCTACAAGCCTAAAGATGAACGAAATTTTAAAGCTATCTTGAGAAATATGCATTCGTCTGTCAATACCGAGGACATTAAAACAGCTCTGGCGGAAATAGGCCATAAAGCTCTAAACGTGTTCAATATGAAACACAGAGAATCGAAAAAACCACTTCCTCTCTTCATTGTAGAACTTGAGCCTCAACAAAATTACAAGGAGATCTACAGCATAAAGAATTTGATGCATAGTCGAGTCACGTTTGAGCCTCCTCGTCCTAAACGAGACATTCCTCAGTGTAGTAACTGCCAAGACTATGGCCACACGAAAAGTTATTGTCGAAGACATCCGAGGTGCATCAAATGTGCAAAAAACCATTCTTCGTCACAATGTCCAATCCAAGGAAGAAATACTGAAGTCAAATGCGTATTATGCGAAGGGAATCATCCTGCAAATTATAAAGGCTGTTCGATATATAAGCAGCTACAAACCGCGAAATTTCCAACACTAAAACCTAAACCAACAACAACTACAAACAAAGAAACTGACGAAGAAAAAGACAAAGTTTCTATCCCAAGGGATCCCAAAAGAAGTTATGCTAGTGTGCTAGTGGAACAATCACCTAAATCTCATACTATTCCTAAATCTCCAGATACCATGAGCGAAGTTCTAATAGTAGTTAAGCAAATGTTAGAACAAATCACTACGTTAATGAATGTTCTTGTCACGCTGACGACTAAATTATGTCCGACAGTGAATTAAATATAGTGCTCTGGAATGCGAATGGGCTGTCAAAACACTGTTTAGAGTTACAAAAATTTTTAAAAGATCAAAAAGTAGACATCATGCTAATATCTGAAACACGTTTTACTTCAAAACATTATTTTAAAGTACCAGGCTATGACTTTTACCACACTTTGCATCCCGATGGAACGGCTCAGGGGGAAGTGGCATTTTAGTTAAAACAAATATATTACACTTTGAAATGCAACAATACCGCACTGAAGAGATTCAACCAACCAGCATATCAGTAAAAGATTGGTGTGGCTCAATCACAATAACATCAGTATACTGTCCACCAAAACACGCAACTAAGACGGCAACATATAAAAAATTCTTTAGAACCTTAGGTAACAGATTTATTGCGGGGGGAGATTTTAATGCTAAACACGTTGAATGGGGCTCTCGGCTTTCAACACCCAAAGGACGACAGATGCTTGCGGCTATAAGAAGCGAAAACCTTTCAACTATCTCGTCTGGAGAACCAACTTATTGGCCCACGGATCCCAAAAAAATGCCAGACTTGTTAGACTTTTGTGTTATTAAAGGAGTGCGACAAAACAACAATCTAGCTTTGATCTTTCATCAGATCACTCGCCAGTATTATTACGGATAAAATCGAATATACAACTTAAAGTTCAAAAATATTATCTGCACAACAAATTAACCAACTGGGATGCTTTTAGGCATACACTTAAGGCATTACTTGATGAAAAAATGGCGCTTAAAACAGACGAAGAAATTGCGCTTGCAACCGAACATCTTATAAGGAGTATTCAACAATCAGCCTGGAGATCCACGCCTTCAAACATGCAACAATTCGCCACACCATTATGTAGTACGACTCAAGAACTTATAAGAGCCAAAAGAGCAGCCAGAAGGCGCTGGCAACAAACCAAATCTCCGAAAGATAAAAAACTTTTTAATGTGCTGATCAAAAATCTAAAAGAACATCTGAAAACAACCAGAAATTTGGAAATACAAAGAAATCTCCAAAGACTAGACGCAACTACTTCCACTAACTACTCTCTCTGGCGAGCAATCAAGAAACAGACAACAACGCACAATGCACCAGTAAAAAACGAACTTGGGCAATGGGCCCGAACAGATACAGAAAAATGTAAAGTATTTACGGACCATCTGTCTTCAGTTTTTGTTCCAAACTTTAATGAAGCACCAAATAGTATATCTGAAGAGATTAGAGAGGTATTACTGCAAACGCACCAACTGGACCTTCCAATACAAAAATTCTCCATTTTCGACATAAAATTTGAAATCAAAAAACTAAAAATAAATAAAGCACCCGGCTATGACCTAATTACTTCAAAAATATTAAATGAGTTACCGGATGAAGCAATAGTACTGCTGCGAAACATTTTTAATTCTATTGTCACAAAAGGCTTTATCCCTCCCCAATTCAAGGTGGCTCAAATCACTATGATACTCAAACCTGGGAAAACGGCAAAAGATGTTAAGTCATATAGACCAATTAGTCTTCTACCGGTTATGTCAAAGTTGTTGGAAAATTTATTTCTTACCAAATTAATGCCTATTGTCAATAGAAGGAGACTAATTCCGGAATATCAATTTGGTTTTAGAAAAAAACACAGTACAATAGAGCAAGTACACAAAGTGGTTAATGTCATACATACAGCATTTGACAAAAAGAAGTACTGCACAGCAGCATTTCTGGACATATCCCAGGCATTTGATAAAGTTTGGCATAACGGCCTATTGTTTAAGCTTAAAAAGATGCTCCCAATTAATTACTATATTTTCTTAAAATCTTACATCGAATCACGATATTTCTTTGTAAAACAGGGGGATGAAATGTCAACTTTGCAGCTAATTCAGGCTGGAGTGCCACAAGGCAGTGTCTTGGGACCAGTGTTATACTTACTCTTCACTAACGACTTGCCTACCACCGTTGGTACTGAGATTGGAACTTTTGCCGATGATACTGTGGTAATTGCTACAGACGAAAATCACCAGTTAGCATCAAACAAACTCCAGCGAGCGCTAGATAACATTTCCCAGTGGCTTAAAACCTGGAAAATATAAGCAAATGAGACTAAGTCTTCACAAATAACCTTTACAATGAGGAGGAAAAATTGCCCTCCGGTACGACTTAACGATATCTTAATCCCTCAATCTACCCAAGTGAAATATTTAGGAATACACTTTGACACAAAACTAACTTGGAAGCACCATATTTTTACTAAAAGAAAAGCACTTGGCATCAGACTGCGGGAGCTCTACTGGATACTAAACAAAAGTTCAAAGCTTTCCGTGGAAAATAAACTTCTTATCTACAAAACGATACTCAAACCAATCTGGACATATGGCATTGAACTCTGGGGAACTGCTGCATCTTCAAATATTGAGATTATTCAACGTTTTCAATCAAAAACCCTCAGATTAATCTTAGATGCTCCTAGATATATAACAAATGAATGTAATCATCGCGATGTCAACGTTCCGGTGGTTAAGGATGTCATAAAAAGCCAAGCCAGTAAACACAAAAAACGTTTGTTACATCATCCCAACCTCTTTATGAGCAGAATTATAGCAGAAGGAAGAACGTTCACACGCCTCCGCAAACAAACGCCATTGCAACTTTAATGTGTCCGACTTCAACAGACGGATGTGCTACTGAGCTCAGTCCATTCAAGCTCAAAATGGTCTTTTAAGTATTTAATCACTTTTAAATATTGTTTATTGTCTACTCTGAATGACAGATCGCAATAAAAGAAAATAAAATTAAAAAAAAAAAAAACTTATACTGGAATAGTTGATTCTATACTGCAAAAATTGCTAGTTTCCCAAATCGTTAAACCAATTTCGACCAATTAGAGCCAGACCATCACCCGCTGCTACTAACAACTTTAGTTTCTTTGTAACATTCCCAAACGAGACTGGTACTTCTGCTTCTCCACTCAGTTTAAGATTTTTCTCTATTCCCCAAGTTCTTAATTGTATTTGACTTGGTTTTAGCGGAATATACGGCATTTTTTCTCTAAATAACTTTTCACTTACTATTGAGTAACTTGCCCCAGAGTCTATTTTCATTTGTACCGATGACTTACCTATCGTAATCACTCTCTTGACCGATGGACTACTTTTAGCGAACATTGACAATAAATACTCCGACGTTTGAGTTTCCTGGCTTGTGTCTAAAAGATTTACTCTGTTTGGTATTCTCCAATTATTTGTTGCTGTCTCTCTTTCAATATGTCCACGCTTTTTGCAATAATAACATTCTACGTCTTTAAATTTGCACTGATCTGACTAATGATTTCCTCGACAACGATAACAATTCTGAATATGGTCTACTGGAGCACGAATATTTTTTACCTTGTTGCTTAAAATTTTATTTAAGCCTGGAAGGCTGGCTGACGTTTTAAGTTCCGTCGCATTTTTTTGTGCTGTTTCTGATGCAATAGCTTCCTCCTGCGCTATTTTCAATGTTAACTGGTCATTCGCCAGAAGCTGCTTTTGTAAATTCCCGTCGCGTATGCCACAGACTAACCTGCCTCGTAACATTTCTTCTAAATCATTGAAATTGCAGTCTTGGCTCAATTTCCTTAGCGCTGCCAAAAATTCGGTAATTAATTCATCTTCTTTTTGATCCCTCCGATAAAATTTAAAACGTTGAATTATTATATTAGCTGCTGGACAAAAATGACTCGTCAATAGTTTAGTTGCCGCATCAAATGTAAATTGCTCATCTAATATGTTAACAGGTGTGGCAACCGATTTTAATATTGTATAAGTTTCCATCGCACATGAAGCTAAAAAGATAGCTTTCTTCTTTTTTGCGTCTGTAATATCATTAGCCAAAAAGAAAAATTCCATTTGTTCCACATACGTCTGCCATTTTCCTGACGCCACGGTAAATTAAATCTCCGAAATTCTTCTCCATCATTTAACATTTTTGAAAAATAGTCTGCTCACAAGAAATGTTTTATCCTCGTCGCCAATTTTGTTATATACTTTATTGATTAAAGTTAAATAGATTTACAATTTAATAATAATAATAATAGTTTATACGGCATGGCACGCTTACTCCTTTGATCACAACGACGAACAACAACGCACTTCGTATTTTTCCTTTTTTATCTATTGCTTTATACAGGGTTGCCATGATCGAATATGTATACTACACGAACAATTAAACGCATTTATTTAAAAATGTTGGTAAATATGTCGTTTTTTACTTAAGAACTTCATCAGTGCTATATAAAAGGACATAATTTTAACTTTGATGAAATAATAATTCTGGAAATTGAAAATAATTATTGAGCTACGAATTGCTGCCGCACCCACCGTATTCTCCAGATCTGGCCCCCAGCGACTACTGGCTCTTCGCAGTCCTCAAAAAGATGCTCCGTGGTAAGAGATTTGGCTTAAATGATGAAGATATCGCCGAAACTAACGCCTATTTTGAAGGCAAAGAAAAATCGTTTTACAAAGACGGTTTCGAAAGATTGCAAAAGCGTTGGAATGATTGTATCTCCCTAAAAGGGGACTAAAAGGGGAGATTGTTGATGAATAAAAACGAATTTTGGCAAAAAAATGTGTTTTAAGTAGTTAGTCACACACATTATTAAACGAAGTGTTATTAACATAAATGTATTTATTAAAAAAGAATATTTTGACCAATTTTCAATTTATTTCAATTAACATATAGAATTTCTATTATATCTGTCATTTCTGCTACTTCGTAAAAGTTCGAACAATATACCCAAAAATACACAAAAATAAACAAAAGAGAAATCAGTATCATTCAAACTGTCGTTATTTAAGTTAAAATTTTCATTAGGATACTCTTCGAAAAAAAGTTCGCGGCAAATGGACGTGTACTAAATTCGCTCTGTAAAATTTAACTAAATAGTAAATTTGGCTAAGTAGTAAATGATTTAAAATACTTACAGTATCTTTTTAATTGCACATCAACAAAGTGTTATAGCATGATTTGCTGAATTAATGGTGTAAATTGTGTGCGTATATATATTGTAATGGAAATGGATCAGAATTTGGCGCATATATTTATGGAACATAATTTTTATTAATAATAGTGGAACGTAATTTATATAATACAAACAAATCTGATAGAGACAGATAGCTGCAAATTTTATACACAAATACATATATCAGTTGATAGAGACAGCAAAAAAACAAAAAAGCTTTTAAGCTTAAAAATAATAAATTAAAAGAAGTGTTGTAAAACTTCAAATCCAATTATATAAAATATAATTGTAAAGTTTAATTATTCAATATTAATACGAGAAATTTTGTGAAGAATTGAAATTAAAGTTTTTGCATTAACATTTATCTGAATTCTTGCTGGCCGGGAAAAGTGTGTAAATAAATCAAGATACTTAACATTTTGTTATATATTTATCACAGACAAGAACCTGTTTCTATTTATAAGTCTTTAGCTATACATGGATGTCAACCAACCTCCACCCCAGGGTGGGGGGCAAACACCATTCTCGGTTAAAAATATTCAAAGCGACATGTCATCAATCCAGCTCGCAAAAATTAAAGAAATGGAGCTTCTATGCCTCCAACTCAGAAAAGAAATTGAATTTTTCAAAGCAGAAAATGCCTCCCTTCGAAGTGCAAGTGCAATATTTCCAGATAGAAAAGATGGTGAACAAATTGAAAGACTCACTTATGAGACTGATGAGGAGGAACTTGCTAAAGAAACAGATTGGATTTTGAAAAAAAAGCCAAGCAAAAAGCGTAAAGCCGTAGAATCTCCAGAGTGCAACATATCCCCATTGAATTCCTCTAATGTGGCAACTATAGCGAGCAGTAAAAATACCCAAGTGGAGCTGAAAATAGCTCGTCCACCACCAATTAGGGTCTCTGAAGATTATAAATACTCAGAACTGCAAGCTGTTGTAAAAAGTAACTGCAAGAAAGATTTTTTTATTAAGCTTCTCAATAGCGGTACTTATAAAATCAGTACATTTGAAATAGGCGACTACAGAGCTGTTACAAAAGTGCTGTCTTCAAAAAAAGCTGCCTGGTATTCGTATGAAAACAAGCATCTCCGACCATTAAAGGTTATTGCAAAAAATCTTCCTCATTCATATGACCCAGTCGATATCGTATTCGATCTGAAACAGCAAGGTTTTAAAATCGTGAACGCGGTCAACAAATGGAAATCACATTCAAAGATTCCACTTAATATGTTCATGCTTACATTTGAGGCGACAGAGGATATAAAAAAAATATATAACATTAAAGCTATTTTAAACTGTGTTGTTAAAATTGAACCAATAAAGCACTCAAAGCAAATACCACAGTGTAAAATATGCCAAGCGTATGGTCACACACAAAATTATTGCGGCAAATCAGCCCGGTGTGTTAAATGTGCTGGCAGTCACAGTACTGCAGAATGCAACAAACCTGATCAGCACCAACCAAAATGTTGCAACTGCGGTGAGGGACACCCGGCCAATTACAGAGGTTGTATAGCAGCCAAAGAACTTCAAAAATTGAGAAACAAAAAAATTGGTGAACAAAACAAAGGTAAACAGCGTAATCATATATCGGCTGAAAACCAACCTAAAAATAATCAAGCTGATGTTCTAAATAAAAACCCAAAATCGCTGAATAATAAAAAAACATATTCGGATGTAGTTCAATCCAACACTGAGGACAATGGTAATTACAAAATACTAACACAAATACTGGAAAAAATCACTACTCAAGAAAACTTTTATAAAGCATTGGACAAACGCTTGACTAGGCTAGAGCAAAAACTCAACAAAACAAATAATGCTTAGTTATATAAAAATAATGCTATGGAACTCGAACGGTCTTCTTCAACACCTTAGAGAGCTTGAAACAGTCCTATCAGTCAGAGATGTTGATGTTTGCTTAATTAGCGAAACTCATTTTACTAACCAAACATATGTTAAACTAAAGAATTACGAAGTATATAGCGCAGTCCATCCTAGTAATTGCGCTCGCGGAGGAAGTGCTATTTTAATTAAAAAATCATTAAAACATTACGAGTCTACAAAAATATCCAAAGAGGAATTCCAGGCAATAACTGTTGTCCTTGACTTACAAAGCAAATTACTACTAACATCGGTATACAGTCCTCCAAGACATTCAATTAAATCCGAACAATGCAAAGATCTTATAGAAACTCATAAGCATCGCTTCATTATGGGTGGCGATTTCAATGCTAAACATACGCATTGGGGCTCTCGCCTAATTACAACGAAAGGTAGAGAACTCCTCAAAGCTATACAGCAAACTGGCTGCGAATGCTTGTCATCCGGGAACCCAACCTATTGGCCAACTGACCCAACAAAGGTGCCTGATCTACTCGATTTCTTTATAACCAAGCAAATTTCGTCCTACAATTTAAAAATAACAGATGGAGCAGAACTAAACTCCGACCATTCACCTCTCTACATAACCCTCTTCGAATCTGCCTTAATAAATAAAAAATGTCTAAAACTTGAAAATAAATACACAGATTGGAGTTACTTCAGAAGAATCCTTAATGAAAACACCATTGCTTCAAAAGAAATTTGTGAAGTAAATGATCTTGAAAGCGAAATTTTGAACCTTACAAATTTACTACAACATGCGGCATGGTGCAGCACGCCCACATTAAGGAATGCAACCTTTCCTCATAAAAGTCATTGTGGATCTTATGCAGGAAAAAAGAAAGATGTGGGAAAAAGTGGCAGCAATCCAGTTATCCAGCAGACAAAACCATTCTTAACAGACTTGCAAAAGAACTCAGCCTAAAAATCAAGCAATTTAAAAATAATCAATTCAACTACTACCTATCTAACTTAAGTAATGATCGTGCTACCAACTATTCTCTCTGGAAATGCACACGAAACCTTAAGCGACCTTTAGTACACAAAGCTCCAATTAAAAATCTCGCTAATCAATGGGCTAAAAGCGATGAGGAAAAAGTGGAGGTCTTTTCCGAACACCTGTCAAAAGTGTTTTCCATAGACGAAAACGTTAACAATGCAGTAATCTGCCCTCCTAGGACAGCACATTCATCCTGTATTCCACCAACCACCGAGCTTGAGGTAATGATGATTATTAAAAATGAACGTAAGCTAAAAAAAACCACAGGTTATGAATTGATAAGTGCTGAAGTTTTAAAAGAAATTCCTGCAAAATGCCTAGTTAAAATTAAGAATATATTTAACGCTATAATACAGATGCGAACCCTTCCATCCCTGTGGAAAGTATCTGAAATTATCATGGTACATAAGCCAGGAAAGGATATTAATGACGTAAGTGGTTACAGACCAATAGCACTTCTGGCTGTACTTTCAAAAATATTTGAAAAAGTCTTACTGAAAAGAATACTTCCTCTGATTGAAAGTCAAAACATAATACCTTTACATCAGTTTGGTTTTAGGTGCAATCACTCCACCATAGATCAAGTCCATAGGATTACCAATGTAATAGAAAAAGCTCTTGAGGAAAAAAAATCTGCTTAGCTGTGTTTTTAGATGTGTCGCAGGCTTTCGATAAAGTCTGGCACTCCGGATTGCTTACCAAAGTAAAAAATATTCTCCCAACGGAGTATTATGACGTAATCTCCTCTTACTTATCTGATCGTTATTTTCGAGTAAAGCACGGTGATGCCTATAGTAAACTGCATAAAATTAACGCTGGAGTTCCGCAAGGTAGTGTCTTGGGTCCTCTCTTATATCTGATTTATACACACGACTTGCCAACGAGTGCAACGACGTTCACAGCAACTTTTGCTGATGATACTGCAGTCTTTGCAGTTGGAGAAAGCGCAGTAATAGCAGCTAATAATTTGCAAAATAGTATGGACAGTATAATTGCTTGGACAAAAAAATGGAAAATTAATCTGAATAAAGAAAAATCAGTGCATGTAAATTTCACAAATCGACACATCAGTCATATACCTGTCTACATCGATGAAGCACAAATCCCTCACGCGAATACTGCGAAATACTTGGGTATGACTTTGGACGCTAAACTAAGATGGAGCGAGCACATAAAAAAGAAAAGAAGTGAATTAGATCTTAAATTCAAATCGTTTAAATGGTTAATCGGCAAAAAATCAAAACTATCGCTTTTCAATAAACTTGTATTATACAAACAAATGCTCCAGCCAATCTGGACATATGGAATACAGCTATGGGGTTGCGCAAGCAGAACACAAATTTCCATCATCCAAAGATTCCAAAATTTCATGCTACGGAGTGTAACAAACGCGCCATGGTACGTGAGAAATTCTGACTTACATCGTGACCTCGGAGTGTCAACAGTACAGGAAGAAATTCATACCAAAGCCAAATCACACCAAGATAGACTTAGTTGTCACATAAATGCTGAGGCGCATTTACTAGCGACAACTGAGCCAATACGCCGTCTAAAGCGCCAAAAGCCGTGCGATCTTTGGGCTTAAATCATTGAAATGTAGTACAATTAATTTATTATTGCGTGGAATCGCCTAATCTGTTTAAATTTAAATTGCTTGTTAGTTATCTAATAACTAGTTGCTTTATGTCTTGTTTTGTTTTTATTTATTCTTTAATATCATATATAATAAAACATTTTATAATACAAAAAAAAAAAAAAAAATTAGGATACTCTAGTCTTATTACTAGGATGAAAATAAAATTCAATTTATTTCATTTTTTCACCCGACGTTTCGTTGGTTATTTTCCAACATCTTCAGGGGTATCTAAAATATTTTTTATTTAATAATTATGATGTTTTTTTATTTTTATAACACAATTTGAAAATAAATATATAATTTGTGATACTGTATAAACATGCACATAAATAAAGAACATGTACACAAAATAACTAACAACAACAATAATAACAAAACAATCAATAGTAATAATTATCAATTCAAGATTTTAGAATTATTAAATAATACCAATACCAATAGTTAAAGTTAAAATTTAGTAAATCACTTTTTGTTAATAGTTACATTTGTAAATAAAAAATCAAAAATTAGAGATGTAAATATTAAATGTTTTATAAAATTATGGTCAACTGCTTCAAGTTACCGCCACTTTCGATTTGTTTATATTAGAGCGGCAATGTAATTAGAGCTTATATTCTCCGTATCTTCTTTGATGTTCATAGTCAAGTTAATTTTCTCTTGAATTCTTAAGCTTTCGAGAGTGTACCGTTTCTTCTAAGATTTCTCTTTGTCTAATATTACTACATTGTCGAAATCCGGTTTATGTTGTCTCTCGGTGCAATGCTGAGATAGAGCTGTATTGTTTTTGTTCTTGTTGATGTCCGACATGTGCTCAGCTATTCTGGTGTTAAGTAATCTCTTTGTTGTACCAATATAAATCTCTTTGCAACTCCCTTCTTTATTTCCGTTGCAATTTATTTGATATACCACATTATTTTGTTGCAGCATTATTTTGTTAATGTGTTATATCAAATAAATTTTAAAAATAAATTAATTTTTAAAAATAATTTTAAAATTATCTCAAAAAAAAAAACTTGAAAATTATATTCATGTAAAATTTGATCTTAAAAAATATTTTATAATGTTATTTCGATATTCTTGTAAATTCAATCTTCTTTTAAAAATTAAAATTATGTCATTACGTTTAGTAGAGTCTTTTATGAAAAGTCACGAAGCTACTGCAGTAAACTTGGTGAAAATAAAATTAAAAGGCCACTGCAGAAACCTTTTAACCAATGAAACAACTCTCACGGTCCTTATAAGCAGACTACACAATATCATAAAAGTAGAATCGGTCAAAGTATTAACTGGAAAATAATGAATATAAAGCAGCAAAATAAGTCTGCAAACCTCTACATGAAAGAGATTGAAGAAGAAATCTCTTGAAAGTGCCTATATTTCGGATGAAATACCCATGGAAACAGCATGCAAATAAGCAACAGCTGTTAAAGCGATCACAAAGAACTACAACCACGAACGAATTAAACTTGTAATGGAAGCGTAATGGAAGTCGGATAAAATTTGACAATATAAACGATAGGACGGAAAACATGATAACATCAAGTACTGAATAAAAAAGAAATGTCTTCAATATCAATTCAAGTCTAAGCAGTTTCATCTTCACTCATACAAGTATAAATAATGGCATATCAGTATTTCTAGCAGACACTGGTGCCGACATATCACTAATTAAGGAAAACTCAATTTCTTTTGGTAAAATTAAAGAGACCAATAAAACTAGCCTTAACGGCATAGGACAACAACGTTAGGAACCATCACCTTCGATTTAAGAGATAGAAAGACTCTGATAAAACACAATTTTCATGTCGTAGAAAACAATTTCCCAATCCTAACAGATGGTATAATAGGATTGAATTTCATAAAAAAGTACAACTATATACTCGATTATCAAAACAACTGAGATTGAGTCATACTGAGGCCAGACGATGCAATGCTTTATCATTGCCAGCCAGGTTTCAAGTGATACCGAGTATCAAAATAGAACCTACTTCAGAAGACACATTAGTCCCAAATCAAGAATTAACTAAGGGATATTTATTGCCAACACCATAGTCAATACATCAAATCTATTTAGAATAATAAATACTACAAATGAAAATGTTGTTATTAGAATTGTGAAATCAAAACAAAGTTTACACTATTACGAATGCATAGCATTTAGAGAACCGCAGTATTCTTCAAAAAAAGAAAAATTGGAAAGATTATCAAAAAATTGTCCATAGTTTGTTAAAGAAAAACTTAAAACACTATGTAAAAATACATAGATATTTTTGTATTAGAAACAGATAAAATTAAATTTCCGTCAATAATTTTTATAAACAAAAACTAAGATTAACGAATGACGAACCCGTTTATATTAAAAACTATAGAATACCACATAGCCAAAAAGATGAAATCTACAGACAAGTAGATAAATTGATTAAAAATGATGTAATAGAACCTTCAATTCTAGCCTATAACAGGCCAATTCTATTAGTACCGAAAAAATCTTTGCCCGGTACAAATGATAAACGATGGAGACTAGTAGTGGATTACAGGCGAATAAATAAAAAACTCATCGCTGATAAATTTCCCTTACCAAGAATTGACGATATCTTAGATCAATTAGGTAGAGCAAAATATTTCTTCTGCCTTGATCTAATGTCTGGTTTTCATCAAGTTGAACTTGATGAAATGTCAAGGAAATGTTACGTCATTTTTCACGGAAAAAGGGTCATTTAAGTTCAAAAGACTACCATGTGGATTGAAAATAGCCCCCAATTCATTTCCAAGAATGATGTCACTAGCTTTTTCTGGGCTGAGTCCAAAACAAGCTTTTCTATATATGAACGACTTAGTAGTTATTGGTTGTTCTGAAGCTCATATGTTTTCTAATCTGGAAAACGTTTTCAAAATTTGCGGAAAATTCAACTTTAAGCTACACCCTGATAAATGTTCTTTCTTCAGTCATGAAGTGACTTTTCTGGGACATAAATGTAAAGATGAAGGGATTCTGCCTGATGACAGTAAATATTCGGTAATTCTGAATTATCCAACACCAAAAAATGGTGATGAAGCTAAACGTTTCGTAGCGTTCTGTAATTATTACAGACGCTTCGTACCTAATTTTGCTGAATCAGCCCGTCACATAACAAAGTTATGTAAAAAGAACGTTCCATTTGTATGGAGCTTCGAATGTGAAACAGCATTCAACTATCTGAAAAACCAATTAATAAATCCCGGAATCTTACAATACCCAGATTGTAAAAAGCGTTCTGCATTACAACAGACGCTAGCAAATACGCCTGCGGGGCCGTATTAAGTCAAGAATATCAGGGAATGCAACTACCTGTTGCATACACATTCAGAACTTTCACATCAGGTGAAGGTAATAAGTCCAGTATTGAGCAGGAATTAACTGCTTTACATTAGGTAATCAATTACTTTAAACTTTACATATATGGTACAAAATTTCTAGTTCGAAGCGATCACAGACCATTTTCTTTCTTATTTTCACTCAAAAATTCATCGTCGAAATTAATTAGAATGAGGCTGGACTTAGAAGAATATGATTTCGTGGTAGAGAGGAAAACAAAACCACGTAGCTGATGCCTTGTCAAGAATCGACTTCCAGGACATCAAAGAATCAAAATGTATTACAAATATAGCTGTCATCACAAGACAGCAAAGTAAAAAATAAATAAGGACGGAATTGAAAAAGTTGAAGTCGCTAAAAATAATGATAAAATAGTAAGTCCCAAAGTTTATGAAGCGCTTAACAAAAATGAATATAAACGACATGTCGCACTAGTTCTGGAAGATCAAAAGATTTATTTCAAAAAAGGTCAACAGACACTTAGTGAAATTTACGTAAGTAACCTCTTTACTCAAGAAAAAATTGACTTAGGACAATTCTTTTCTGTGCTGATGAAAGCAGCCGGTAGAAAAAGCGTTAAAATATTACAATTGTCACTAAATGACAATATATTTAAGTATATCCAGATAAATAAATTTAAAATAATGCACAACAAAGCTATCAAAAACGACTTAACAATAGTCTTAACACCTAGACGAACTCAACTCTATAACAAGGATGACATACAGCGAGTGATGAAAAAGTATCATGACAGTCCTGTTAATGGTGGCCACCCAGGAATTCGTCGTACTCTTGATAAAATACAACAACGATA
>NW_024031414.1:0-29301 GCF_002237135.1 Teleopsis dalmanni
ATGTCTGCGTCGTTATATTGCATTAGTGAATAAATTGCAGCAAGAAATTGCTTTTCACCATAGACATTAGCTACTTCCTGCATAGCGCAAATATACGGAAAACTCAAAACCTTAAACCGCAGCCGCAAGTGCCACAGCAGCGTGCATTCAGTGCGCTGATAAAAATGTTAAATGGTGCATTTCATATACGTTTTTAGTATACGCAGTCAGTGTACATGTTGCGGCATTATTAACGTCTATGCATGTTGTAGTGTGCACGGGATGATGGCTTTACAAGCAATTGTTTATACTCATAATTTTAATGCGAATATGCGGCACTAGAAACTCATACCACCGTACCTGGTTTTTACACACCGCGCTGTATATGTACTTTCACCCAAACCTACTTTTACTTGAGTGTGCTAAGTGTTGTGTTGTAAGTTATACTCGTACATGTGCAACGTGTTTAACTGACTAGAAAATATTCATTTTTTGAGCCGTCATTGCTCACATAATTTCATGAGCTCACTCACTCACCTATCCCCCACCACCAGTAATCCCCCCGGTTGCCATAATTTGCTTATACTGTCACAAAAGCTGCACACATAACGTGAGTGCAATGAGCATCTTAACACTTGTTTAGTTGGTAATTAGTGTGTGTTGCAACAACGTCGAACATACGTAGAATGCGGCTGCAATTTAACTGCAAATTTTACTAAATGTTCATAATTTCCGGTAAATTTATTTTTATTTTGCCATAATTTTTACTCATCTTTTGCATGTAGTTATCAACACTAACAACCGACAATGTCTCACTGCTGTGAGGAGTGTTGCAAGCAACACCGAACAATATTGTTCATTTAGGAATTGCGTTAAATTAACTTAGTTAAGTGTAGCCGCATATTGCGGCTGCAATCTGCTTTGTACAAAATTATATTTGTTAGATTTTTTTTCTTTTATGTGACAATATTAAAAACGCTTTAAATGGACCTTTTAAATAGCAATTTAGCTCGAATTAAATATACCCTTACTATTTATGTACGCTTACCTATTTAACAGAAAGCTAATCAGTACATAGCGTAGTTAAGTATTGGTTCTAAAATGTGGAAAATAAATGATTTGACATTAGGTTTGAAGATTTAAGAAAAACCAGGAAAGTTCCATATAAAAGTCTAGAAAGTGTACACAGAAGAAAGAAACACTCAGGCATTTCATCTGTGACTGCCTAGCTGTCGCTTTCAGTAGAAACAGGTTCCTAGATGACTACTTCATGGACGGTATGCATAAGTTATTTCCGGCTTAACTAGGAAATAGCGCCAGCAAAAATAACGTAGAATATTAATATATATGAATTATTAATATACATATCATATAAAATCATAAATTAATTAAAATAACATATAAGTCATTTGGTTCGTGATTATAAACTACAAACACACACACAAGTTGACAATAGAAGTTGATAAATAGAATCTTTCAACGATCATTTTAAATTTTTGCGCCTGAAATAGAACAGTTGCGGCACACATTGCTATTCTTATTTAATCAAAAGAAAAATGTAGTTAAAAGTCATCCTTTTGTATGGTAATCTCACTCTATCTATTAAACCATAAATGAGATATAATTTTGAGAATTTAAAAGTGATGATGCCTACGTGAAAGACAGTAAGTGCTTTTGTAGACCAAAGACGAGCATTTCCAGAAGTTATTAGATGATAAACCAACTGTAACCGAACAGATGTTAGCAGACGTTTACGAGCAACAGGAAAGATCAATACTTTAGGTAAAAGCGTTTCATATGGTTTAAATAAACGAATATATTAGAAAGTAACTTGGTAAGTGACTTTTCCCACGAAAGTCTTTTCCCATCACTTTTCCCATGAAAGCCTCCATTTTTGGAGGCTTCGCGGAGACCACTGTCAGATATGAAATTTGTTTTAAAACTATTTTAAACAAATCTATGTCATAAACTAAATGAATTAAATGAACTACAAACTATTTGTAAGGACGGAATTTTGTACAAATTCCGCCCTACATAAAACTCATTGTTTTTTTATTATTTTATCATCTGGATAAAACTCGATTTATATATTTGAAACAAAAACACAGCGAACATCCACACGCACGATCAACACCGCGAACATCCACACGCACGATCAACACAGCGAACATCCATACGCACGATCAACACAGCGAACACCCACACGCACGAAAATTATACTTGTGCGGTTGTGCGTTCAATTAAGCAAAGCAAAGTGTCGTATATAAATAGCGGAGATTTTATATGAAAGATCACTTAGCACCGGCACACCGAAGTGAGTAGATCACTACTCCAGCGCTAAGTCCCTTTTTAGAAGCCCATGGTGTTTCGACGCTAAGGCTTAATAAATCAGTAGAAGGTATTGGATAGATTTTATAAACGCCTTTGATGTTTTGACGTCTTTGGCTAGAAATTAATTACGTAGATTTGGAAAAAACCCTTTGATGTTCTGACGTCTTTGGGTAAAAATTATTGAACAGATTTTATAAACGCCTTTGATGTTTTGACGTCTTTGGCTAGAAACTAATTACGTAGATTTGGAAAACAAACCTTTGATGTTCTGACGTCTTTGGATAAAACTTACTGAGTAGAGTCAAGCTTAAAATAAGTTATTTAAGAAAACTTTTAATAAATAAATTCTAAAATAATAAAATCAAACGGTCTTTCACTTTCCACTCATTGGTTTACCAGTTTCGAACTAGTCAATAAAACAAATTTATTGCAACGACCCGGACCGCGACTGAGTAATACCTCAGCAGAATTAAAACGACGAATCCGTGTCGTTACAATTGGCGCCCGAGCAGGGACTAGTGTTCGATAGTATTCCAAATGGGAAGAAAAGAATTACAAGGGACCTCATTGGTCAAATCACAGTGGTCAAGGCTCGAATGGAAATTTAAGATCCAGAGGATAAAATATTAACAAATATCACAACAAGGAACAATGTCGGTGGGATCAAGAGGAATACCAGGAACATATGGAAGTTCAATAAATCCTCCAGTGTGCTCCTACCTTCAAATGGTTGAAGAGGTACAGAAGTGGTCCTGTAAATATGACGGTGGTAAGGATCCACTAGGTTTCATCGATCACATAGAGGAACTGGCGGCTATGTACAGTATCGATGTTAATCTAATTCCCAAGATGATGCCAATACTCTTTGAAGATAAAGCATTAAGATGGTACCGCAACAACCAGAAACCTTGGCCCCTCTGGTCAAGCTTCAAGGAAGATTTCTTAAAATTCTTCATATCATGTAGATATTTCGAAAAATTAGACAATGAGGTACGAACACGACTACAAAAGACAAACGAAAGTTTCAAGGATTACTCACTTGACATTATAAATTTAATGCGACACACTGGCATGGATCCAGATTCGCAATTGGAGCGGGTGTATCGAAACATGAAGGCAGACTACCGAATGTACATTAAACGTTCAGAGTTTACAAGCCTAAATGAATTAACAACACTTGCCGATGACTTCGAAGAACTAAGCACAGAACAGGATACATAAAGTGAGCCGTCATCGTGTTCGAGAAATGAAAGTAGGACGCATGGTAGTCGAGTCCCCTCAAGTAATGGTGCTACAAAATACAATGAGAAGCATACCCAATATGCCTGAACGGGATAACGTTATTCATAGTCCAAACTCTGAGTCATCCATTCCTCATCAGAAACCAAGTAATCAGCCTCAGAACCAATCAATCGCTAAGCAAGCAACAGCATTTATAACTAGAAATGTGACTTCAACATCACTACCAAAGTCAAGCATAACGACACAACGCGAACAACCTCGAGATTATTTAAAAGCCCAGCAAGAAAATCCACAAGAGCAGACACCTTGTAGGTGCTTAGTACCACCGCGTCAGCGAAGTTCAAAACTCATCACAGAGTCGAAAACTCAGAGTGCAGAAGTACCGCGTCAGCGAAGTTTAAAACTCATCACAGAGTCGAAAAGTCAGAGTCCGGATGTACAGCGTCAGAAAAATTTAAAACTCATCACAGAGTCGAAAAGTCAGAGTCCAGATGTACCACGTCTACGAAATTCAAAACTCATCACAGAGTCGAAAAGTCAGAGTCCAGAAGTACCGCGTCAGCGAAGTTTAAAACTCATCACAGAGTCGAAAAGTCAGAGTCCAGATGTACCGCGTCAGCAAAGTTTAAAACTCATCACAAAGTCGAAAAGTCAGAGTCCAGATGTACCACGTCTGCGAAATTCAAAACTCATCACAGAGTCGAAAAGTCAGAGTCCAGATGTACCGCGTCAGCGAAGTTTAAAACTCATCACAGAGTCGAAAAGTCAGAATCCAGATGTACCGCGTCAGCGAAGTTTAAAACTCATCACAGAGTCGAAAAGTCAGAGTCCAGATGTACCACGTGAGCAGGATTATGATTACACCAGTACACATCAAGATGAATTCCTCAAAGTTTTTAGGAATCCTAGAAAGCGGACACGAAACCATTCAACGAAGTAGTCCAGTTCAAATATCCCGAAGAAGGAGGGAAATGTAAGGACGGAATTTTGTACAAATTCCGCCCTACATAAAACTCATTGTTTTTTTATTATTTTATCATCTGGATAAAACTCGATTTATATATTTGAAACAAAAACACAGCGAACATCCACACGCACGATCAACACCGCGAACATCCACACGCACGATCAACACAGCGAACATCCATACGCACGATCAACACAGCGAACACCCACACGCACGAAAATTATACTTGTGCGGTTGTGCGTTCAATTAAGCAAAGCAAAGTGTCGTATATAAATAGCGGAGATTTTATATGAAAGATCACTTAGCACCGGCACACCGAAGTGAGTAGATCACTACTCCAGCGCTAAGTCCCTTTTTAGAAGCCCATGGTGTTTCGACGCTAAGGCTTAATAAATCAGTAGAAGGTATTGGATAGATTTTATAAACGCCTTTGATGTTTTGACGTCTTTGGCTAGAAATTAATTACGTAGATTTGGAAAAAACCCTTTGATGTTCTGACGTCTTTGGGTAAAAATTATTGAACAGATTTTATAAACGCCTTTGATGTTTTGACGTCTTTGGCTAGAAACTAATTACGTAGATTTGGAAAACAAACCTTTGATGTTCTGACGTCTTTGGATAAAACTTACTGAGTAGAGTCAAGCTTAAAATAAGTTATTTAAGAAAACTTTTAATAAATAAATTCTAAAATAATAAAATCAAACGGTCTTTCACTTTCCACTCATTGGTTTACCAGTTTCGAACTAGTCAATAAAACAAATTTATTGCAACGACCCGGACCGCGACTGAGTAATACCTCAGCAGAATTAAAACGACGAATCCGTGTCGTTACATATTATAGTAATCACACTTTGAGACTGAAACAATATTTCAGTAAGGTTGATTTAAACTCTAACCAACTTTTAGCATCGGGGACAATGGCATTTAACTACGAATTTTGGTAAGATCTCCTAGTTTGAAAGAGTTTTTCTACTACGCTATTTTAAAATATAGAGCAGTTATATGCCTCCTAACGCCAACAAATATATATCATTTTAATATTAATAACTTGAACAACAAATATTCTTCTTAGAGCTTGATGACGTTTGTAGCAAAAAGCTTAAAACCTTAAATTTCGATCTTTTGAGATAACTCAGCTTATGACGTACTGGAGTCAACTACTCCAGCATAATCTGTTTATATGACGAACATGAAAAGGTTGCCAATATGTTAGTAAATACCAAATTTCTTTAGAGTTTGAAATATTGTTTAATTATATTATCAAATATACTGACTACTTCAACACTTTTAAATATAAATATAAAGCTCCTTTCATGAAATTTCTG
This sequence comes from Teleopsis dalmanni, assembly GCF_002237135.1. Classification (NCBI taxonomy): domain Eukaryota; kingdom Metazoa; phylum Arthropoda; class Insecta; order Diptera; family Diopsidae; genus Teleopsis; species Teleopsis dalmanni. The sequence continues at coordinate 5,845 of NW_024031414.1, forward strand.
ACTACTACAAGGTAATACATCCGTATTCTTCGTTTCTAATCAATTTTGTGTTTTTGTCAATAATGTTAAATTCTAATGATTTTACTCATGTTTGTGGAATTGCCCATATTTTAGAACATATTATATACAATAAAAAACTTTATTTTGTATCAAAAAAATATTAGCTCAAGTTCAGTTGATATTAGTAACTTAAAAAAAGGAGGCTTTGGATTTATAAAATACGGGTAAAATATATAAAAATTCGTGCTAAATACTATATAATATGGTATAAAAGTACTATATTGGCTAAACATGCATATTAAATATTAGATATTAGTTATAATGATTACAATATTAAAAAATTTGAATAAATTGGAATAGTTAATATAATGAAGAAAACTATTAGTTGTTTTCAATAAAAATAAAATAGCCAAATAATGGAAAAATCTTAAGTTAAAAGCCGGATCTAAAGAAAAATTGTTATTTTGGAACTATATACGTTATAATTTATAATAATTTACTGTTTAATCTGGCAATATTGAAAGGAATGTTGGTTTAGTAATTGTATAGTTTGTGTTTCTACAGTACCTTTCTTTAAGGTTCCAAATGTTAATATTGAAGTTATTTTGTATAAACCTAAATTCGGAAAAATAAATTTTTATCAACATTTTTATATAACATAATTAATTTTTTTTTGTTTTTTTTTTATACTGTAAGTCTTATTAAAATATCACAATAAATAGTTCAGACAAAATTGATGGTAGCACAACACTAAAGGAGCAAAGGACAATACAACGTAAAAGGCAAATAATGCAGGCAGCCATTACACAAAATGCACTGAAACATTTTTTTTTTTAATCTTAAACTTTTCTTGATTATAGAAAAGCTAACAATACTATTGAAAATACCGCTTAAGTCTCTACAATTTTTCTATTATTTTTTTTTTTTATGTTTCTTAAGAAGCAAAAAGTAGCAATTTACGGTCGCATTGAGAAGCATCAATTTTCTCAACAAGAAATATTAAAAGCGATTTATACTGCATTGAGCTTTATCAGTACGATTATCCAAAAAAACACAAAAAAAAATTAAAAAATCCTATAGTAAAACGAATATTTTTTCCTGTGAACTGAAGACAAAAAAAAAAGATTTAAAAATAAGTTAGCGCCATAAAAAGCGCAATATTCATTCGCATAGTTGCCACTTTATACGAAAAAGTAATAAAAATTGTGCACCGTAAAGAAAAAAAAAAAAAAATATATATATATATTAAAAAATAAAAAGGATGCTAAATCAGAAGTTTGTAGAAGTGACTTCGAAGAATCATTCATTGTGCAACAGTTGTGTGAGTGTGCGTTCAAAAGGAAGAGAAACTAATGATTTGATAATCGCAACGTATACATTGAAGACACATACACATATACATATACATATATATCAGCGTTTATGAGGATATTAAGAATCCTTAAAGAAGAAAAAGACTTCAAAGTGAAGTTTTTAAGACACACAATTGTACACTTAAATCTTAACGTTGTGTTAAAGGATGTGCATTGCCTAGGATACTTACATTGAACTCCTTAGATTCAAGAGTGAGAAAATATCAATATTCACACTGATTGAAGTAGCTTAAAATATCTCAATTTAAAATTGTATACAAAATGAGCTTTTACTTCCAATAGAAAATATATGTGAGAAATATGCCCCATAGGGAGTTCTATTGGAAAACTGCAATCGTACTTATCACTTAAGCTAAACAAATCAGTAATAATTGAAAAACTATAGTAAGTCTAGAGCAATCTCGGACGAAAAATACTAAGTCTATTAATTAGCCTAAGTAGATGAAATCGTTGACTTGAAGAGAAAAGTTTTCCATTTATAAGCAAAACATATTTTATTCGAAATGGTCAATTCAAATTATTATTATTAAAATATTATAATTCTCATTAGCTTAGATCAGTACATACATTTCTAATCATCTTTCAACTAGAACAGATTATTGATTGTTTTGTATAGGTACAAATACTTTCTTCAATCAGAATAGCATTACTTAATTGCAAAGTAGAATATAAAAGTAATATATAAGCATTATAGAGGTATTGGGATATTCACAAGCTGGTTTTTTTTTTTGCTAAACGGTATATATTATTGTTATTGGTTATCAAGTTAAAACGAGTTATCAACGATACGTATATCTGCAATATTGTCAACTTGAGAACAAAATCGTCCTGATGCACATGATTGCAATAAACCCTATGCACTCAGAAAATGCCTATTTTAAGTCCACTAAGTTTAAGAAAAGCGGATCGCTGGTGAGATAGTACTATGGCGATATACACCTATTTACAAAACTTTGTTCTTAAACTGATTACAATATTTCGAGAGTGGCATGTGATAACTATTTACATACCTTTAAGGATGTAAAGGCAGCGTCACAATATTGGTGGATGGTATAGTATAGGAGCAGGTGTGTATTTGGAAAAACTAAACGAGAAAAAGCGTGTGGGCCTTACTAAGTCACCTAGCGTACTCCAAGTAGAAGTTTCGCAATTGAAGAAACATCTTTCCGGTTTAAGTTAACGAATGCACCGTACAAGGAACTTAGAACAAAACAGCGTTTTATTCACATTTTTTATTTATAAATGTCGTTTATTTTTGATATTCTATGTCATATTTGACAGAGTTTTAACAATTTTACAAATCATTAATTATAACCATGTCTCATTTTTTTATTTTAAATATCGATTACCTTGTCAATTAAACAAAGTTAGAGTATAGGTTGATTAGCAATAGGAATGGGAAATCTCAGAGACACGTTATAACCACATAAAACTTTTAATTAAGTTTATATGAAATGACATTAGCAAGGGTAAAAAAGCACATACGTATAAAAGTTGAAGTGTTTCGAATACTGTGGTAGCATATTAAATTCTCTGTTATAAATCCACAATAAAAACACGTATAAAAATCTTCTAGAAAAAATTTAAAAAACATTTAATTCCAGTAGAAGAGGCGTAGACAAATAAGAGTATGCGGAAATACGAGGCAAACAAATAAAATGAAATGTCCAAAGTGAAGGACGAAACTTCCTAAAACGGTGCTTAAATGTCAATATACTCGTAAACTTCATGACACATGGAAAAGAAATTAAACGGCCATTTTGCCATTATAATTAAGTGTGTGTTTCGGTACTAAACACGTTCTGCGAGTAAGACACACATGAAATACATTTTTTCGTCCATGTAATACGAAATTTGAACCGAACTTATGGTTATTTGAAGCATCAGTACATTCCCACTATACTTTCTAGTTGGAGGCAAGTGTTTTCCGTTTGCAGTGATTGCATGTCCTGTTTGATTGTGTCTATGGCAGACTGGCATATGAGTTGAACAATAGCGTTTCTTTTTTTTCGCCCACAGTTATTCGCAGATATCTACTGACTTTAATATTGGTGGTTGCTATTGCCAACTTGGAAAAAGAGAAATAGAAATTCGACAAGCATGGGCTCATCTACTACTACCACGTTTAACATGTTGGTCATGCAAGTTGTCCGTCATATTCATTATGATCTTGTTAATGTTCATGGATCTATTATTACACTCGTTAGCTGTGGTTTGTCTGTCAATAGGGAAAAAAAATTTAGATAGACATTAGAATTGCGTGCGTGTCATATAAGTTTCCTTTGAATACAAGTGAAATGCGCACTAAGGATTTTTTTTGTATTTGAAGCTACAAGAAGATATTAAATAACTAGAAAAATTAAATACAAAAGACAAAAATTAGGAAGTTTCAGAGTTTGAAAAGTTTATCATATTTATGTAAAACAAAGTTACAATATTAGAAAAAATATTGTTACATTTTTGTATTAAAAATTAGAAACTCTATATCACTATTCTATCATTTATAAAGAAAATCAAAATAGCCCCTATAAACTAAACTGACTCAGTGGTCAAATCTATCTTTATTTATCGACTAACATTGAAAACAACATGAGTTCCAGAAATAAAATCCGAAAACTGCACTAAAGTAAAATGAAAGCGAACCAAGTAATCAATTAAACCCCAAAATAAATTTCATTATTCAAAAATAACAAATGAGAAGAATTTCAGAGAAGCTTAAAACCAGAAAGAAAATCGTTTTGGAGTATTAACAGCTACTTTCGTTTGAAAAACAATTGTAAACCTCCACCTCTACATGACACAAATAGACTTTAATTCTTAATTGAAGATAACGCTGCAGTAAATGCCAATTCTCTGGAACAAGAATTTCACGAGAACATCGATTCATCAGATGTTTCAGACAATGAGCAAACTATCAGAAATGAATTCAATAACATTATGTTCCAAAACTTTGAATCTGTTTACTCTAAACTAATTCTCAAGAAATAAGGGATCTGGTTAAAAACGTTTAAAGAAGATCCGCATTAGGCTACGGTGAAATTGGCAAGTGCTGTATTCAGAATCTACCGGACAATGATCTGAATAGAATTTCGTAGTTAATCCTTCTTTTAGACACATTTCAAAACTCTGGAGGCGGTAACCATAATCCCAAAACTGGGAAAAAATACTACTTTACTCCCAAAATTTAGACTTATCAACATATTGTGAGTTTTATGTAAAATAGTTGAAAGAATTAGAAACTTTTATCATCAACAGCAAAAAAAATTGGGGACAACTTTATGGATTATAAGAAGGATACGGATGGGTGTAAGTCTATCACATATTCTGAAGTTGATATGCATCCACTTGATATATGCAAATGATATGCAAATAGACATATATCTAATGAGAATGCGAATGGATTATGGATGTGGATTATGAGAATAATACGAATTTAAATAAAGCTGTCACATTTTATGATATAGATATACATTCACGAATGCGGACGAATCAATTAAAACCCTTTATCATATATTTCAAAAGGTATGGAAACACAAGTATTTAAATAACATTGTAACATATATAGCTCGAAGGAGACTATGTAGAAAAAAAATTTTAGAATGAAGTTTTCTTTTATTTATTCCATTCCGATTCCTTCTCAATTAACTAAGAAAGCCGTTTTAAGTTCACAAATCCTCGGTAGAAGAAGGTTAAGCTAGAACAAGCCAGAAGTTTTTATAAAGGTGAGTCTGGCAAATGCTAATGCTAAAGTGTGATAAAGAAGGAGGATCCCAAAAACTTAGAAACCCTCCAGCTTAGTTCCGGACATGCCTGGAGATGCAAACAACAGGTTTTCTGGTATCCTTTCTTGTAGCGCCGGTAGCCATGCGTAGCAGGAGATAGTTATCATTTAATTTTGTAATATTTATAAATCCATTAAATTCTATACTTTGGACTTTATACATATAGAAATTTAATTTGGAATCACAGACAAGAAATTTAACTAAAATGAAATTTAACGAAAATGGGGTCTGTTTAACAACTATTTGACATTTTTAAGGGTAGATTTCACCAAATAATGCCCATATATAACTTTTGAGACATTGAAAAAGTTCGCCGCCTACAGTTACAAATTTACAATTTTACAAAAGAAATTTGGTTTTTTTTTTTAATTTTTTTCAAGAAATTGCCTGACATATAATAAGCCATTTAAGCTTCTTAAAAACGACAATACAAAAAACATTCCTTTAAGGCAATAAAATAATGTTGAGTAAAAAATCATGTCCATATAAATTGGAGAACACTCAGAATTATTCAGAATTGTTGAGGATTGCTGTGTTAAAATTTTAATAAGGATCAACAGCGAGGATGTAAATTGAGTGAAAAATGAATATTTAATGTTTTCATTATTCAAAATAAAAAATAAAAATAAAAAATATATAAAACAACAAAATGAAAAGGACGAAGATACAATAAAAAAGAACGACAAGAAAATAAATGTTAAGAATTTAAAATTTTCAAGATATTTTTATACATCCTTAAATAGCACATAAGTGAAATTGTGGGAGTAGACAAATACAATGCTCTTTTCCTTCCATTTGCAACATTCAACATTTTTATAAGTAACAGGCAATAAAATAGTGAATATGGCTCATATATTCTCAGTACCAACATCTTCACATGTTGCAAGCATCCCACATGTGCAATTTAGTGAAATGTGCCAACACTCGTACTTCCATTTGTATATTCAAGCAGACCTTCTTCCTATCCTATTCACATTTATTATGTCTCAAAGATACTTTGTTGTAAATTGCAAAATATTAAGCAAAGAAAAAAATTTAATAGCATTTCTTTTATTTTAATGTAAAAGTTTTGTGAAACAAATTTTAAAGTAAATTTTGTACTTCTTCGTATTTATTTTTGAACGAAGTTCTTAGTTTTTGCAAATAATGAGAAATAGTTAAAGTACACACTGTAGCAGACATATTTCATCTATTTCCCACGATTTTATATCTCTCAAAAGCCTAATATAAATTAACTTTACATAAGGAAAAGTAGTTTTAAAAAAATAATCTTCATTTTCCTCATGAACAAGAAAGCAGTTCGTGATACTTAAGACTGAAAAACTTTGTGTGAACGGGATTTATGCAATTAAAATAAATAATTTTTTAAATTATAAAAGTTCAGAACACTCATTAAGTAAAAAGAATGTTCAGTGGAGAATTATTTACAACATTTACCGAGATACAGTGCCAAAGAAAAGTCCACAGGAAAAATAAAATCTTTTTGGAAAAGTCTTCAATATCTCAAAAACTTCAAATACCTTAACTTATTTATTAATTAGTCTAATTAAAACCACTAATTTAATATTTAAATGATTATTTTGCTTAAATAGGCTCTCACGATATATTAGAAGTGAGATATAATATATTGAAGCTGCTGGTTTTAACAGATTTAAATCAAGTGAAATTTCATAATCAGATAAAGAAAGTCCACAGCACTCAAGCTAAATATTCAAGAGGTTTTATAAAATCTAATAGATTGAAATTCGGTTAAGTTATATGGCAGCAAGGTTTGTGGACTGAAGACTGCAGCAGTAGCATATTGTTGCACGATATTTGATTTTAAACAGGCGTTACTAGCAATAAAATAAACGAGAGCTTAAATCACTTTTCGAAAAAATAGACTTTTTAAGGCTTTCATCCATAAAAGAGAAACTGAATGGTTAGTGAAATCATTTTGCACGCTATCCCTCGGGACAGGGTTTAAAATATTCCTGAGTTAAGGCAAGCCTATGTAAAAGGCGATTGAAATCTAGTTGGCATCATCCAGTACTGTTTTGGAATATGAATGGTAGCACGTACGCACTCGCTTTAAAATTGATTGGTACGGGATCCAGATGCCCACAACGTTGGTTGTTCTTGACACTGGGTTGGCTCCGTAACTTATTGTCATGATAGCAGTTATAAAAAGCTATGTGGTAAGTTATAAAATATTAAATAGAAGTTCATTTGGAAGCTTGGTATATACATCAAATATGAAATTGGAAAATAATATTGTCAATATATATGATATATATATATATATATATATATATATATATCAATAACATCTAGCAGCTTTTATCGTATCTGATAAAGAGTATTGAACTCATTCTTTATAAAGCTATCATTAAATAATGATAGAGAGGTTTCGAAAATTAGTAAACTACAACAACAAAAATTCTTTTTTATATTATTTTATTTAATTAAATTTTTGGCTGACCATACAACTGTTTTAAGTATTGCCAAATATCCATCATCAGTATTCTTAGAATTATTTCTTATATTTCATTATTCGTAAATAATTTTTTGAGATAGCAAGAGTTGAACTCGTGCGATGCCAAGTTTGAAGCTTAATATCAGTGTTCATTAGTCAACTGACCCAAGACCGTACTGGGCTTGTATATTCGAACTTGGAGCTTTGGTAGTTTGCTGTGGAAGTTCACTAACAAATTCACTACTGTCGCATTAGCGTTAAAATCAAATTTAATGTTAAATAATGAGCAAATAAAACTGTAATTAATTATTATATTTTTTTGCTTTAGTTTAGGGAAGAATGAAAACCAAGGCACTCAATCAATTGACTGTTGTGTTTAAGCTTGAGGGCATAAGTAATTAGAAATAATTGAAATATGGAAGAATAAGCTATTCTACCTTGATTATCTTATTTTCCTTAATAAATACAAGAATGTCATGTGTAAGCTATTATACTTCGACTTCCTCAGTTCTTTTTTTCTAAGAATATTATTGTCCATAGACCCCAATCCAGTTCTTGCTTATCCTAAATAATAACCAAGTGTTCTATGCTCTCTACAACTTAGATGGAAAGTTTATGAGATATATGTTGATATCTACAGTGACCATATGGTGAACGTTTATATTGTGTTCAGTGATAATTCGAGAAAGTAATCTGAAATCGTCTCTTTCTAAATGCAAGAACAATTTGGACTGTTCTTTTTACTTTCTCTTAAAAAACTTTTTTTTTTAAATTTTTCATTTCGCACCTATTACTTTTGAGAACAAAACTCATAAACCAATTTATCTAATAAAGAAATTTTACAACTAATTCATCACTGAATTATTAACTGTTAAGAATTATTATATTTTCTTAGTGAAAAATCAATTTTAATTAGACTATCAGTTGATTACCACGGCAATGTTGTCTTTATACAAATTTTTTTTATGTGGACCATCGGTGCACATTCACTATTATGTTTGCTTGATGTAAAATCTTGATGAAATTTTATTTCTTTCTATTCAGAGTTTATATTAATAAAAGTGGTTGCAACTTTTAAGCAAAATAACAATTCCATATTATTAAAATTTTTGTATAAACTTTTATACCCCTTAACTAACCACAAAACCACCCAAAAGACTAAATTAAAAACCGCAAGAAATAAAGTAGCTTAGCATTAAGCGAAAAATAAAACACAAAATAAGCAATAAAAATGTCAAAGGTATGAAGATTTTAACCCTTTTCTTTAAAAATTAAAGAAAAAAGGCAGGAAGGAAGGAGTCATTTTAACCATTTTTCCAATAAATTTAAATCACAAGAAGTACAGGAAAAATAAATGAAACAAAAAGGAACAAAAATATATATATAAAAAATCACTGCCAAGGCAACGAAAAAGGAAAAAACCAGGCAAATCCTTAATTTACACCCAAACACTTTATAATGAACAAACAAAAATAAAAGAAAGTATAAAGGAAAATATACATAAACATATATATAAAAATAATAAAAACCAAGTAAAATATGTAGGAGTAGGTATACTCATATAAGTATTAATAAAAGGAAATGTTTATATGTAAAGTATATTTGCAAAATAAAAAATACTAAAACAAAAGCCTTATAAAGTTGCAAAGCAAGTAATTCTTTAAGACTTACACTGTAATATGTTTGTAATTTTTTATTATTATAAATACAAGTAAAGTAAAGGTTTTATAATACGCATTAAAAAACGTCACAACGGCTTCCCTCCTTACCACACCTATTTGCACTAATAAACACTTAAACGCCAGGCGCGTAAATTTACTTTAAAAGGATTTACGACTTTTACTGCATGGCTTGGTTGGCTATATAATTTTGCTCTTGCATATATTTGCAGGCTTAAGGCTTACTTTCAAGTATTTCAAAAATTTTCTTTCCAAACGTAGCTGAAACCATTTATTGGAACACTTAAAATATAAAGCATGCACAATAAAGTTTATGTTTTTAATAATTTAAGCTAAAATATTACAAAATAATATGCCTTCTAAAAGTTTAAGCATGCTTTCGTATCCACAAAATTGCACCATTGGCATTCATCCTTTACCATCCATCCAGGATCATCGTCTGTTATTTATTTTGTAGTTGGCGGCAAGGAGGCATGTGTGACACATTTTGAAACATTAAATAAAATTGTATAAAACGCATTCTTTGTTGTTGTTGATGTTGCGTTTACTTTGTTAAACATTGTCAGTTATAAAATATTAAAAATTGTTAAATTTGTTTTGTATGTTGTTATTATTGTTTATATGGGTACATTTTTTGTGCTCCTCCGACTACGAACACAAAGCCACAATTTTAAAATCTATTAGGCATTTACGCGCTATTGTTGGTTATGTTCATTTTTTTCCTGTAGGGGACCGGGTATCTCTCATTTGAATTGCCTTTATGTATGGTGTTTGGCTTTGACATTTTTACGGTTATTGGTGACATTTTATTGCATTAAAACAATTTTGGTTAACTATTATTTATGTTTCAAATGTTGAAGCTGTACATTGTCTACAAATTTGCATTGTTTCGCATTGTAACTGTCATAAGGACAAGCATAAATTTATTTGCATAATAAATTCTTTGTTAAATAGTTAAAGCAATTCATTTGTTTTCAAATAATTGGTAGTATTTCGCATTTCATTCTATTTATATTTTTTTTTTTTTGTTTTTTGCTAACTAACTATTTTCATACACATTTTTGGCATATTTAACTTTAGACAAAATACCGCAAAACACAAATATTTTATGATTTTTGTTTCAATTTCAAAGTAATTAAGTTCAAAACCCGTTTAAGTATTTGCAAAAATATTTAATTAAAAACAGAACTATTTAAAAGCGAACTCAAAATTATTTAATATAAATTACATTTTTCACAGCACAATTTCATAACAAAAATTGTTTCGGTTTGGACACGGTGCGTATGAGTAACATTTTATGTACTTTACATAATTTAGATTAAATTTTACATTTCAAAATTTTGAAAGCAATAATTTAATAAATTTACATGAATTTATTGTTTAAATTAAATTTTTTATTTGGAAAAAAAAGTATTTATTTAATTAAGATGAATTTATTGTCATTTACTACTAGATAACGTTCTGTGTCTTAAATGTTTTCTTTGAAAAAAAATAAAACATGAAAAAGATGACCTGTCTTTGTCGACAGTAAAGGTCTTAACTTTCTTAACTGCTTTATCTTACAAAAATTGAGAAGTTTAGAAATACAATCGAGTCGCACCTCACTAATAAAAATTAAGTAACAAAAAATCTCTCTGAGTTGGGTTCCTGATCATATAGATATTAAAACTAACGAACTAGCAGAAGATATAACCAAAATAAACTCCGTAATCGATATTAACGAAGCAACACCCTATTACAAACCCTGATGTGAGAATTATTTAGGAATATAAACCAACTAATTGTAGTAATCAAGGGTTACGTGATTATTTTATATTGTAGACATAATGTTACCTTCTGACATATATTAAATAATAGAAAAATAAAGGAGTTCCTAGACTTTAACAAACTTGCAGTTGGTGTTTTATCTGGAGTACGAACGAGGTACTTTGTTATTGTTTACTTTGTTATTATAAAGCTTTAACGAAAACGCACTTCGAAAAGCAGACTATGCAGGTGTTCAAATAATACAGTCGAAGTGAATTCTATCAATTAACTTTCATATCTCCGCTTAGAAGTTTAAGCAAGACGGCTCCAAGACGGTTTAGGATAACGTTTCTTTGGCAGTCTCTACTTTTGCTTATCCTACCAAAAGTAGAGTTACCGGATTAACTTAACTTCATTTGGAAAACCAAATGACTTTGCAAAGATACCATGTAGCCACATTTTGGAAGCAATGGAAACAATGCTAACTTCAAGAGAATCACAATGAACAATAGCTGTCCCCGAGTCTAAATATTAATGTTTGCACCAGCCTAAGAGAGGTGCAAAACAAAAGCCTAGAAAAATAAAATTCAACTGAGATCAGTGAACACCGAGAGCAAAATATCATTATGGTGAGTTCTTGATCACTGAGATATCCAAGCAAATAAAATTACAGATAAAAAAAAGAAAGGGAGCAGTAGTTTCTTTAGCAGAAAATACTAGATAAATACTTAGATAATTTCAAAATTTTTTTTGTATTATTATTTGGTTAATTAACTTCACTCACAGGGACGATTTTTTTAAAATTAGCAGAAGATATATTTAAAACTACAGTGGATTATGAACAACACAAACTAGTTTCACAAAGCTAAAATTAATTGAAAACAAACATTTTGCTTAATAAGACTAAAATCAAAGCAGGAAGGCGTGTAGTTCTATTGAGATAATACTCGTCAGTAGATACCCAAATAGAAATATTAAACTGTGGAGAGAAATAAATAAGCAACTAAAAACTTTCTATTTATTTCTATATTAAAGTTCACGAGTAACTAAATCTGCTAGACTTCCCAAAAATAGGCCTCATAAAGAGAATTTTCTGTATCAATCTTTCATCATCTAAATCTTAGAGATGAATCTGTTACCGATTTTAATTTAAGTTGATTAATAGTTTTTATAAAGCTTTTTCTCAGCTTTTAGAAAAGAACTAAATAGTAAGTAACAAATTAAGACCACTATTACTACCTTGACTACTGTCATTGAGAACGATGATAGGTTTAAGATAGATTATCATATATAGCCACAAATCGTTTCCATAGTTTTAAAATTCTATTAATTTTAATGTGTGTATAGCATTGGCATTCAGGAATATTGATATTTAAAGAAACAAACCATAAATATATTTATTTTAATGTTAAACATCAGATTTTTAATACAATTTTTTTGTAAGTTAACTGAAACGAAATAAAACTTATGTATAAAAATAAAAAAAAAAAAGACTGTGAAATTGTTCGAAGTCTCTTATTGTAAGCTGCTTATCAAATTATCTGTCAGTTACCTACTATCATCTTCAGACAAGAGCATTTCATACCGCTTCATTTAATGCAATAAAGATTTTTGTTACTCGTGAACTGAAGTAATTTAATTTGCTTTTGCACATTTAACATCAAAAGCACTCACGATATATTCAATTTCTTTGTTTTTTAACACAACACATTTCCTTATATGGGCATCCTTTCTCAAAGTAAACTTTGCCATTTATACTATTAAACTACTCAGACAGCACTTGAATGATTGCTATGTTTATGCGATGCTATACCCACACGCAAGTAGGTAAGATTGACAGTAGTGTATGCATCTCTGATAGAGAATATATATCGCTACTGACATTATTCGACAGCAGTACCATTACACACTGTGAGTATCGCTTCAATAATCATAAATATTACAAAATTCATACTTCAATGTCAGTTCAGTCGGAAAATGAGTAATTTATAATATGTATGAACGACGAACGGTAACTAAAGCTTCCGTTGTACCCACTGATTGCATTATACGCTCAAAGATACAACGCTTCAGATACAGTATTCGTACATTAGAGCATCGCTTAATAACGTCGCATGGCAAGGATTTGTAGAACGAAATTAACAGCTTTCATGCGATTTAATTGTGCTTTCACATTGCACATTTGCACATTTGTATCCAAACAATAATTTAAACATTGCTTTTGTATAGTTTACAAGCCGCTGAATTTGTTGTTTTTATCTATGAACGACGGCACAATGCCATTATGAATATTATGATTGTTTGTTAATATTTTCATTTCCGTTGTATTATTATATTACCCACTACTCTTTGTAGCAAAAAAATGTCAACTATCCGCCCCAAAATGCAGTATTTCATAGCAGCTCCAACTGCTGGAATGATGTTGTCATTTCAGTAACGAATTGTTTTGCATAATAGTGCAATTTACATTATAAGGATGTCATTATTGTTATCTTCTGGGTTTATACGAGGATTTGTAGAAGAAGAGTTTGCACACTGAAGGATATTTCATTATCTTGTCTAAGTATTATTATTTCTGTTCTGATGTGTATGCTACATGAGCACAGTAGTTGTCTTCTCGTTGGAGTAGAGGTCATTATCAGATTGAAACAACTTTTTGTCTTATTGTAATTTTTTAACTTGTAATGTCAATGTTGCGATAAATAAAATTATGCTTTATTATTACTATGACGATTTGTATATTTTTAAAGGTTATTCAAGCGTTGAATAAATTTTTTTGGTGTTGGATCTGTTTTCAAAATTTTAATATATATTCTATCTATAAAATTTTTTGAATTAATTATCGACCTGTTTTTTATAATGGTTTTCACATATTTTTTAATCTGGCTCTAGGTCCCTTTTTGTTAAATAATTCAACGTTTAATATTTTTTATTACCTATTCTCTATATTTCGAGTCTCCTTGAGAGTCATCATTAGGATCACAATCTAACATAAATTAATATTACTGTGGTGAGAATCAACAAAGTAGGCTAAAATTGTCAGATTCTCTGATATTTAAAAATATTTTATTTAAAAATATTTATTCAGATTTTTTCAGTCAGTTGATCAGTCAGTCAATTAGTTAGTGTTTCTAAAGTTGTATTAAAAATAATAAAAGTTTGTGTTACAATAAATACTGTTTTTTATAAATAAAAGCTATTTGGTTATTGTAATCACAACATTGGTGACCCCGACACAAAAAGGAGTTGTAAGTTATTATCAAGCCCAACATTAGCAAGCAAGATGACTAACCGTGAGGAAGAAGATTTTTTTCCGGCAGAAGGAGAAAGTCGCACTGACAAAGAGGTATACCGGGTTTCAGTTAAGCCGATGATGTTTTCAAGAGAGCATCCGGACCTTTTTTTTCTGCAAATGGAAGCACAGTTCAGGAATGCGGGAATAGCGAAAGATGATACAATGTTCGACCATGTAGTAGCAAGTTTAGAGCCGAAATACCTGGAGTGCATAGTTGATGTGATTCGAGATCCACCGAAGGTGTTGAAATATGAGACGTTGAAGAAACGGTTTGTGTAGTACAAAGGAATGAACCGAAGGAGATGAGGAAGGAAATTGACGAGTTGAAAGTCATGATAAATAATTTGGTCATTCAGTTGGGCAAAAGAGGAAGAAGCAATGACAGAGATCGTGGAAAAGGGCGATCATCAAGTGCTAGAAGAGGAAATATCTGTTTTTATCATCGGCGGTTCAAGGAGAGGTCCACAAAATGTGTTCAGCCTTGCCAGTACAAACCACCGCAAAACTCAGCGGAAAACTAAACACCACTTCACGTCTGACGGCGAGTGAAGTGGCAGAGAGTAAAGCATGCCGTTTGTTCTTCAAAGATAAAAAAACAGGTATAAATTATCTAATAGACACAGGCGCGGAAGTTTCAATTTTGCCAAAGAGAATGCAGCCTGAAAATGAAGCCACGCAATATTATTTATACGCAGCAAACGGAGCGAAAATTAGCACGTATGGAATGAAATTAGTGCAAGTCAATTTGGGGTTGCGCAGACAGTTCCTGTGGGAGTTCCTAGTGGCGAAGGTAAATCACCCAATAATAGGGGCGGATTTTTTGAATAATTTTGGTTTGATAGTTGACCTGAAGAACAGGAGAATTTTAGATGGCATTACAGGCCTCCAGGTAATGGGTTCGAAGAGAGAGATGCACTGCGTGAAGCTAAGCACAATTGATGCGACTAGCCCGGTACATAACATTCTGTGGGATTATAAAGAGATAACGGAACCGGCTACTAGTAATAAGGTGGCCACGAAGGTTACGCTAGTAGAGCATCAAATTGTTACCAAGGGACAGCCAGTGTATGCAAAACCTCGGCGGTTAAATCCTGAAAAATTTGAAATTGCGAGAAAGGAATTTGAATTTATGACGAAACAAGGTATTTGTAGACCAAGTAACAGCAATTGGGCAAGTCCGTTGCATTTAGTGGCGAAAAAGGATGGTAAGTGGAGACCGTGTGGTGACTATAGGAAGCTTAATTCAATAACACTACCAGACCGGTATCCAATACCCCATATACATGATTTTACTCGCATATTGTACAATAAGAAAATTTTCTCAACCATTGACTTGGAAAAGGCCTACAATCAAATTCCGATTGCTGAGGAGGATCGACCTAAAACGGCGATAATAACCCCGTTTGGCTTATATGAGTTTAACATGATGACTTTTGGTTTATGCAATGCTGCGCAAACTTTCCAAAGGTTTATGAATGATGTCCTAAAGAATCTGAGTTATGTGGTAACGTACATAGATGATATATGTATAGCATCAGCTGATGAAAAGGAACACGAAATACATTTAAGAGAAGTGTTCAAACGATTAAGTGATCATGGTCTGAGAATCAATCTGGGGAAAGTGTGTGTTTTTTATGAAAGAAGTTACCTTCCTGCGTCATGTGATAAATGGGGATGGAATTAGACCTATAGCTGAAAAGGTAGAAGCGATAAGAAATTTTAAAAAACCGAAGGAAGTACGAGAGTTAAGAAGGTTCATTGCTTCAATTAATTTTTACAGGCGTTTCCTCCCGAATGCCGCAAAGAATCATGGCATCCTGCACGCGCTATTAAAAGGAAATAAGAAAAATGATAGATCTCTGATTGATTGGACAGCAGAGGCTGCGAAAATATTTGAAGTGTGTAAGAATAATCTGGCGAATGCTGCAATGCTAGCACACCCGGCTCCGAATGCGAAACTGGTGCTAAATGTGGATGCTAGCAATGTTGCAGTAGGAGCAGTGTTGCAACAGCTTATAGATGGACAGATGCAACCGCTGGGATTTTATTCCAAAAGGCTGACAGAGACTCAAAAAAGATATATTACTTATGACCGCGAGCTACTTGCTATATATATGGCGGTCAAGTATTTCAGGTACATGATTGAGGGCAGGAATTGCACTGTGCTAACGGATCATAAACCGATTACATTTGCTTTCTTACAAAGATCTGAAAAAGCATCAGAACGCCAGTTACGCCATTTAGATTTTATCGGGCAGCTGACAACAGATATTCAGCATATAGCAGGCAGCAAAAATACGGTCGCAGATGCTTTATCTCGAGTCGAAAGTGTAGTGGCTGGAGTTAGACGATCACTAGACTATGATAAGTTGGCAGAAGCTCAGAAAGTTGACCAAGAGATGAACGAGTTGATAAGAAACTGTACAGCGTCATCTCTGGAGCTCAAGTTGGTAGAGTTAATTACAGAGGGTGTTTCTGTGTATTGTGATGTATCCGGAAAGAAACCGAGACCGTTTATTACAAAGTCCTTCCGAGCGCAAGTGTTTGAAATGTTACACAATTTAGCTCATCCTGGTAGAAAAGCAACTATAAAACTAATAAGTTCTCGTTTTTGTTGGCCTAAAATGAAGACTGAAATAAGTCAAATGGTGAAAACATGCATGGCATGCCAAAAGTCAAAAATCCAGCGGCACAACAGGACTGTGTTGCAGGATTTCAACGCTCCTGATCAACGTTTTGAGCATGTTCATATTGATATCGTGGGACCTTTGCCCTATAGTAATGGTATGCGGTATTGCCTGACATGCATTGACCGGTTTTCAAGGTGGCCGGTGGTGGTACCATTGGCGGAGATTACGGCAGAATGTGTGGCTGAGGTTTTAATTAAGGATTGGATAGCGCATTATGGTGTGCCGAAAAGGATTACGACAGACCAGGGACGACAATTTGAATCCAAGCTTTTCGATGAGCTAGCCAAAATTTTGGGGTGTGAAAGGCATCGAACTACAGCATATCATCCACAGTCAAATGGACTTGTCGAACGTTTTCATCGCACGCTAAAGTCTGCACTGAAGTGTAAATCAAGTGTTGAATGGACAAGGGCCTTGCTAATTGTTGTAATGGGATTAAGAGCGGCATTTAAAGAAGATTTGCAAGCGACACCGTCGGAATTAATTTATGGGGTAAATATACGTTTACCAGGAGAGGTGTTTGATGGTGATTTGAAGCAAGTATCGCAAACAGAGTTTGTTAAGAAGTTAAGGGAAACTATGAGCGAACTGAAGCCATTACAAACATCGCGTCATATGACGGAAAAGCCATTCGTATTTAAAGATTTGAAAAGCAGTACGCACGTATTCTTACGTGATGACGCTGTGCGACCACCATTGAAACAACCGTATGAGGGCCCATATGAAATTCTATGTCGTGGTGAGAAAACTCTGACAATAAGGGCAAGAGGACGCACGATGAACGTCAGTATGGATCGAGTGAAACCAGCATATTTTGCAAATGAAGCTGATGAAGGTTGTTGCCAAGATAGTGTCAAGGTGTTAGATGATGACAGTAACAAGCAGATAGCACCGAAGGTGACTCGAGTGGGTAGAATAGTGCGTTTTCCATTGAGGCTTATGAGGTAGTAATAATGTGTAATACGGACAGAATTTGTCGTGATGCAGCCGTCAAATTCTAGAAGGGGCTGTGTGGTGAGAATCAACAAAGTAGGCTAAAATTGTCAGATTCTCTGATATTTAAAAATATTTTATTTAAAAATATTTATTCAGATTTTTTCAGTCAGTTGATCAGTCAGTCAATTAGTTAGTGTTTCTAAAGTTGTATTAAAAATAATAAAAGTTTGTGTTACAATAAATACTGTTTTTTATTAATAAAAGCTATTTGGTTATTGTAAACACAACATTACTAAAACTATATATACGTCATCCTCTTTATTCTATCATCTATATGGCGCTATAGACGATTAACAAAAAGGGACCTATAGCCAGATTAAAAAATATATAAAAACCATTTATTTTATTACAAGACATAACCTACAGTTTGATAACAATGATTTTATCAGTATATATTATATATATACTATGCATCAATATGGATAGTTACTTTTTAGAACATGAACATGAATACATCCAATTTAGTTTTATTTAAAATGAAAAAGTGTCTGACCATGCTACATTCAAATTAAATATATACTAGAGTGAAGTATAATATATATTTGCAGAGCACCAACTTGATGAAATACTAGATACCCGTAAAATATTAAACCGCCTACAAATGTATGGACAAAAATTTATTTTGAGTTATCAATTCTATCTTTATAAACGTGTCACTTCAGTTTTTAACAAAAACAAAATTTTTTAAATGTGGTATAGAGAAAGATTTGCTAAAAGCTCTAGTAACTAGCAAACTATCCTCAGAAAGCTTGCTATACTAACTACGAAGTGAACTTAATTATTATTCCTTTATGTATTCAATACGTAACAATTAGAACTATAATTGATTGCAAAATTAAGTTTTGAACTAATTTTGAACTAATTGATAAGCAAACCCATTCCCTTACGCATACAGTCAGTGCTCAGCTTATCACAAATGTAGGTATATATTATTATAAAGAAATAAGCAGTAAGAACTAACATAATAAACAGTATAAGATAATAATAATATAAGAGAAAATGCAATGCAAGCTCCTAACGGTCTCAGCTAATAGCAATAACTGAAGAAATCATAATTTTACAAAAAAATGTTTCTAGGAAATATTTATGTAAACATTTTGTTAGAAATAGTACTTCTAATGGTAATTAACAACAAGTCTTTAGGTTTGTGAGCTCTATTAAATATACAAGACGTAGACATAACATATTATATTGTCTCTTTATCTCTATCTTATTCTTTCATATACCCTCTTTGTTCTCACTCTCTCTTTCGAGTTCTCACTCTTAAACACTCTATCTGCCTCTAACTCTCGTATACTCTTTCATACACCCTCTTTGACTCCATCTCTCGTATACGCTATCATACACTCTCTCTGACTCTAACTCTTGTATATTTTCTCATACACTTCCTCTATGTAGTAAAACATTTTTCTCATCTTTCATTAATAATATAATAATTAATAAGATGATAAAGGAACAATGACTACAAATGCAAGATGCAAGCATCTAATTACCTAAAAACAACAGGATTTATGATTTGAAACAACTTAAACCTATAAACTTGAGTTTATTAGTTAATTGCAGAAATTATGGAATAATAATGGTACTCAGAGATCATTATATGATCGCATCTGTCTATGCCAAAAATAGGACTGACAGACTCAAACCTGTGTAGAATGTCTAAAAGAAGAAAAAAAAACCAAACATTCAAATAATATATTTTCTCTTGATGCCTTGTGTAAATTAAAACAAGACTAAATGATATATGGTCAATAAACTAATTACATTAAAAAAATACGAATATTTCCTAAGATCACTGATGATGAGTACTTGACAATAATCGAAACAGCGTTATATGGTCAACCATATTTCAATAAATTAATCAAATTTTTGTTGTTGTTTATTCATGATAGTTCGAATCCTTCTAGTTTCTTTACGTCACATTCGTTAAAATAAAAAAATTCAGACCAAATAATACCCCAATGTTTGAAATTTGTTTGATATAACTCAGCTTGAAACTTTAATGCATTTAAATTTTTTTTTAATAAATAATTTTGAATAATAGACATTTTTCCAATCTCTGACCGATTAATTTCTATCTACTGTCGATTAATTTTCGTCTTCTATCAATTAGTTTCCATTTAGCATCGATTGGGTTTTAACAGCCTCTACTCAGACTCTTCAGCCTCTTTAGCTATCTTATATTATATACTTTATGAAACACCCACAATTAATAACAGATCAAAAATATTAAAATCTTTTAAAGTACTTCAGTGTTTTAATGTTTGATGGCAACATTAAATTTATTATAGTTCATTATCAAACATAAATAAAAATAAAAAAAAACACAACCAAAAATAAAAAATCAAATCACAACTGGGTTCAAGGGAAAGCGTGAACGGAGCTAATGCTCTGCCATGGCGTGTTACATTTGGGTGTGGAGGAATTTGTTGCCTCATTTTTTTTTTTTGGTGGGGCTTTTCAAAACGGTTCTTGACGCGACGTTACACATGCCAAAGCATTTGTTACCCACAAATCAGCGCCTAACACTGAAAGCATCCTTAAAAATAATTAATGAGCCGAAAAAGCTCATTTTTTGATAAATTACTTTTATTTGATGAAAAAAAAAACGCAGAAACAAAAAGGAAGAAATAAGTATGGCAGCAAATATAAAAATTGAATGAAATAACGAATTCGCTTTATGCTTTTTATCCACAAAAGTCGTTATGAATTGTGCGCAAAA
Source organism: Teleopsis dalmanni (assembly GCF_002237135.1). NCBI lineage: Eukaryota > Metazoa > Arthropoda > Insecta > Diptera > Diopsidae > Teleopsis > Teleopsis dalmanni. The sequence continues at coordinate 26,583 of NW_024031414.1, forward strand.
TTTATTCCGAACTTCGCATTGCATCACAAGATTAAAGACACCGAAACAGTCGAAGAACCAAAAATTACTATGCGCTCAAAGGGAGCACTAAATTGGCCTACATTAGGAGTGTTTGTATTATTTACTTTGTTGGTTAGAAGGGCAAAAGTTGCAGACGAAAAAAAAAATAATAATAATAACACATAACATTCATATTCATCTGTGCATGCGTTGGGGGCGGAAGTTATAATTAGTTCCGGTTTGTATATACTTTTTCTCGAATAGTATGTTTTTCATACGTTAAAGCAATTCGCAGTCATTAAATTAGTTTGAAAAGATTACTGATGAGATTAAATATTAAGTGGGAACATATGAGACTGGAGTGATGCTTTCGGATCGGAGGTTTATAAATTAGTACTATATTTGGGGGTTGCATTAATTGAACACTTATTGTAGGGAGTTTGGTAATTTATTCAGTAAAAGTGAAATGTTTAGGAAGATAGACAAGCTTTTTCGATTCGTTGTGGTTAAATAAAGTTTTGAAAAATTTTGTGAAACATATTTTTGTGAAGGATTTTTTAAAGTTTACGTCTTTCATTGATTTACCTCCATATCTGCAATTTGATTTATCAGCTGGTATGTTTCCGTTTGGCTCCAGCCTGTCCAAATACTCTTCTGAGTTATAACCATTGTATGGAACTTTATTACCGTGATTATGCCCATGACCGCCGCGATGATGGTGATGGTGGTGATGATGATGATGATGATTTGATTCTTCCCCATCTTCTCTTGATATTGCTAAAAAAAAAACAAAATAAAAATGAAAATGTGAGTAAGCAAGAAATAATTAAATTTATATAATTATTAAGAATATATTCACTAATATAGAAAATTATAAATAGTAGGTATATCTTTATATGTAAAATACACTTAAGCTAATATTAAAACAGAACTTTGTACTGACAAATATATTGACAAAACTAGTATGAGAGTGGAATCTATGAACCGGAATACAGTTGGAATAAGCCTTTTGAAATAATTGTAATAATACAGAAAAATAAAAAGCTTTTCTATAACTATATATCGATTGTTTTATATCTAATCCGCGAACTTATAGAACAACAAGAACAGCAGCAGTGACATATTTACCCTTGTAGCATACTAGATTTTAATTAACATTTATATTTGTGCATACACCAATAGAAAGAATTTTGTTTTTTATTATAGGTGAGGAGATGGAATGCCTTAGACACTGTTAAACCAATCTTCACCACAAACATCTGATTTCTTCATCGCGATTACTCCTCTCGGGACCACGTTCACATTACTTCAGGGAAAATTCCTTATTCATTGGCTATCCATGTTTATGCTTATTATAGAGATTGCATTCACGTCTTCAGTCCTGTTCCGATTTATAACGTTTTCAGATTGATATTTGTTTTCGTTTGTTTGTGTCTAGGGCTTTTTTTTTTCGAAGCACATTTGACGATTAATTCTGTGATTTTATTCTAATTTTCTGCTCGTTCTTTCAATTTCCTAATGATATTCTCGACATGAAGTGACCTATATTCTCTTTACGTAACGATTGCTTTCCGTGCCTTTTTTTTGCAGTAGAAAAAAATGTTCTCAGTATCATCCCAATCTACCTTCTGCTCAAAAAGTATCCGGATATTGTTGTTTGTTAACTACTCCTTAAGTATGTCCATTAATTGAATTAACGAAATAAAATAAATTTTATAACGTACTCATAAAACGGTTTCTATGTTAAAATACTCAAATATTTCATAATTCTTTTTAACATATTTAATTATTATGTAAACCCAATTACTTTACAAAACAATTAAATAAATTAACTTTTCAATTTGTTTTTACTGTTTCCAACTTGAAAATATTTCAAACTAATTGACTTTTGTAAATGACCTACGGGCCAATTGTAAATATCGGTCAATATAATATACTACACTGCTTACTATCAGCACGCCCATTATTAACAGCTAACCCAGTCACTATACCATATTCCAACAGTCCATACCCATATCACCAACACCCTTTACAAGCGAAATAACAAGTTTAACATTCCACAATAGAAAATTGAACTGCTCTTTACCATATCTGCCCACAATTCAATTTTCCTACAAACTGACTTCATTCATGCAATCCTTCGCTGTAATTCTATTAGCTTCGAAATTTTGGTAAGACAGCATCGACATCCACAGCACTAAAGGCACCGTACCAAGTTAGCCTGTGTCTTGTACTTACTGAGCCATAAGTAGTACGGAAATTTAGTAAATTTCGCCCAAGGGATTTGCACTCATTGAATTGAAAGCAAATATGACGTAAAATTTTGAAAATTACCTCTTGTAACCGGACTCACCCTTATCAAATTCACTCTCTTCTACCCCTGAAATTCAATTCAATTTCAATTGGTACACTGCATTTTGACATAATTTGTATGCAAAGTAGTTTTAAGTACTCAAGTGAAGTTTTTTTTATCCTATCTTAAAATTAGGTCAGTACAGCTGTGGCCAAATTATACCACCATCCAATGCCTTAAAATAGGGTGCAAAGTATTTGAAACCCAGTTCAAGTGGGTGATTTAATGACTAAAGCGTACATAGAGGTAATGATGCTGTAGGTTATGTACACCACGTCTGGCCGAAGAATAAAGGTTGGGTGTCAGGTGATTCAATGAATTTGTTTTTTTTTATCTTTTCGTATTTTCGAAAATAAATTAATTAAT
>NW_024031415.1:0-29128 GCF_002237135.1 Teleopsis dalmanni
ACCTGATTCAAAGACCATTTTAGCATATGGATGATTAGGATTGCTTGTACCAAATTGACGAGATAATCGTTCTTCTTTTCGATGATAATAAAATTCAGGTTTGCGTAGAATAGCTATAGCTTTATCATTGTAAGTAAGAGCTAGCGCAGAGACACCTGTAAAAAAAATTATGAATATAGACACTTTTTTTATTTGTATTTTGCTATAATTTAATACCATCTAATTTCTCTTTAGCATCAGCTGATACAGATAATACAATAGGCACCGATTGATTTTCACGGAAGGCACCATCTTCCGTTAATATGGAATTAAAATGCAAAGTTTGAAGGTATTCTTGTTCACGCATAAATCCTTTTAAAGGATATGCCCAACCTTCTGATAAAATTTGCAACCATTGCAGTTCTATTTTAGTGATAGGAATTGTTTTTAAAGATTTTATTTCGTGCAAAGCTGCTTCTGTGCGACTTGAATCTATGAAGAGTTCAGGAAGCTTAGATAATAAGAATAATTAAAAATAATTATAGAGGAAAAATAATATATATATAAAAATTCTAATAAAAACCTACTTGATTGATGTCTCGCAAGGTTTTAGGTATTATCGCTTCTTCTTCTAGTAGATGTATCACTTTTTGTGTAGATTCCTGTATCGTAAACCCATCTGTGCTTACTACTATTTCTGGATGTTGTGGAACTTCATATTCTTGCGTTATACCAGTAAATCCCTTAATAATACCTTCCCTAGCTTTTTTATATAAGCCTTTAACATCTCTCGTCTCACACACTGACAAAGGTGTATCTACATAGACTTCATAAAATTTAAGATCCGAGTCTTTATGTATTTTCCGCACTAATTCACGGTCATCCGCAAATGGTGAAACAAAACTGCAAATCGCTACAACGCCACTATCAGCAAATAATTTTGCTACTTCACCAACACGACGTATATTTTCCTCTCTATCTGCCGGTGTAAAACCTAGATTTTTATTCAAACCTGTGCGTATATTATCACCATCAAGGCCGTATGCAGGAATGCCACGTGACACTAGATAAGCCTCTAATTCAAAGGCAATTGAAGTTTTGCCGGCACCACTCAGTCCTAACAGTTAGCGGAAAAATAGGAAAAAATTATTTTTTTGTCTAATTTTTCTATTTTGAGATATATTAATTTTAATTTTATTTAATAAAATAATCTTACTTTATACACTATTATTTAATATAAGTAGCAGTATTAGATAGCAGTATATATGTCTTACCGGTTAACCAAACAGTGCATCCTCGAAACCCTCGACATAAACCTAAATTCTTTCCTCTTATTTCTCTCGTTACATGATGTTTTTGTTCTGTTACATTTGTGGCAACTTGTAGACACTGAAAACAAAATAAAGTATAAATTATTTATTATTAAATTTATTAGCATAAAACAAATATTTACATTAATTAGCAAATATTTATATAAATCAAAAAATATTCAAATAAACGATAACGGATTGAAAATGTAAGCGATTTTGAGAGTCTATTGACCTTTATTAGTAAAACAAAGAAAGAGAGAAAGAGGTAAATTTATTAATATTTCTTAACTATGAAGGTATTATAAAACGAAAAATAATATCCATAAGAAGTAATGCTTCTTTTTAAAATTTCTTAAGTTTTAAACTTAGTTAATTTTTTTTATTAATTTTTTAAGTAATTTGAGCAACAAATAGAATGATTCACAACTTTTAAATGTTACCTGGATTAAATTTTGCAACATAAATATTAAATTTAAAAACTTTTTAACTTAATATACTGCGACAACAACAGGCAAATTTACTACTACTGATGATGTGAGTAATGCAATCAGAAAAGGTTTAAGCTTTAGTAGAAATGGATCAACAACTTCAAAACTGACCTGTCCTCTTAAATCCAATGGAAATTTCTTAGTATCTCTATAATCACTTTCAGAATTTTTATTACTACTTTTGGATTTAACGGAGCAAATTACTTTGGAAATTATTCAATTTGATCCAATGTAAAAACCTTGTCCGTTAATTATATTAATAAATTAATAAGACGAATAATGTAATTGTTAGATTTTTTCAAAATTTTTTAAACAAAGTTCCTGAAACTTAGTAATATTGTTTCTCACTATCATAATTTTAGAATACGTATTACTTTTCTGATTATACTGTTTAAGGCCGCGTTTTATTTAGCATAAACTACCATAGTCTTAAGTCAAAGTGTTCCATTGAATAAAAATTATGTTCTTCTGAGATATATTGAAATTCACACGTTTGTAACTTCAGATGGAATACTTTTAAAGTTGCCCAATAACTTGCTTTTAAAATTAAAAAACATTTTTTTAGCCAAAATATTAAAGGTTATATGATTTGTAGATAATTTGTAGTAACATATGGACTTAAAACTGTTACCAAAAAATGCATTAAAAAAAAAAACTGTCTTCACAGCTATAGACCGAATGATATTGCGGTATGAGTTTCAATATACATGCAGTAATAATATACAAAGGAGAGAGTGTACAGTTCAATCGGCTATTCCCAGGTAACGTATATTTATTAAAAACTAAAATATTCCTTTTACCAAAATTAATAAAGAATTTGATCCTAATTGTTTAAACTAAATTTAAAATATTTAAATTAATATGTATTACCCTATTAAATTGAATTTATATCAATTACGAGGTAAACTCTTAATCAGCCACGCATGTAGTTAGTGCTTAACCTAACACAAATATATACAGTAATTCCCCTTATAACGCTGTACTCTTATAAACTGTTTTTATATTACGCGACTTCAATCCTCCGTACAACACGAGCATTCCCCTATATAACGCAAGGATTTTTACAGTTTCTAATTAGATTCGCATACCTTTGAACGTGTGTATACGGGGTATGCGGGAATCCCTATAACGAGTTTTCCGGGGGATTACTGTACTTTAAAATAAACAAAGCAAAAGTGTGAAGCGTCAATAAAAAACTAATAAGGAATGCAAAACAAAAAACTATTAGCGAACTACACTAAAAAACCTTGTTACAAGGTATTGCATTTCCAATAATTAAAATATTTTTAGTACTTTGTATTGGGTCCACTCTCTATTTATCTGTTAAAGTATATTCGCACTAAGGTAAGTTATATTTCCGTCATGCCAAGGAGCAATAGCTATTGAATGTGACATTTTTCTTTATTTTCGGAATTTTATCGAAAGAAAATTGCAGCTATTTATGTTTTATTCATGAAATATCTTAAGATTCTGAAATATAGTTACTACTTTTATATAGAACCTTTGTATCAATCAGATCTGATTTGTACACAATTTTAACATATGTAACTATTTTAATAACGCGTGCCCCAAAAAACTCACTCAAAAAACGCGTGTCTGACTTAAGGATTTAAGCCTGGAGCATCAACCTGTAAGGACGAAAATGTTGCTTTACAGCGACTAAACAACAACGAAGCGCATACGAATGAATCACGACTTGTACGAGCTTTATTACGACGACATTGATATAATTAAGTGAATTAACATCCAGCGGCTTTGTAGGCTTGGTTATATTGTGAGAATGGATGAATATGCTTCAGCGAGGTGTTTAAAGCAGTAATTGGAGAAAGAAGGCATAGAGATAGACCGCGTCTCCGGTAGAATTATCAAGTTAAAAGAGCACTAACCGGATTTAATGTACGGGACTGAAGAAGGCGTGCACGCGGCAAAGGTCCTTGTAAAAACTGGGACCTTGCTGCGTCAGGTCGAAATTCGGTAACGGGCTGTTATGGTCAAATAAGTAAGTGTTTCAAAAAACACTATAAAATTTTATTCCTTTATCTCAAAAAATACAGACTCTATGCATGGAGGGCAATCCGTTTGCATAGCGAGGGGGAACGGGACACTTGTTTTGAAGTTCACATACTTGGGACACCAAATTAAGATTGATGAAATATAGAGATCAGTATTCAATCCTCTGCTCAGGAAGCTTTTGATTCTTGCCACCGTTTGCATAGCGAGGGGGAATAGGACACCTGTTGTGAAGTTCACATACTTGGGACACCAAATTAATTGATGAAATGTAGACATCAGTATTCAATCCTCTGCTGAGGAAGCTTTTGTCGTTTAAGCCAGATCAATGATATTGTACGCTGGTTCCTTATTAGCTCCTGGTTAAGTTTTACGCTAGCTTTGATTAGTCAACTAAAATTCTAGATAAAGACTTCGGCATGGAAAACACTAAACCAGCTCATAAGGTGTAATAATGGTGTCGAGCTGTCAGATGTTTTGGTATTGAAATGTCGGCAAAGTTTAGTATTTTACTTGTTTAAATTTTCGGACATAAATATCGTTGATAAATGCAAAGTAAATGTCTACTCATAAGATTCTTTTTTATACACTTTATTGATAGATTAGAGTGATAGATATTAAGAGCTATTTGTAAGTGGGCTGGTAGGTATTACAAAAAGCTATAACTGCATACTTTGCTATGAAGAATAGAAAACAGCAAAATACATTCAGTGTTACTGTGATTGTCTCACCAGACTCAGATTTCGGTACTCATCAAATACCTATCCAATTATAACAAAATTTCGCAACATATCTCCAAAGGACATAATGGCATTTTTAAAATGAGTTTGTCACAACAATCTTCAAAGGATATAGTGATGTGGTGATAAGTTTCCAAGCCGTTAAAAATCTATCTAAGAGTGGGCTGGTATGTTTTGAACTCTAGAACTTAAGATTTAACTCAAAAGAGTTACTATTATTAAGAATTAAATACCGTCATTGTTCTGTAGGTAGTCATATAATAACCCAACGCTAATAGTACAAGACCAGGCATCTGTTAAACTTTAGAGAGTAACAAAAGGTTTTGCATTTAATGCGGCATCTGTTAAATTTTAGAGGGTAAGATTGTACTATAAAACTTACTTAGGAAAATTATTGTTACTGTGATTTTAATACCGGTTTACTATATTGCTAATATGGATGGCACTAAAATAATTTATACCAGGAAGGAAGTTAGGAAAGGTATCACATTTTATTTAGAATTACGCTTTTTAATAATTTAAGTGAACTATATCAACTTGATCTAAATATACTTTAAAATTTATTTTGGATTATTTCGGATTAAGCGCTAAGGGTGCAAAAAAATTATTCTTTTACTTACAGGTGGTATTTCAAATTAATGCTCAAAAGCTGTACAATTACCAAAATTGTGACTCACTTTAGCATTATATTAACTGATATAAAAACTAAATCATGAGTTTCATATTATTTAATAAAAAAATAGGCTACTCAAAGATGATGGATGTTTGGGTACCACATTATTTACCGCTGAAAAGTTATGAAATATGAAATATAAGTCAAAAGCCATTATTAATTTCATAATTGACTTCAAAGCCTGTATCGAGGGAAAATAAATGTTGAGTGTGTAGTGGTTTTTGAAAGTAATTGTCAATTACAAACTGATCTAGCCTGGTGCAACGGTTTATTCGGTTATTTACTGCTTACAACTCAACTGCTTAAACGAAACAATCAACAAATAGCGATCAGAATTTGTCAACAGCAAAGGGAGTGTGTTCTATTATGACAATACCAAATCATACACATCTTTGATGAATCCGTATAGTCCAGACCTGACACTGTCTGTCTATAATTTGTTTTGGTGCCTGGTGAAAAATTGACCAACCAAAGAGCAGCTAAAAATCACTGAACGATCGCTAAAAATCACTGATGGAATTATGATGCTATCCGTAAAATGGTAAAAGGTCACAGTTAATAGCGGCTCATATAAATTTAATTAAAATTTTTTACTAAAATACGGCGGATACTTTATATCACCCAATATTAATTATTATTAGTAATTTAATTATTTTTAATTTTAGGACAACTATATTATTTGTATTGTATCTAACGAAAGACACAGTGAATGAATAAACTCTAAATTATGGATAGCTTTATTAATTTTTTTTATTTTAATTTTAATTAAAATAATATATAAGTATTAGAACTAATACTTTTTTTAAATTTTTACGGATATTTAAAAAGAAATTATAAAACAAATAAAACATGTGTCAAAATAAATCAGCACAACACCTTTATTTAAAATATTTTGTAAATAGAATTTAAATAATAAATTGCTTCAACAATTAGAGTATTTTTTTATATAGTTTTGTATACTAATAATAAACAACTTCTAAAAACATTCGGAGACCTTGGCATACACAACAATATTATTTAACCCAATTTCAGTGAGTTTTATTTTTTATATTAATATGTTTAAATAGTCTTATCACATCTAACTAAAATATTTCAAGCTTAATTTGAAATAAAATATTTTTAAACCTACCCTTCTCTTAAAAAAGGGATAAAAGCCGTTAGATGGATTTGGCATTATTAACAATGCTTAGTAAATTAAATATGAATTATTTTTATTTATTATTAAATAAAACAAACGAATTAAAATGAATTATTAGAGTTAGTTTAATATTATTCACAATCGCCACGCGATTTATTTCAATACTAAATGCTTCTTGTGCAGTCGCGAACGTACTAAAATTTTGATATGACTTTGTTGAGTTATAAGCCGAAAGCAAGAGCAACAGCAATGGTACAAGAAGAAAAAAGTAATTAAAAATTTATATATAAAAAAAATATTTTATATGCGTTACATATTTTTGAGATGAATTTGCATAAATAAACTGAAGTTAGAGGAAACTATTAAAGAGCAAATCTCTAAACCGTTGCCAGTGGCATTTGCTTTCGTTGATGCTTCTCGAAGTACGTGGTTTTTTACTGTTTCGCCTAATACATAATCTTCGCTATTTTAGAAGAGGTCAGTGTACAATACACAATAAATTTCTCAAAATAAATATAAGATTCTTTATTGAAAGCATTTTGATTGATTTTAGAAATTATTCATTTCTGCTTTGATATTGTTTATATAAGGAAATAGTATCTGCATTAAGTTAGATGCCAGAACCTATATTCCTCCTAGGCATTTTTTTTTATAAACAAGATTTTTAGAAAAAAATAGTTGCATTGAGAAGAAATCAGCGTGTTTATATGTGTATGTCAGTATAAAGTTTATTTCAGTGAAATAAATAGAGATTTTAAAAAGTAATTTGTTTCTAATTCTTAAATATTACCGTTAAGTATTAAAATTTTAGTCTTTCCACAATATTTTCTTTATATATTTCAACACATTCATTTTGAGATAAAATTATATAAATTCTTAAAATAGGTTAATGCAAGTGGAGTTAAGACACGGTCGAACTGATTATTTAATGTTTATTTATTAAATTTATAGTGTAAACTTAAAATATTCACCTGCGCACGGTGTAGGTCTGAACAAAACTACATACGGAATGTGTTGCTAACGCTGCTGTTTCTGTTATCAGATCGTCAGTGGTTTTATATATGAATAAGGTTGGAAACATTATAAATGCGGCTTTACTATAGCCGGTAAACAATAAGCACTTAATCGTGCTACTGCAATCGTGCTGAGTAACTTACAGTACAATCAGCATCTACAAATTATTATGTTATTTGCTCTAGAATTTTACAGTATTATTACTCATCAAAGTAATGGTTATACTGGGTAGCATAGAAACTTCAAGACCTTGGTAAGAGCCATCGATCATATATGGCTTATGTAAAAGAGGAACAATACTGTTCATAAAGTTTCACTTAACACCCGCGATGAAAAATTATTACAATACAATGGTCAAATTTTACACCTATCGGGCATTCAACATACTCGTATTTATCCTAAATCACTATATGTCTGCACATAATTAATGTTGCATAAAGATACTTTGCTCGCCGATTATCGAAGTGGGAATAAAAATTTGAAATTAAAGAAATGTGATTATTTCTAAGTATAATTTATAATAACTGTTTAAAATATTTTCAGTATTAAAATAAATGTAATATTTAAAATCTGTTTAAAAAGAAAACAATTTAATTCTACTTTTACTGTAGTTTGAGAATTGATTAGCAAAACTTTGGATTAAAAAATCAGTATCTTTTAAAGAAATTAACGTTTTAACGTTTTCGTCTTCCTCCTAATCTTCCAAGCAATAAAACTTGTAAATATACTCTGGTATCCAATAGGAGCGCTCAAGAGGTTGCTGACGTACTGATGGATATTGACGATATCGTCCTAATTTTTCATATTTAAATATAAAAATCTATTTCCGCTGTCAAGACTAAAACTCATTATCAAAATTCGAATTATCGGTCTATATAGTGTTTAAATTAAGGAACTGTTAAAAGTTAAACGCATCTATTAAGCAACTCATCTTTAAAGATAGAATACGATATTGTATAACGATATTGCTATTTTTGATGATACTGCAATTGCCATCACTTTTTTTTTCAGAAAAATTAATAGTATCAGATATCCTCATTGAAACGTCTAAACAAAAATAAATCGACTGTAAAAACTTAAAGTGACTGGGTACTAATGTCCCAAGTTTAACATGGAATAGTGACAACGTGCTCACATGTGTTGTTATTGGTCATGATTTAATAGGTATGCACGCTGCTAGATTGATTTATCTTGTTCCAGAGGAAAGTTTTGTTCTTTGGAAGAGTTTTAGAACATCTTAGAACATTTTAAAACATTTCTAATAAAAATAAGGAATAGAAAATCTGAATAGGTAGTAATTAAAAATTCTATCTTTATTCTTCTGGTAAAACATTCAATGATATTAAAATTGAATAAATATTTATAAAGTTTTTTAAATTAAGTATTATTTTACATAAAAATAAAATAAGACATAAAAAAATTGTATTACTTTGGTGTATATATATATTTAATTTAAATATAAATTAAATATATTTAGTTTAATATATTTAATTAAATTCAAATATTCCATTTGTGCTCATTTTATATACATATGCTTATTATATATATTGGCAGTAATTAAAAATTTATTGAATTTTTTATTAAACTTGTATGACTTATATATATATCATTTGAATCTTTTTTAAACACTTGACATATGAAACTTGTTAATTAAATTATTATTTCTTGAATCTATAAATAAAATTAAAGTCGTAGAAATAAATAACACACAGTACTTTCTCATAGTCCATTATTGTTGCACTATAAATCTGTATTAATTACCAACTTGAGGTTATTGAATAAAGGAGTGAATTCTTATCAAAAGTAAGTAATTGACTTGCCAACGTCTAACATAATACTTTAAAGTCTAAATATATAGAGGCCAGTACAATTTACAAAATGGACAGCATATTATGTCATTCCGTACTTGACGGTCTATTTAAAGTTGCAGCGTATCGTGGCTGCAGACCACAATATATGTAACACTGAAGAATAAATGTATCGGATGCGTTAGAGTCGATTTAGTAAACTTATCTCTAAGTGTGTAAAGTATCATGAACGAGTATGATTTTACAAATAATTTTTTTGAGAACGTATTAGGAATGACTAAAATCGGACAACAATATTCGATATATATATAATCAGTTCAGTTCAGTTATCATATAAACTTAACAATTAAATATTTTCTTCCAATAATAATAATGTATATTTCTAATAATGTTTTTCTAATAATAATGTATAATAATTCTATTTAATAATATTGGATATATCTATAATACAACACTGTGTGTGTTATTAATAGAGTTGTCTCTATTGTGCAAGTTGTCTCAAGGCAACGTGATCTTTAAAGCAGCAAAAAATTTTTAAAAAATAAAAGAAAATATATATTCAAATTTTAAAAAAGGAACGATAACTACCAATAAAAAACTATATACATTTTTTTTCAACTAAAAATTTGAAACAATGCTCAAATTGGTTTTTTGAAAAACATTTCTACAAAAAAAAAAGTTGCTTCATGATATCAAGAAACAATAACTCATCACTGATCAGATCGCTTAACATTTAGATAAAGTTGTTATACAAATTAAGGATTTAATTAAATCATTTAATAGAAACAAATGTTCATTTGTTATTATATTAAATGTGTGAATAAATTTTTAGTCTTTAATACTATTCGACAATTTCGAATATATTTAATGAACTTGATATCTAAGATTCTACTGTGTTCTATTTATTCTATTATGTTACTAAACTTAGCCTTTGTTTTTTTTTATTTTCTTGAACGCAGTCAGTTGCTTTAGAATATATACGAGTATATATAGTAAGAAATCTCTTAGCATTAATAAATAAAATGGTAAATTTAATATAAAAGTCAGAAGTCCACTCAAATAAAATTTGAAGATAACGAATTGTAAGAGTGATTGGAGACGAAATATATATATATTTTGATTATTTAAAGTACACCACAAGCGTATGTCATTGGTCCATCAAAACTAAAACGAAATATTTAAGCCAACAATGTAGCCCCTTCAACATACATATTTGAAAGCACAGATCAGAATATCATTTTTAAACAGACAATAGTGCAATAATTTAGAAACATGGGCACTTTTGATTATTTAAAGTACACCACAAGCGTATGTCATTGGTCCATCAAAACCAAAACAAAATATTTAAGCCAACAATATAGCCCTTCAACATACATATTTGAAAGTACAGATCAGAATATCATTTTTAAACAGACAATAGTGCAATAATTTAGAAACATGGGCACTGTTCTGGTACTCCTTTTGATTTTGCTGAGGGGGAATCAGAATTGATGTCTGGGTTTAATGTAGAATATAGAAGAGAAAGTTTTGCGTTAATTTACTTAGCTTTCTTAATATGTTATCATCAATTGCTTTTGACGCATACGTCTAAAAGGCTATCCCTCAACATTTTTCCTATACAGGAATGGTCAATCTGGTTTTCATTTTGGCAGTCAGGTGACACTCAGGTTGACTTATGTCAGGCTTTCTGACGGAAAATGGAGCCTCCGATAACAAAGTTGGGGTCATTGTTTTTATACCATGTAAATGGTATTAAGTCTTAATAGCACTATTTAAAATAAATCGGTTTTGTCAAAGTAGAGAAAACTTATAATCCCAATCAGAAAAAATTAATTAATTTATTTTTATTTAATTTATTTGTAAGGTAGTAATGCTTCGATGAATCAAAATTTAGCATTTAATTTTGACTGAAAATAAACTTTTAAAAATCTACTTGGTTCCAGAAGTAGTACAATTTTGCTTTCGAAGCTATTTTGTCTTTTCAGATGATAAACCCAAAGTACTGTTCATCTTAACCAACTGGGTTAAAACTATAAGAACACTTTATATTGAAAAAAATTTTCATTTCAATAAATTTTTACTCATTTACTGTGTTTTCTTAGTTGACAACTCAATAAGAAAAAATTATTTTTAATATGAAATCAGAAATAAAAAACCACAGGTACTGTTCTAAATACCACAAATTCTCAAAAAACTTGATTTTGTAAAGCATTCTTTTGTGTTAATACTTCGGTTTTTGTTGTTTTTATATCTTGCATGAGTAATTACATATCCTAAGATGTATTGTTGTATATTATTTTTCATGTAATTCACAAACAACTTTCAATTTAGTTGTTACATTATTGAGCTGAACTTACCAGTTCCGTGCATTCATTATGACTTAAACAACATTTTGTGGTTAAATTATTGTTATTGTTGTATAATTTAGAATTGCTCCAATTCAATAAATGAGCTCTTTTAGTGAACATTTCTATTGAATATGTTTATAATATTTTTTTATATTAATTTATTTGGAACTATTCACTGATATCTTGACTATTCCAATAAACGCCAAACCCGAAACTAAATTAATTTAAGGCACAACAACTAAAACTTGGTTACTTTAAGAAAAAAGAAAGTGTACACTCCACAAACTGACGCAATGACTTTCTCATTGAAGTTTGAAACTGCAACTGACACTAAGTAATCGGCGGCTTCGAATTTTCACTGTACTGCCGTCAAAGAAATATAAACAAATAAAATATATTTGAAAAGTTGTTAAATTGTTGATAAAACAGTACGTCTGCAGTTAACTCGACATTATAGCCGCGAGTTTATATTTGTGAAAAAAAATTAAAAATAATTTTTAGACAATGACTTCTGATAAAAAACTTCAACTAAAAACACACGTCTGTTCGGTTTTAGAATAAATATAAGACTCCTTTATTTTCTATAATGTTTGCTCTTAAATACTAAATTTTACATAGTCTAATAATTAGGTTAAATTAGGTTTTTCTTTTAGGTACAAGGTTAAAGGAAATGTCCCTTAACCTTTTTCTTTGTTACCTTATTTAATTACTTCCTTTTTCTTTAGTTACATTAACTAATCCCTGTTATTACATTTCATATTTTAATGTCTAAAAGAACCTTGGTAACAAAATATTTTAATGCTTTGAAAAACCTTTGTTAGAAATAAATTTAATTTATTAAAAATATAAAATAAAATAGTAAAATATTAAATAAAATGCTAAAATATTTAATACCCAAATAACTGAATATGTTACTTAGGTAATTAGCGCGCAGACACATGTTCAAATTTGAACAACTTCAGAGGTATAAAAATAAATGGAACATTATTCTGTATATTAACACAGGTGGTTTACTAAATTGTCTACGAACTCAAAAAAAATGCCAGTTCAAAAGTACAAAAATTATAGTTAAATTTTTGTTTTTATACTCTATATATAAATAACAATGATGCGATAGAAATAACGTACAATTTCACGTGATATGAATTGGTGATATATAAAACCCACTGGACCTTATTTTATGGTATTATGCAAAGTATAGTGTTTATGTGGACAGTGTCCCGATAGGACCAAAATAATCCAATACAAGTAAGATGTCTCATAGAGAATAATAGAATGATGTTGTTTTTTACACCAATTGCTAGCAATCAAATCGCAATACAATTGTGTATTATTTACGTTTACAAACGGAACGAATAAATATATAATCCTGTATTATTAGCGCGAGAATTACTATTTGATATGTGAGTATTGGTAGCTATTCATAAACAAAATTATTGGGTTAAGCCACCAGTTGTGACCGACTACAACCTGTAACTACTATTTAAAAAACTAGCCGACTATTTATTATCATCTGCGGTATACGGTAAGGCTGTGCTCTCTCTGTCTCGGCACTATTTTAGTATAAGTAGTGAATGACATCTTACTAAACACCAACGAAGCTTTTTCTAAGCTCATTGTCTGAAGTAGTACTGATCAAAAATTAAATGTTTAATACGTTAACATACTTTGAATATGATAAAACTTAAAGTACAACTACTAATATAAATGATGACAGCTTTTGTTACTTTAGCAACATGGTGACAATAGCTGATCTCTAAAGTGACAAAGACTAGAATTTCGCATGCTTTCGTATGCCCTACTAAACATAATTACATTCTTCTGCTCGCAGAACTACAAAATGACAGAATGTATTCACCACAAACTCCAAATTGTGTCTATATGTGCTTCCACAAGAACTACTTTAAACAAAGATTTCCTCACTATCTTTAATTATCTTTCGAACCTTATGACCCAATGTTCCCCTGGGAACGCAATAGAATTAACATTAAGATCTTTCGAACCTTAATAAGAAAACTATGAATTGCGATATATTAGTCACATGTTTTGCATGACAAATTCAAACATTGCCTAAATGTCGTTTGAATGAACCATCAAGTTTCATAGACTATCGATCTATCTACAATCTATTAATCTATTCACAAAGCATATCAACAGTTTAGATTGTGGAAAGGAATTCAACAGAAATCAGATAGGATTGGAGAAACCTGCACGTATTTAGAGCGATTATACTAACCAATGAAATAATTAATAATAATTGGTAATCTTTAATATTCTTTGATACTTGCTGACCTTTCTACTAGAAATAATTATTTTTAACTACTACTTTATTCGAAACATTTGCTCATTTGACGATGATTTGTTTGTGAGAAAATGTTTTGCGATTTTCTATGTGAATTATTAAGACAATAATACATCGATAAATTTACTTCTGCTTTTTGTGATAAAACTCCTCTGCAATTATGAAATACTGGTATCATGATTTTGATTTGATATGATTTTGATGGACGTTGTTTATTCACGAACAGAACTGATAAAGATGATCTCACATGAATTAGTAAGACTTAAGAAACAATTTCAGGTTGATTATTGTACAGAAATACTTAAGAATTACAATAACAGTGCTGTCAAATACTTACATGTCAGATTATGACAGGTGGTGAATTAAAATCTATTCACTTGAGGCTACAACTAAGATCGACTGATCTTATGGTTGTTTCGAGACGAACCAAATCCAACAAAATTTACTCGCGTTCGAAGTTTTTTAAAACAAATGGTCATCAATTTTCAAGAAGAACTGAATATATGATAACAGTGCTATTAGAATAACGAATGACTTTTGATTTTAGATGAAACATCAACATTTGTTTGGCAAAAGTGTTCGGTGAAATAAGAAAACCCATACGCCAAAAACGTGTCAAGGTAGGGACGAATATCAATTTAACAAAAACTACTGCGAGGAAATATAAATCAAGCACCTCCAATCTGACTGAAATAAAGTTAGAACATCATAAAGAAACAAAATTCTTGGGAAGAATATTTAACCAAAAATTAATGTGTGAATCTTAAATTGAATATATAGCAAAAGGATTACTAAAGACTTTATGATACGTATACCGATTTTAGGAAGTATTAGGGCTACACATCAAAATTAAGGCAGTGGGTTCATACAGTTATTGACTGATCCATGATAACTCATGAAGACACTCTTAGAACTAACATGTCTTCACATTCATATCCAATTCTAAGAGAAATGGGTCATGTTAAGTTTGACTGGATTTTACATCAGAAAAAAACAATCACTGTGCTTCAAGCAAAAATAAAGGCGATAGGCAGAGATATTTGCTGCAGCCTTGAACATAATTAATCAGAAAAATTCTAAATAATAGCCAGATTTTTATTCTTTAAATTTTTATCAGATGACATCAACACTGAAAAAGCTAAATATCTGTGGACAAAAAATTAGATATATATAACCCATAGGTTTCAGATCGTGATGTTGCTTGCTACTTGTAGGCCCGGAACTTAGGAATAGAAAAATTTCATCTTATAACCTACCAGAACAATATATCAGTGTTATTACTTTTAAGAGAGATTTTTAAATTTTCAAAGAATAATTTCAGTATATATATAGAAGTTCTGACAGATCATTGCAGGTGGAGAACAGAATTCGACTATAAAACACATACGAGAAGTTAGCCCAGCTCTGAGTTATAAACGGCAGAAATTTTTAGGAGGATGCCTTATATCGGATGAAGAAATAAGACTCAATAAAGAAGGTAAACTTCATTTAAACAATTTATTTATCGCAAATGTTTTTTGAATCCATGGAGGGGTACAATAGATCTCTAGATCCAAGCGCTTAATTTCCCAAGTCAAATATAATAATAATAAATGTATATTGAATAAAAAATACAATAATAAAAACAAAAATTATTTTTGTATTAACAAGATGTGCACTATAATGAATAACAAGTATATTAAATTTATGCAGACGTTTACAACGCAGAATATGAGACATAGAAGATAATCTAAATATATATGGACATTAATAATCAGTATTATGGAATAAATGGATTTATTGACGTCCATATAAATATTGAAAAATTAATCTCTCACGGATTCTGAATTTACTAAATAAAACACTCCATAGAATATTCTTTTACAATGCTAGCAGATCAAATCAACCAATGAATGAAGTTGGTTGAGTTAATATTTGATTCCTTAGACTTATATTTCATATTTTATTTATGTGCCTATATACTATAAAAACATGATTTCATTTGATTTCATATAAAAACAAAGCAATTAGAAAATAATTCTAAAATAAATTTAATTATATTATAAACAATTCAACGTGTGAAGAGTTTTGAAGATTCGGTACAAGCCAAACCGTTTTTGTTGCTTTAACTTTAGTTTATCTTTATTGAGTTCAAATAAAGATAAACGATAAAATAAATGGGACACATAGATTAGCTACTGGAATAACTAAATTATGATTTTTAAATGTAATTAAAAATAACTTATTAAAGAAACCTTTAACAAAATTCGTTACGGAAATATAAAATTCCAATTGTGTTCGTAAGTTTTATTGCAATATTTTATAGATGTGAAAGAGTTACTTATGAAGTGTTATCATATCTACATATTTACACTAACATTGTTTAAATGTGTATTCAGATATTATTATGCTATTTTAGATTTAAACAAACTTATTTTATTTTATTTTAAATACAAAATTTAATGACCAATTTACATTTTCTTTAAATTATTAAAATAATATTTGAACAGGGCCCATTGAACATTCCTATTTCTTCAGCAACCATTCTAAACTTAATTCTTCTGTTATAATACATACACACTGCCTCATTTTGGCACTTGCTCATTTATATTAATGAGTAAACGTTCACATTATAATGAGCTAATTAATGCAGCTGATAGAACTTTTATAAACTTCAATTAATAACATATCACACAAAAAAATTTGATATATAATAGATACATTAAATCATTTATATAAATTTTATATATCAATTACATATTCAATTAACAAAAACAAAGATTTTATCAAATACTTACTACCTCGGTGCCTTTGTTTACAGCTCAGCTGTTGTTTGTTTACATTTCACATATAAAACACATGACAAATATTTCAAATTTTGGAAATTTATTTTTAAGGATTACATTAGACATTTTTTGCTTTAAATAAGCTGATTTATTTAAATGAACTTATATATATGACAGCTCTATTAGAGCTATAATGAGCAAAGCCTCCTAAATGAGACAGTGTGAATGTGTTATTAGCAAGCCCAAACTATTAACTTTCTTTTGCATTTTCAACAATTGAAAAACGTGTTAGGAAACCTAGACCTCGTACTATATTCATTGTTTTCCTAATCTTCCAGAAATCATTTGAATAATTTACACATTTGTGGTTATGACAAAATAGCTTTATAAAAGAAGCATTTCTTTAACATTTTAAATACTTTGTTGAACTAAATTTACGTTTAAATTTCACACAAAAATCGCTAAACACAATTATATATCTTTTATTCATTTACTCAGCAAATACACACTTAGCGTCGTAACTAACTTATAGTCAACATTTATTTTCCTAGCAGTGCAATCAATACACAAAAAGACATAACTCCATTGAGTATTAAGTATAATTTTTACATTCTCATTCCTTTTTAAAATGTGTACATTTGGATATTATATTGTGATGTTTCATGATTGATTTTTTAGTGCCCGGTTGTAAGCATATTTTTCTTCGATCGTTTATTTTTGCTCGTTTATTTTATTAAAAAATTATATTACTAAATATTTGATGTCAACAGTTCGAGGTCTCTGAACTTCGATGTAAATCTTTCTTACTAATATACCAAATGGCTTTGACTATTCTCATGACTGTGAATAGATGTAGTAAAAAAAAAAATCATTTTTTAAATTTAATTTGTTTAGAATAAACAAAAAGTGAATGTTTTCATTAAACTTTTTTTTGCATTTATTTAAACATAACATACAACTACATCGATTGTAAAAAAAAAATATTTGTAATAACGAAGTCTGAAATCAACAATATTTTATACATCATAAATCAAATATTGCAATAAACTATAATATTATGGGTGTTTCTATCCACCTCTGCGTATATAGGTATTGTGCCCCAAAGTAAAGGTGCAAATTAATGTTCAAATATTTTTAGTTACCACTTTTGTAATGATAGCAACATTTTTGTAGATCTTGCAATATCACGTCATTTACAGGCCATTGAACTTTCATTTTGTAAGTCTTCAAAAATTAAATATATAAAAGATTAAACAAAGACTAAATAAAAAAAAAAACAAAATAAAAAACTTGTTTACCATCTTGACCAGTTAAGTTTTGTAGTATTTTTTATTGGCATATACTTTCTTTTAAAAAAGATAGTTGGTATTATGTGGCACTTACATATTTGAGAGCAGAAACCCAAAAATTATTTTTAGAATAAATCTCATAAATGCTTGTGGCAAACTTTACGAAAATATACAAAAATAGTCAAAAACACGTTTGCAAATATTTAAAAAGTTTTTCATTTAAGTGTAAATACATTTCCCATACTCTAGCTTTATACCCCAACAAAAATTTATAATAAAAATAAAAACAAAAATACCCAAACATATCTTTGGTTTGTATTTATTTCCATTGAATTTATTGTTTAAATAAATGTTATAATTATTTTTATAAAATAGCGTGACTAAGCTTCACCAAATAACTAGAAACTTAATAAATTAACAGGAAAAAACTTCGTTAATACACGTGATATAAATTAAGTATATTAACATAAATATAAATATACATAACATAAATCGATTTTTTTTCCTAAAGCAATTTTAAAAGTTCTAATTAAAGGCACCCAAAAAAATTGTATAAAATTAGGTTAACCACTAATAATTTTATCGATAAAGTCTTATAAAGTAAACATTTTCACATACGTATACTCGATAAAGTAAAGATTTTCACATACGTATACTCGTATAATATAGAGTTTTGTATATGGTAGACATAAAACTACAGAGTTCAAACTACTTTTTTTTGAATTATTCAGAACGAATTTAAACAACTATATAAGCTTTCAATGATAACAGTTCAGGCCTATACAAATGAAAGGACACCGGAAAGCGAGTTGAAAAAAATTGTTCCTAAATAAGCCTTCTAATTTGAAACTTTGCAATAAACTCTACTAAAATAATTGGTAAGATAGAAATTGGATATAGATGTTGTTTGAAGGACTCATTACCCTTTTCAATATCTTAAATTTCATAAAATATCTTGACATTCAAGAATTATATCTAAATGCATACCTTCCCTATATAACTTTGTTCTTTGATGATAGAAACCTCCAACTATATCACCAACAAGATTTTTAGTCACCCTTTTTCTTCCTAGATTATATAGGCATTCATGACCTCTTAGAGTAAAGTTAAACAAACTATTCTGGATACATACAAAATAATAGGTCCTTTTATTGCGATCTCTTAGCTGTGTGAGACACAGTTGTAGTTGTGAGACCCAACTACATTTTTACACTTAATGAAGACTCTGATATGTTCTGTGATGTACATTCTAATTACATATGAGTCCTATGGTTCCGCCCCATTGAAGTCGCCAGGTTCCCAAACTTTGGCATAGACACTTACATTTTTATTTCTCCCTAATCCCACGCAACCATTCTTTTTCTTGACTACCTAACCCATATATCCGTATTTACATTATATTTATATTTTCTGTAATATAGCTCTCCACGGGTTATGGTTACATACAACTAGAACAACTAATGGTGAGAATTATATATAATATTTGTTAAAAATTTTATATTAATTTAAAAACCAGTGATTTAAAAAAATAGTTGTTGAAAAGACATATCAAGCAAATTTAATTACATAAGAAAATATTACAAATTATTAATAAAAAATTTGGCTGTTTTGAAAAACCTGTAAAAATTATGTATATGACAAAATGGATATATTGCTTATCGATGCAAAAAGTAATTGAGAAAAGTAATTTTTTTCAATTATGCATTTGAGTATAATATTCAAATTAGAATATAATTCTAATGTCTTTAGTGGTTTAGAAAAAATCGATTTTTAACTCTGCCACACTGTGTAATATAGACAGATACTATAAACCTATATTAAGATATATGTAACTGAAAATGTTTTCAGAAGGCAAAAAAAAAGGATTGATGGTGTTAAAAATGACTTAATAAAATTAAACGACAACAATTGAAAAACAGCAGCAAAAAATAGAGATTATTTAAGGCAGATTATCTGATTTACAATTCTTAATGGACTACTAAAGACTATTAGGAAGAAAGAACTTTTTAAAGGACTATTTATGAACTTAATTAGGCCCATGTTATTTAGAGTGTCACGGGCACGTCAAAATCAAACTTATTGTTGATTTCAATGCAAATTAAAAAACTAGGAGTGAGTGAAAAAAACAAATGTCAATTTAAATTCGGTCATGAGAGCCGAGGCTATATGTACCTCGTTATTCAGTTAAAGCCGTCTTGTATGTATGTATATATATTTTCTTTAATGTAAATACAAGCAAAAAGTAAAAAAGTAATAGAAAATTATTAAATTGACAAACTGATTTGACACTCAGACACTCTACATAACATGGGCCTTAGAAGAGGAAGAAATACTTTAGGATTTGTATATAGAAAAATAATAATTGCAAAGAAATAAAATTTTGCTGCAATATATATAATAATTAAATATACAAACCAAATGAATTTCAGGCAATTAATATAACATAATTTAATTATTTTATAGATTTTAGTAAATTAAAATAAAGTATTGAAATAAAGTGTGAGGAATTGTTATAACATTATTTAAATATTAGTGAAAGTTTTTACATAAATTATAAAACAACAATTTAGCTATTAAAGGTACATTAAATCATATATGTTTATACTCGTTAATGTATGTATGTATATTTAAGACAATAAATTTTTTATGTGCTGTGTTAACCTTTTAAAACCTATAAATTTTTATAGTTCTCTTTACTTGTATATTTTTTAAATTATGTAATTAAGTTGAATATATTTAATAAACATTACAGCAAATAACATTATGATTTCTATATGTTATATAAAAATAAATGTAAAAATGAAACCTTCATCGAGTTAAAAAAATAATTAGATATAAAAACTAAATAAAAAATATTATAATAAGGCAGCTGTATGGTTGACTATAAAAATAATTTTTAAAATGTTTTTTAAAATATGTTTTTTTTTACAATTAAATAATAATGGAATTTCAAAGCAACAAGTCGGAAAAATATACAACTTTTTCTTGATTAGCTGCAATATTTTGCATGTATAAAATTAAAACAAAAAAAAAAACACATGCATATGGGCTATATGAAGTGCTTTATTACTTGCTTAAGAATCTGGTTAGTACTGTGTGTATTAAACGTGAGTAAGTAAGTATTCAGAAACTAATTATTGATAAGTAAAAATATTGTTTTCAATTCTTTGCCGAATGCTTATTCAGCTGTTCATTAGCTGATGCTTGCAGTAATTAAAGTTGAAATTAATTGTTATATATTTAAATTTTCTTAATTACTTCTAAACAAATACTCATTAATTTTATTTCTTAATAAATTTAATAAATCAAACAATTTTGTAAAAGGTAAAGGTGTTAATAAAAGAAATGTGTTTCAAGAAATATTCATACATACTCATATCAATAAACTCAATAGGAAAGCATATTGTTACTTTTCAAATTTTTCGATAGATAAGAAAAAACTATAGTCTGCTCGTTTATTAGGTCACAGCTGTTTCAATTAGTTTCATCCGAAACATACTTTTCTTCATTGAATTAAAATTTTAACATCAAATTCAAATGAATTGCTTTGCAGCAATTGTATAAATATTTTAATCTGAATGAATTATTGTCGTACAAATTTTATTTTGATAAGAAAATTTTAAATTACTTATTAGCTTACCGTTTTTTGTCTTTTTTTACTGGTTTCACCCTCCCCACTCATAGTTTGCACTGAAACTCAACTACCGTAATAAACACAAAAACACTCGATATAATACTGAGTACAATAAAGGCAATTAAAAGTTTGCAAAATATTTTTATTCATAAAGACACTTTGTCAAATCACGCCGTTCAATCAGTTTTGATTTTATTAAGCGAACACTGGAAAATGCGGTTCGCAAACAATTGTTTATATTATACCGACTTTCAAGGCATGAGCATAGAAATACATTCTTAATCTCAATGAACATAGTAACTAGTGGTGCTTAAAAAGTTTATCGATAAATACAACTGACCATACTTCAGACAAAATGGGTTGCCAACACTCATATTTAATATTTAACTTATTCAGCAAAATTCCGTTATAACGTATTCAGCCGTGTGCGGATTTGATTAATTTGCGGTAAAATAAATTGAAATTTCCTAGGGATTTTTTGCACTACATTTATGTAAATATTTATTTATTTATTTATTGCACTTATTTATTGTTTTAAGTTAAAAGTTTTCAAATTTATTTATTAATTTATTAAACATCTTGATTAGAAACTTCAACTAAAAACACACGTCTTTTCGGTTTTAGAATAAATATAAGACTCCCTTTATTTTCTATAATGTTTGCTCTTAAATACTAAATTTTACATAGTCTAATAATTAGGTTTAATTAGGTTTTTCTTTTAGGTACAAGGTTAAAGGAAATGTCCCTTAACCTTTTTCTTTGTTACCTTATTTAATTACTTCCTTTTTCTTTAGTTACATTTTACATTTTTAACTAATCTCTGTTATTACATTTCATATTTTAATGTCTAAAAGAACCTTGGTAACAAATATTTTAAGGCTTTGAAAAACCTTTGTTAGAAATTAATTTAATTTACTAAAAATATAAAATAAAATACTAAAATATTAAATAAAATGCTAAAATATTTAATACCCAAATAACTGAATATGTTACTTAGGTAATTAGCGCGCAGACACATGTTCAAAATTTGAACACATCTTATAAAATTTTTGCAATGGTAACACCTAATTTACCTTATTTTTATCTAATTTACCCTACTCGAAATTCTGGTAAATATCAACATTCGCTACCATATCGACATAATTTACTATTTTCCTCAATTTACCATCAATTTACTTCAACTCGCATACGACCTTAATGGTTTTGTCATAATTGTGAGACAATACTATGTTCAGCTATAGGGAAAATGGCCTTAATTTCGTTGAAACGAAGGCTAAAATTAAGCGACTATTCAACTGCAATTATGCGTAAGATAAATTTAAAGCAAAAGATAAAGTTGAGATAATGAAAAAGTGATATTTTCTTTTAAATGACTGTCAGTGACAGTTAAGTTTAATAAAACTGGGAAAATATTTTGAAAGTAGTGCAAATTTTTTAATTTGAATATAGAGAAAAAACTGTAACAAAATCAGAACAAAGAAGAACAAAATCATAAAATATTTTATATATCTGGTGACTTTTAAACGACACCTGTAAAAGTTTCAACTTCATCAGATATTTGGTAAGCTTTTTGCAAATAATTGAAATAGTGCACCTTGGTGATTTTTTAAAAAATGGAAAAAATTGAATATCGTTTAGTAACAAAGTTCCTACATTTAAAAGGAGTGAACAATGATGCAATTAAATGGGAAATAGATTCGGTTTAAAGCAACCTTGCACAATCGTTAATAGCAATAAAATATTGGAAAACTGAATTTAAACGTGGTCGTATGAATGTTTTTTTATGAAGAGCGTCCGATACACCATCTAGAAATAACAAAAAAACCCACGATATTGTTTTGGATGATCTAAAAATTAAATTGCCTGAAAGTGCATGAACGAACATTCGCAGGTAATCGTACCTGCAAAAGTTCGTTCATTCGCAAGCGTTTGTTTTGCTGTGGCTGCACCTCATATAAACGTGTATCGAATATTATACATTAATATTTGTGTATAAAAAAGCTTTCTGCAAGATGGGTGCTGCGTTTTCTCACATTTGATCAAAAACGACAACGACTTTGTCATTTAAAACTTTGTTTGGAAATGTTTATACACAATCTAGCTGACTGTGAGCGTAGAGTAGTGACAACTGATAGCATGTTTCATCAATCCATTACTTCACATCTGCGTAAAAACAAATGGAATAATATTCATAGACTATATGTAAAAAGGAAAAACAATAACAACTGAATACTATTGCATATTATTCGATCGATTGAATAAGAAAATCAAGAAAAAACGACCACATTTGCAAAATTGCAAAATTAAACGAATTACGGTACGAAACCTTCATCACCCACCATATTCTTTAGATTTAACTCTCGGGAACTATTACCTGTTTCCAAACTTGAGAAACAGGTACTCCAGAGAAAGAGATTTACATCAAATGATGAAGTGGAATGGAAAAATGAGGTAAATTAAATTATATTATTTAGAAAGTGTGCAAATGTTGAAAGATCGTTGGACTCGATATGTCAAGCTGAAAGAGCACTATATCGAAGCATGAAATATAATTTTCCAAAAAAAATGTGTTTTTATTACTTACGCCGGGTATTTATCAATTCACCTAGTATATCCTACTGACCAACTGATTCCAGTTTTTTATAGTTTATTTATAGTCAGTAAATATTATAAGCAAGTATAATAGTGCGTTTGCTGGTGCAACGCACTTGTGTATACACATTGTTAATCAAAGTTACGAGTAGCTCGTGAAAAAGACCTAATAAAATTGTATATATATACTAATATGATTTAAAATTGAAAATATTTTTAAGATTTTTCGCAATTCTATAAAAATGTGCGCAAAACGTGCATACGAAAAAAGCAATTGCTAAATAATAAAGTGGCAATCTGGCATCTCTAAAAAAATGACAACAGCAAAAAAGTTGTCGCGGCGATAGTGATGTTGATGAGATTAAATATCAAGTAATATCGCAGTAAATAAATAAATAAGATTATGTGCTTTTGTAAACAAAAATAAATAAATCGATCTTTATTCGAAGACAAAATTAATTAGCTATTTTTTGTGGAATCCAAAATTTTGTTAGAAAATGTTTCAAAGAAATAATTACAATAATATTTATTGTTAATTATTTCAATTATTGTTAATTTTGAAATCACTTAATACACTACGGAGGAACAAGTATTCAATGAAATGTTGTCCGTTTTGCAAGAGAAAAGGCCATTAAAAAAGGCACGTTTAGGACCACCAGACGTTTATCCACAAGATGCAAAACAAAGAGAAGATGAACTTACACCCGCAAATGTAAAACATGGGTTTTCGACTACATCACCACTTTCGGATGAATTTGGTACAGCGCATAATTCCAATGTCAATGCAAACAAAATGGGTGCATTTTTTAGTGCAATACTCGTCAAGAAAGAAGAACTCATGACGTTGCAAGATACAGGGAAAAAGAAACAACAACTCAATTGCAAAGATCATTTTTGGCCAGTGTCGCCTCGCAATAAAGTTGCTATGGATGCTTGGTTCAAGGATTTAGCTGGAAATAAACCACTGTTAAGTTTAGCAAAAAAAGTTCCATCTTTTAATAAGAAGGAGGATATTTTCATTACACTTTGTGACAACCAAGTCAATATGCAGCGTGCAACCTGGTTTATAAAATTAAGTGCTGTTTATGCTACATGCCTTACGGAATCGAAAAATAAAAAGCGCACTATATATGATCCAGTAAGTGACTGCACTAGTTATTTTATAAAATTTATGAAGGAATTATTACCGAAATTACAAGAGTACTATCAACAAAGTGAGTTAAATTTATTTAAATATTTGAAATAAAAATAAAGTTTTTATTTTACAGGTATAAGCGACAAAGCGTCTCATTGCAATAGCACGGGTCTAGCAACACAAAATTCAAGCACACATTCGAATAGTACTATACCAGTTCCTTCTATGGCCAGTCCAGTTTCTATGCATAGTCCAGCAAGTAGTCAGCAAAATTCTAACAACCATGGTGTACTAAGTGGGGGAACACCTGTGAACGCTTCAAGCACTCAAGGATCTGTTAATCTTGGCTTAACAGGCTCTTCAATTTCAGGAATAGGCAGTAATTTTGAAGATTGTCGAAATGCTTTAAAATACTGGAATTATTGCACTCAGCTCAGTAAATACATGCATGAAGAATCACTGTTGGATAGACAGGAATTTCTTTATTGGATACTTGAATTATTAGATAAAATGCGTACGCAAGCTTCATTTAACGAAGCATTGAAAAAGTTGGTACTTACTTTTGCTTTGCAATACATGCATGATTTTGTTCAGTCTGAGCGGCTTTGTCGTAAGCTAGCCTATATTGTTGCTAAAAAGCTTTCTAATCTGTTAAACGCAACTGTGGAACAGCAAAATAACAGTAAATCATTACAATCAAATTGTGTAGTAAACATGGAGGTGGATGACGATGAAAAAAAACGGAATACGATAGATCCCTATGAAACTGCGTTAAATGATTATATGAACTGCCCGCATCACCGTGATATAATCTTATATCTGAGTACAATATTACAGATTATCACAATTGAATGTCCAACAGCTATGGTTTGGTGTGGTATCGGGGACAATCGTGCACCATCAGCTTTGTGTGGTAGTCCTTTGGATAATTTACCCTTAGCTCCATCAGTTCTTCCTATGCCGTCTAAATGTGAATTGACTACAAACATTGAAATACGGCGACAACTACGTGCAGTAGAATCCGAAATTAGAGAACGTTCTAAACATGCTGAAAATCGTTGGTTTGCCGAGAAATGGTTAAAATCTAGTAATAATCCGTGCAACCATGTACTTTCAATTCTAGATCATTTAGATACCCATTGTTTTGAACGGATGGATCAAAGTAATTCAATTGAATCTCTTTATGCAAATATTTTTAAACCTTTTGTGACTGTGAAACGTGAAGTTGGTTCAAATGGAGAGGTAAAAGAAATACGTCAAGAATACGATGCTAAGGAAGATGCTAAAACAGTTAAAATACTCTGTGAATGGGCAGTATCTAATCAGAGGTAAAAAAGAATTTACAAACAATAATTCAAATTAAAGTTTATTTCTTTTGTAATGTGTTACAGATGGGGTGAACATCGGGCAATTGTAGTAGCAATATTGTTGGATAAAAGACAAATAGATGTCACTACACCTAATATTGAAAATGAACAATTTAATAATAATGGAAATATAAGTAATACAAATGAAGATAAAGATTCTGTTGCTTCGGGAGTTGGTTTAATAGGTGGATTACCCGTTTTTCAGTCAGTATTAATGGATTTTTTGGATCAAGACGCCCCAGTATTAGATGAAAATGGTTCCCTGCAAAATCGTACACAGTTCACCAATCTTGTTCATTTATTTAGCGCTTTGATACGCCATGATGTCTTTTCCCACAATGCTTATATGTACACACTAATCTCACGTGGAGACTTATTAACTGATGGTACTTCAAGTACAACAGCAAAGCCAATAAGCGGCACAAGTGGCACTGGTCCAGTATCAAATAAACCATCACCGCCGACTCACAATTTTGATGATGATTTCATGACTGGAATTGAGTATGATGATTCTAATGTGGACGATGATCTTGGAAAACTAGTGCAAACCATTAAAGAAAAAATTCCTGATCATACAAGTGCTGGTGGCAGTGAGCCTCCAATATCACGTCATTTTGTGTACACGAAACATTTTCCTATACCTCAAGATGATCCAACATCTCCGTACAGTAGTGAATCAAACCAGAGATATATACTGCTTTTTGGAGTTGGCAAAGAACGTGATGAGAAGAAACATGCTGTTAAGAAAATGTCTAAGGAAATTTGTAAGCTTTTCTCAAAAAAATTTAGTATTGATGTGGCAGAAGGAGGGAAAGTAAAGAAACATTCACGAAATGAGTTTAATTTTGAAGCTACAACTAGTAAATGTCAAAACATGGCATACTTTGATCAGCATGTAGTAACGTCGCAATGTGCTGCAACAGTACTTGAACAACTTAACAGTTTTGCACTTGGAAACAACAATTACTTGCCAGTTCAAGAGCACGTGGCTTTTTTATTTGATTTAATGGAAATGGCTCTTAACATTTATAGCTTGATAGAGCTTTGTGACCAGATTTTAAAAGAATTACCAGAAGTAGAAAATCAGTTGGTTGTCAAAAAGTCTAATTTAATTAGAAGTTACACAACATTATTGGGTTTATATATTGTAGGCATACTTCGGCGATATCATAGTTGCTTGCTATTATCTATAGAACAAACTGTTTCAATCTTTGAGGGACTATGCAAAATTATCAAACATGTTGGCAGTCCTAGTGAATGTAGCTCTGCCGAGCGTTGCATTCTTGCATATCTAAGTGACCTGCATGATTCATGTGTTATATTAAAGAGCAAAGAGCAGCAACCAGAATATTTTCAGCAGTTAAACGTTATTAAAAAGTTTAAAGAAATATTTGTTGCTCCAGAACAAATTAAGTAAGTCTATTTATAATATAAATGAGCTTAATTAACATTACTTATTTTAGCATTGTTCCACCAACATATAATCCACAATTCCTTCAAGAACTTTTTTCTTCTCCGAAACGTGGAGGTAAAATAGATCAATTATGGGTGCGACAACTCCATGAATCCCCAACAAACGTTTACAGTTTTGTTTCGAATGCATTTATTGCAGTATGCCGTGAATCAGACAATGATCGTTTAAATGATATAGCAATTTCATGTTCAGAACTGACTGCTAGTTGTAATGCATTATCTACGGAATGGATAGCAGCATTGCAGTGCATATGTAATTCAACAAAGAAACCACGCTATCCACATTTATTTGGGCAAATTGACATACACAACACCAGAATACATAATTCGTTGGCAGTATTTATGTGCATCTTAGTCGCGCGTCATTGTTTTCCACTGTCGGATTTCGTTGTCAAATTTGCTCTGCCGACTCTTGTTACAGCATGTGCAGAGACTACTGGAGATGCCGAAGCTGGAGCTCGTTTGACTTGTCATTTATTATTAAAGCTGTTTAAAACTATCGAAATACCACAACCTGGTTTATACTCTGTTAGTACATCACCAAATCCAATAAATGTAGTCAGCAATACAACTAACATAAAGTTAAGTTGTGATCGGCATTTGCTTGTTGGTGCACATAAAAATATTCCAGTGGAGGCAGTCTTAGCTGTGTTAAAAGCAATATTATATGTTGTTGACACAGCAGCTCTTAAGACCCCTACTTCAGTTACTGGTGCCGTTGCTTATTGCAGTGGCAAACGTAGTGGTTTCAATACTCCTGTCCATCCGGGAAGTACACCGAAGAGTAATGAACGACCCGTTGATTTAAGTCAAATATTAGGCACGAGTGATCTTAATAGTTTGGGTAATGATGATCAAGAAATGGCACAACAAAATTCATTATCAGCTAATTCTAATCAGGGGGAACAAATATCTTTGCTAGAGTTTGCACATCATGTACTTAAGCAAATCTGTGCTCAGGAACACGTTTTGGAAAGATGTTTAAAGCATGCTGAAAAATTGTGTGATTTCATTATTGATGATATGCTTACAACGAAGCAGGTACAACGTGTTTTACATATGA